>NC_064809.1:121594440-121661626 GCF_023721935.1 Panthera uncia
TAAGTGACAGGTAAAATGTAAAGAACCTATTTTGATTAATTCATCTTGAATTACTTTGAGCTAACTTTCACAAGACAAGTAAAGGCCCAGAAAAGCCTAAGCAATGTTTAACAATAAAATTACTTCTCAAAATAGAAATCATTCTATTTTCCTTTTTTTTATTCATCTAAACTACTAATGTATCACATACAACCCTCAAAATAGTGAAAGCTTTAGATAGTAACACATGATTAAGTCTTTTGTAAGAAGTTCATCACTCGAGTGATTTAAAAAAACACACACACACTTTATTTTAAGTCAGTACACATTACTTTCCCCAAAAGTTGATTTATCTTCTGCAATATCATAATGTTAAGTCTGTATCACTGTAACAATTGTAATATTTGTTATGACATTCTTCAATAGCATTCTCTTGCTTATTTTCTTACTACTGGGACTTCGATTGAGGAGATACCAGCAGCTGGGAAATGTGTTACAACTGACTTCATGTTAATTTAGGTTTCCAAGTCTGAAAATAACGTACCTTTCTTTTTGTGTATATAAGGGAACCCATCCAAGAACCACTACCAACCTTCCAGCCCCATCCCCACCCCACCCTCAAGGGTCTTGGCAAGACCTATGGAATAATACTAAGAAACCCTTTACCCCCTTGTGCTTCCCCTTTCCTTTCTCTTACCTCCTCCTCACAGTGGGAGAGACTGGTCTAATTGGTATGACTAGGGAAAGGGGCACTAGCCATGCCTAATTCATCTCCTTTTTCTTTTGGGATCCAGCCTATTGATGACCGCCTCCTTCCCCAATGCAGTTAATCTGTTCCTTCGGGGAGGTGAGGCCTCCAAGTCGTCCAGCTACCTGCCTGTGAATAGGTGAAGGAGTCTAATAGAGTAGGTAGGTGAAGAACATTAAGTCACGTTCTCTAAAACTAGCCAAAGCTAGTGTTTCAATCCTTGACTTCAGTATGAATTTCTAAACTGTATAATAGAGAAAAATATGACCAGTTATCACTCCAACAATATGAACTAAAGATTATCCTTTTAATAACATTACTCATTTTCTGTACTTTATTTGACTGGGAGAAAGAAGGATTGAACATTAATTACCCTGAGCACACTTGCACACACGTCATTCCTTGCATATTTCACAATAATGAAAACCCAAGACCTATGGGAACAAGATCTTACATGGAGGTCATTGATCATTTATTGTCTTCTACCTTACATCAAGTGGACACACGTCATCTTCTAAATGAGAAGACTCTTCCTTGAACATATACATCATGTTTTATTGACTAATTTCATGCCACTCATTAAATAATTTAAGGTAATTTTATATACTAAACAAAGCTTCCCTTAGTATCTCCAAAAGTAGTAAAACGCCTACTTTTGTTAGGTTAAATAAAGTCTTTTCTTGAGTTCAAAAACATACATGAGATCCTTACTTCTTCAAACCAAAGGTACTTTAGACTTATACCATAAACTGTATAGAATTCATGGATCATATGAGGATATATGAATAAATGTTTGCTTCTGGTTCAGCTTATAAACTATCTTTTTTTTTTCTTGTAGAATTCTGTGGGTTTCTACTCTCTTTTACTTTTTTCAATTTGGCATCTAAAAATAAAACCATAAACAACTTTTAGCACTAAACCAATGCTCACAAATCATATTCATTTACATTAACAATAATCCCAAAGTACAAATTTGCATTAAAAGGATTCATTAGATTCCATATGTAATCTATTACTATTATCAGGAATCTTATATAAGATGTCTCCAACTTCACACAGCATTCAGGCTCATTTTCATGGTGACTTTTTAGTTGTTAGTAATTGCCATGTTGGTTTCTGATGGGGGGGTGGGGACAATCACTAAATTTCAAGCACTGTTCTAACCTTATGCCCTGGGACACTAGTACAATGCATATATCAGAATACTGAGGGTTGACTCCTCACTGTCTACACACTTAGCGAAAGGGCAGAATTCATAGAATACTAGGCCCGTGGTCAACTTTCCTACCAGTAGGGAGTAACGTGAATAGCCTCTACGATCCACAATTTTCTCATCTGAAATTAGAGATGATAATCCTTATCTTACAGAGTTTTAAACTCCAGAAAAAGAGGGAAAAAATGTGAGAAAAGAAATATATGAGAACCACAACACATAGTAGGTATACAACAAATGGCAGTTATTGTTCTAATCAGTCTCAACCAGAGTTCTACTGCAGGTGAAGGCCACCAGGGGTTCACAGCATTGTTGCAACAATTACTTATTTAAAGAGACTCTGAATAGCACATTATATTTAATATCAAGTCAACTTACCCAGACAGGAGTACAAACCCTGACTTATCCAAGCTAATATGGCAAGAGTTATGAGGTCCCCAAAACTAGCAGCAATGGGGGTAGCAACGTTATCAGGATTTATGCCAGTCTTCTTTGAACCAACAATAACCCCAACCATTATTATTCCTGGAAGAAAGAAAACTCATTACTTTTTATGCTATGATTTAGAGAAAATCAATCCCCTAAATACTGAAATATAAAAGCTAGACAAACAGTGAGTACATCATTTCCAGTTAGACTGCTTAGATAAGCTGACTAAAGCAAACAAAACATTTTACTCTAATGCTCTGGCAAATGCCTTTCAACAAATTCCAAGTAGGGATCATAGAAGATTTGAGAAGTTCAGTGTAACATTTAGAGAACTGAAAAGCTACTGTAAAATAACATTCAAGCTGAAGTTTCAAATTTAATAACATGTATGTCTTAGATGTAATGTATATTTGTACCAAACCCAAAGATTTTATGTTAACCCTCAAATAAGGAATGAAAATATCAAAGAAAAGGTGATTCGTATTTATATGCACAGCAATTGGGAAGAAGACCAACAAAAACAGCTTTGTCTACATGGTGGTAGCCAGAATGCTTGCTTCATTTTATTATTTAAAATCGTTGAAGTATTAAAAGGGAAGTAATTAAAATTTGAACACTGGAGACCAGAACACAAAAAGCAGTCTTTATAAAGGATATTCTTTAAAACTAAAGTTTCTGTCTATGAACTTCCAACTAGAGAACAGAAGATGAAAATACGACTGTGTACTTATACTCCTAAATATCTATTTTCTTGAATCATAGAAATGGGGAGGGGGATTGATAACATTTACATCCATACTCAATTGTATAGATTTTCTCATGCCAACATTTAGAGGATGCAGTGCAGAGAATATTTAAGATTAGTTCACTTATATGCTAACCATAAACCAGTATGGAAGCCTAAAAATGGCTATAGGGGAAAAAAAAAAAACCAACAGAATCTCACTGCATTTTTAGACTGAAAATGACTCAAAATGATTTTATTCTAGCATTACTCATTTTATAGATAATAAAACTGAGGTCTTGGGAGTAGAGCTTAAATTCTTGTTGAAGGTCACAGAGCTTGTAAGTAACTCTAGTTCCATGTTTTCTACTACCCCAATAAAGCCACAATTATTAAAAGTAGAATCTCTGTCTTGCTTCAAATAATTTCTCACCTCTTATGTTCTGGAGATGTTTTCAATCTATAGACTTACCTTTCCCATAATATCATTGTAAAAAGAAAAAAAAAGCAATAGAAAAGCTTTTAAAATGTATTATGTAATAAACAAGATGTGCTCACATAGAATCCTTTTTTCAAAGTCAGCACATTTAAAGATCAACATGGAAAGTTCTCCCAGGACAGGATGCCATCCATATCTTTTCAGCTAAAAACAAATATTTTGCCATCATGGGCCAGCAGAAAGAGCTGGGAGTCAGGAAACAGGTTTTAATTCTGATTTTCTGCAAACAAGCTGATGAAATTAGATAAGTCACCTTACCTGAGTCAGTTTTCTCACCTACAAAAGGTGGTTAATAGTATCTGCTCTCTCTACATATAAATGTCCAACTATCATAAAATTAGAACACACATTGTTCAAAGTAACAAGCTTTAAGCACATGTATTTTAAAAGTCTGAATTCTTATGATTTTGAAAATCCTAGGCAATACCAATAGTTTTTACTGAAAGCTTTTAAACAATTATTTCTAAATGAAGCAAGATTAGAAAACAGAAACGAACTTAAGGTAAAAGAAGCTAATGCTTTGACTATTTTTTAGTGTTTCTTTATTTTTGAGGGGGGGAAGGGGCAGAGAGCGATGGGGACAGAGGATCAGAAGCCGTCTGTGTGCTGACAGCAGAGAACTCATTGCGGGGCTCAAACTCACAAACTGTGAGATCGCGACCTGAGCCGAAGTCCAACGCTTAACCCAACTGAGCCACCCAGGTGCCCCAAATTTCTTTTAACCATAAATTAATTTCCCAATAGCTTAACTTCATCCCACTTTGGCCAGTGTTAACACCACTGAATTCTGGTAATTCTATATATAGACAAGAAACTACCCTTAATAAAAGTACCAAAACAAAATGCTTGAAAATATTTTGGAAGTCAAGTCTTAATCTTAGTAAGATTCTCTAAATTCCCAGAACCTAACCAAAAAGGTAGCTTAACAGTTTTATAATCACCTGACGTGAGAATTTTCTATTTTTCACCTTGCTGGTGATATAAGGGTAAGAAGATGACAATTGTAAAATAAAAATGATTATAATTTCATAATAAGCTAGTTCTCTAGTGTTAAGTTCTTTTATTTAATTTTTTTTCAATATATGAAATTTATTGTCATATTGGTTTCCATACAATACCCAGTGCTCATCCCAAAAGGTGCCCTCCTCAATACCCATCACCCACCCTCCCCTCCCTCCCACCCCCCATCAACCCCGTTTGTTCTCAGTTTTTAAGTTCTTAATAAATAAAAAGAATGATACTGCAACTGAAAAGTTTTAAGGTAGTTAACTTTTTTTAAGTTTATTTATTTTGGGGGGGAGGGGCAGAGAGAGGGGGAGAGAGAGGGAGAGCCCAAGAAGGCTCCATTTTGTCAGCTCAGAGCCTGATGCAGGACTTGATCCCACAAACTGTGAGATCATGACCTGAGCTGAAATCAACAGGTGGATGTTCAACCAACTGAGGTACCCAGGTGCTCCAAATGTAGTTAATTTTTAAAACTTTCTGGCTTTTTAAAAGTCTAAAGCCAGTAATATACTGTGCTGAGCATACAGTTATATTTGTATTGCCACAGAATTAGTAAAAAAAAAAATTTTGAAATCTGAAACTTTAAAAAATTTTAACAGAGGGACTGCTTTTGAAATTCAGAATTCCTGGAATCCTTGCTACTCAAATGACAAGCCAGTAAATCCTCTGCATGACTTCCAGAAAGGAGTTTCTCAATTAATTTAATTTATAGAAACTAATGAATTATCTATTTTCTTGATCTCATTTGGGAACTCTACCAGAGTACCTAAGGCCAGGAGACAACCTCAGAAAGCCTGTTCTACATTAAGGTTTACATACAACAAATATAGGTATTTGTGAAATAAGATATTTTAAAAGTTTGTAGATAAATTTTCTCTCCTTCTTGCACTCTTGGTGGGAATGCAGGCTGGTGTGGCCACTCTACAAAACAGTATGGAGGTTCCTCAGAAAGTTAAAAATAAAACTACCCTATGATCCAGCAACTGCACTACTAGGTATTTACCCAAAGAATACAAAAATCCTCCTTCAAAGGGATACATGCACCTTGATGTTTTAGAAGCATTATCTACAATAGCAAAACTATGGAAACAACCAAAGTGTCAATCAACTGAGGAATAAAGAAAGAAGATTATGGTATACATATATATACACCATATATATGTTTTATATATATATAAATATATATATATTTATATATATAAATATATATATGCTTTATACACACACACACACACACACACACACACACACACAATGGAATATTACTCAGCCATAAAAAAGAATGACATCTTGCCATTCACAGCAACATGGATGGAGCTAGAGAGTATTAATGCTAAGCTAAATGAGTCAGTCAGAGAAAGACAAAGTATGATTTCCCTCACGCGTGGAATTTAAGAGATAAAACAAAAGAGCATAGGGAAAAGAGAGAGAGAAAGACAAACCAAGAAACGGACTCTTAACTACAGGGAACAAGGTGGTAGTTACCAGAATGGAGTTGGGTGGAAGGATGGGGGAAACAGATGAAGGGCATTAAGAGTACACTTATCACGGTGAGCACCGAGTAATGTACAGAAGTGTTGAATCACTGTATTGTACGCCTGAAACTAATATGACACTGTATGTTAACTGGGACTTAAATAAAACTTAAAATTTTTTTTCTCGGGGCGCCTGGGTGGCTTGGTCGGTTAAGTGTCCGACTTCGGCTCAGGTCACGATCTCGCGGTCCATGAGTTCGAGCCCCGCATCGGGCTCTGTGCCGACAGCTCAGAGCCTAGAGCCTGTTTCAGATTCTGTGTCTCCCTCTCTCTGTGACCCTCCCCCGTTCATGTTCTGTCTCTCTCTGTCTCAAAAATAAATAAACGTTAAAAAATAAATAAATAAATAAATAAAATAAAATTTTTTTCTCTGCGGTTCTTACAATGAACAGGTATCAATTTCAATAAAAATAGTCGACATGGAAAATAAATTATTTGAAAGTGAAGGACGGCACAGTAGCCATTTCTAAAGCCACTTACCCTGCAGAAGAGATGCAATGAAAGCAGTTGCCACACTGCTAGAGCACAAGAGTATGGAATGGTCAAGATAGTATTTCCCCTCTGGAATCCAGCCCAGTATAATTGCTGCCACAGCTGCTAGAAAACCAACCACTGTTGCCTGAACCTAAAAAAATTTTTTAGAAAGTCCAACTGAATTATTCATTTCAAAACCAGTTTTTACTTCATTATGTAAATATGCATACCAAAAGTCAGAAGAAAGGATTGCATCTGGTCACTGAGCCGCATTACCTTTTGAAGAAGCCACTCTATTTTGGTTTTAATATTCCCTAAGGCAGTGAGTTCTCGAACTGCCACGATCTGGTGCCAGTGGGTATGGAATGGGGTCCAGGAATCTGTTTTTATGAAGCACCTAAAGTGACTCTGACGGTCTAATCCACAGATCATCTAAGAAGATACCAACCTTAAGACTGAAACTGAAACGTGTACCCAATCCACACGACTGAAGTCTGACTTCAGAGGCAGTGCTGGTAAGAGACTGGATTTTATGATCAAATGATAAGAATCTGACTCTTGGCTATATCACCTAATCTTGTGGCAAGTTATTTAAATTCATTCACCCAGCAAGTACTTATTTAGAATCTACCACGTAGGAGGCGCGCTATCCTGGGTCTTGGGATACACAGTACTCAAAATAGATTTATTCCTTGTTCTCCCCCAGCCCTTATCTATTTTTTAAAGAGACATTTAAATAATCTTTGTAAAGATTCTCTTCTCTATGAAAACACAGTTGTGCTCAATATTTGAGAAGAATTTCTAGGTGCTCACAGACTCTCTGAAGCCAGTCCATGTACTGGAATCCAGAGCCATCTCTGGCTCCCATCCTGACCAACAGCTGCAGGGAAGGAGGATGACAAGGGAAGGGTACAAAGAACAGAAGGAAAAATTAAGCTGAGATAGAAGTTATGAGAATGATGCGACGAATAATTTATACTACCACTCTTACTTAGTAAGAGTTCAGAATATTAAAAGACTAAAATGCAATATACTTTCAACTTTTAATTTACATATTAATTTATAGTAGCTTACTTGTTGTTAAATATTTTGATTATTAACCCTGCCTAGGTTCCTACAAGTTCAAGCTAGAAAAGATCACAGACATCTCTAATGCAATACCATGGTTTAAAAGAAGGGGGCCAGGAAGCCCAGAAAAGTTAAGTAAATTAACAAAGTTTATGCATCTGGTTAACGTTAGAGCTCAGATTAAATCACAGATTTTCTTATTTCGAATCCTGTGATCTTAGAAGCAGCGAGACAAATATTTCTTTTAAGCCCACATTCCAAAGATCATTTTATTTCTATGTCTTTGAAATACATTACATGAAATTACTTTTCTGCAACCATGCCTCTCAACGTGATGTCCTAATTGAGCTAACATTAAAATAGTGAGTGTTCCCTAAGCCCACTTGCTGGAGAGTTACTAGAGGCTGCAGTCCTGTGTCTTGGGCATAGTAGGAAGTAGTGGAAGATGAAGAGACATTCACCTGAGATCAGAAGGAGCTGTAAATAATCCATATATAATCCATGATTTAGTGTATATGTAACTGACAATTTAATGTGTTCATTTAGATGAGCTCGAGTAACATTAACAGATTAAGAAAAACTCAGTTTAAATAAATATATAACCATAATACATAAAAGGGTTAAGTTTAATTTAAAAAGATTTACTTTTAAAAAAGTAGAAAAAAAAAGTACCTAAGCAATGACGTGCTAAATATTTATTTGTACAGCTATTAACTCAAGTACTCAAATTCTGGCTCTCTTACACACTTATGATTAAAAATTTATATATATATATAAATTTTATATACATATATATATATTTTTATATTTTCATGTTTTTCAAATTTGGAAGAACCTGATCAATTTCTAGAGAAAGAAAACTTTTCAGCAGTCATGGGTATCCATTTACTCTATCACTTTTTCATTGTACTAAATTGTTTTGAGCCCCCTGAAACAATTAAAAAAATGTTTTTAATGTTTATTTACTTTTGAGACAGAGAGAGACAGAGCATGAACAGGGGGAGGGGCAGAGAGAGAGGAGACATAGAATCCGAAGCAGGCTTCAGGCTCTGAGCTGTCAGCACAGCTGACACGGGGCTCGAACTCACGGACCGTGAGATCATGACCTGAGCCAAAGTCGGACGCTCAACCGACTGAGTCACCCAGGTGCCCCAAGCCCCCTGAAACAATCAAATGGTAGTTTTTATAGCACTAATATTTATTCCATTCTTACAGGTAACACCCAAGATGTATAAACCCAAGATCCATAGGCAAATATCTGCATCACTTACCTGCTTTAAAGCCAAGTTGCCAATTATTAGGTTCCACTTTTCAATGGGTGAATCCATCTTCCCGATATTTACCTGTTAAGATAGATACTTTCACATATCACTGACTAATCATATGCTTTCAACTCTGTTTCAGCAGCGTATGAAATCTTAAGCCAAAGATAATTCTTTAGTAAATCTGATGAACTCACATTTTTACTTAATATAAATCTGATTTCACTACCAGCCTTGAATCTCACATTTAGCTTGCCCAATACGTTTAGGGAAAAAAAACACTTTTTTAAAATTTAACTACTAGCCCACAAGAACTAGCGGGCCAGTTAATACTATCCATTTGCCCACTGTTTACAACATCATCAAATGTCATCCTAACATGCCAAATTTTATGTACTGAAGCCCAATAGGAATAATCACATAATTCTGAGCTGCTAGCATTTTATTCCACATCATGAAACTAGTCTAATTTGAAGAATTAGTGACCAGAAAACCCAGGATTAAATAAGTCATTTATATGTACATAATTTATATTTGAGCCATGACTAAAACTCTTAGCAATAAAAAATTCATTCAGTTCACATATAAATTTTCATTGTGTATTTCACTATTAAAATTTATGTATCTTTCTGCTAAGTGGAAGAATACCCTCTAAAAAAATATTATTCAATTGCTCTATATGCTAAATCATTACTTCTCAACCATTTAGGACTCAAAACATGTATATCCAAATCTGTCGAGTTTTTCTAATGCAATCATTTGGAAAGCAGTGAACAATGTTTATTAAAAAAAAAAAAAACATACCAAGTTGGGTTTCAATTATTCATCATCTGCTTGGTCATGGAAGGTTAAGTGAACGGGTAAGGTAGGAGATACATAAGGATTGTTATTTATCAGTAGAGTTTAGCTCACTGGCTTCAGACCAGAAGATTAAGTGCTACATCAACGTTTCCACTATCAATTTGGAAAACAGATTCTATTCTCCAACCTCCTTCTGGGATCTAGTCCCAAAGTACCCAGCAATGCAAATATTAAGATTTCTCAGTTTTTCAGTATAATTATTCATGCTGCCTTTATTTGCAGATTTCTTTCCTAAGCCTGGAAATCTACATTATTCATGAAATTTGTGTTTGTAGCTCTAACAACCTGAGTCTTTCCTCCAGTGAGTAATGAGGCAGAGGTAGTGTTTAAAGAGTGAAATCCGCTTAGGGTTTAATATTCAGGAAATAGGCATGACAGAAATTAGTGTTAGTTTTAGTAACTTTTAGAAAAAAAGTCTATAGGTATGAGAAGCAATCTAAAATGATTCCATGAAAAAGTAGAAGATGTGAAGACTCCAGGATTACTTGATAATCAGGAGAGGTAGAGACACACATACACTAAGGTCTAGGAAAAGGTCAAGAAAGGGGAGTCACAGAATGAATGAGTGCTATGGATTAGGTATGCTACTGTGCCAGATTCACTTGTACCATTGCCACAGTTCCTGCTAAAGCCTGAAGCTACCTTCCTCAAAATCCTCTCCCCTAGAGCTGCAGGTTACAGTCTGCCAGTGACAGGAGTTTGCCTAAGATTTGGAAGGCAGAAGTGAAACAGAGGCCACTATTTCTGTAAGGTCTTGGTGGTCAGACATATGGTAGGCATCCAGATGTCTACACTGCAATACACCCATAGCTTTCTTCCTCTTCTCCAGTGCTTCAGGTTATTTCTCCGACCCTTCCATCACAGATCTCTCCTTCTCCCCCATTTGTGTAAGCCCAAATTGCTCTATTAAATTCCTTATTGCTCTCTATAAATTCCAATATACACCTTGGCGGTTCTAGTGAGCAAACCCATACTGATAGAACAATGTCACGCTATTCAATTGCTCTGTTTTGTAAATGATGAAGATCACAATTTCTAAGTCCCTTCCAGATCTATAAGCCTCTAAATCTATAGTTCTTTTAGTCTAACATAAATAACAAGTTAATGTATGATGTGAAATAAAATATATTTCACATTTTATGAAATACAATTTATAATGAGAAATCACAATGTATTATGTGAAATAAAGCAGAATATATTCACAAATAAAAATCACCTTTTTTTGTTTTTAATTATAAAGCAAAGATTTTTAGAAGGATAAAAAAAAGACAGAGAGAAATGTTGATCCAAATTTAACCATGTAGGGAAAATACTTATAGTGCGGGCGTGCATTGGAGCAGAAGTGGGAGTTTGGCAGGAAACTGAAAATTGACCTGTGCTGTCCAAGAATTGGGCTGACCTAAGATACTGGCCAGTGGCCTAGGATCAGCACGAATCATCTACATTTTTCCAGAGTAGAGAGGAAGAATCACAAAGTGTCTGTTTAAAGGCTTTTGCTAGACGTACTTTTATTCAATTAGCTGACCTGAATATCCTGGCTAGAAAATCTGAGAACTAAGAATGTGATATAGTGGAATATGATCTGATAAAGACTTCTATATGACCTGGGTTAATATTTTTAAATTGATATGTATTTTATATATTTTAAATATATATATTTTATGTGTTTTAAATATTTTAATATTTATATACAACCTGGCCAATATTTTTGCAAAGACACTAATTTTTTTTTTAATTTTTTTTTTTTTAACGTTTATTTATTTTTGAGACAGAGAGAGATAGAGCATGAACGGGGGAGGGTCAGAGAGAGAGGGAGACACAGAATCTGAAACAGGCTCCAGGCTCTGAGCTGTCAGCACAGAGCCCGACGCGGGGCTCGAACCCACGAACTGTGAGATCGTGACCTGAGCTGAAGTCGGACGCTTAGCCGACTGAGCCACCCAGGCACCCCAGACACTAATTTTTTTTTTAATGTTTATTTTTGAGAGAGAGAGAGACAGAGTGCAAGCGGGGGAGGTGCAGAGAGAGAGAGGGTGACACAGAAGCCGAAGCAGGCTCCAGGCTCTGAGCTGTCAGCACAGAGCCCAACATGGGGCTCAAACTCACGGACCGTGAGATCATGACCTGAGCTGAAGTCGGACGCTCAACCAACAGAGCCACCCAGGCGCCCCGACACTAGTTAATTTTTAAGGAAAGAGAGCTGAGGTGTCCAGAGCCTGAAGATGTTTTGGCCAACACTGTGGTTTTAAATTTTTTTTTTTTAATGTTTATTTTTGACAGAGAGAGAGACAAGAGACAGAGTATGAGCGGGGAATGAGCAGAGAGAGAGGGAGACACAGAATCCGAAGCAGGCTCCAGGCTCTGAGCTGTCAGCACAGAGCCTGATGCGGGGCTCTAACTCACGAACCGTGAGATCATGACCTTAGCCGAAGTCTGATGCTTTAACCGACTGAGCCACCCAAGCGCCCCATTAATGTTTTTAATCTAAATGCCTTAGCTTGAGCCTGCAATTCCTACTTTTTATAATCCCTACACCTTTTTCTCCATAGATGTATATGTTACTTTTCTGACCCTGAAGCACATGAATTACAGATAGGCTTTAAAATTTACTGGGACCAAAGATAAAAGTAGGTTGGAATGACCTTGAAAGTACAGATTTACAAATATAGTTATTATACTTGGTATTGGAAAAAAATATATTTAATATGTAAATAGATGAAACAAGGGTACCGAAAGTCTCCACTGAAGTATTAGTCTTAAATATATATATATTAAATATGTGCTCCAGGGGCACCTGGCTTGCTCAGTCAGTTAAGTGACTAATTCTTTGACTTTGGCTCAGGTCATGATCTCACAGTTCATGAGTTCGAGCCCCACATCAGACTCTGTGATGACAGCACAAAGCCTGCTTGGGATTCTCTGTCCCCTCTCTCCCTGCCCCTCCCCTGCTCATGCTTGTGCACGTGCGCACGCACTCTCTCTCTCCCCTGCACCTGTGTAGTTTAATTGTCAGCCAAAGATTTAAGCAGAACTTATGCCCAGATTTTGGGGCTCATCCTTTCTACAGTTCTATTGCTGCTGGGATTTCCCCATAAATTTCTACCTGCTCTGTCAGCTCCAAGCTCTGTTATCTAATAATTCAAGACAATAAAACTTCAGCTTTCTGCCACTATACCTACGCACAAGTCACAAAAGGCATTTGACCAACAAAAGCAAAAAAACTCACAAATCTTAACTAGTGTATTTGTCTTTCAAGAACAGGCCCCTCTCATGCTTCTATTTAGTTGTGTGTTTTGTTTTTCATTTTTTGTTAGACTTCCTGACCTCTGTCACCTCAAACTGGTAAGACTGTGGGGTTTCTGCCACATGAGATCCAGGGACTGGGGAAACTCCCTCAGGCAAAAAAAAAAGCTACAAACTTTGCAATGCTTACTCATTGCAGACATGGTCCTTTAAGGGTGACCTCTCGTTTCTACCTGCTTTTAATTACTTTCTATTGCCTTCATATAGTTTGTCTAGGTTTTCTAATTGTTATTCTCTGGGAAGGGTCACTCACTATTTCATTCTGCCGTTATATGGAATTAGAAACCATATTACATACTTTTACATGTTTGAAATATTTCATAAAACATAATATGGTAAAACACATATATGTACACACACACCCTAATATATCTTCCTGAATGTGCAGGGGTGAAGCCTATGCTCATAATCTTGAATGCAGTAATGGTTTCACATGTACACACTACGTATTGAAGCTCATCAAACTGTAAACTTTGGATTTGTGTAGTCGGTTTGTGTCAATTATACCTCAATAAAGCTTCAAAGAAAGGGGGGAGTTAAAAATCTCGATGACTGAAACGGTTTAAGTTATACATAAGTAGTACACTCCACAAACCTATGGCTATGGATTGGTATTTATAACTTAAGAAACATACTCTAGGGGTGCCTACGTGGCTCAGTCGATTAAGCATCTAGCTCTTGATTTCAGCTCACGTCGTGATCTCACGGTTCATGAGTTCGAGTCCCATGTTGGGCTCTGTGCTGAGAGCACAGAGCCTGCTTGGGATTCTCTCTCTTTCCCTCTCTCTCTGCCCCTCCTCTGCTCATTCTCTCTCTCTCTCTCAAAATAAAGAAATAAACATTTTAAAAAATAATGTAAAGAAACATATTCTAAAATTGAGACCAGTAGGAATATGCAAGTTTTGTTTGTATCTAACAATCCGGTTTTCTGACAAGAACCTGTAAAATTTAGAATTATGTCAAATTTAGGAAAGAATACTGAGACTGTAACTATATCAAAGTTATGCCACAGTTATTAATATCATTATTTGGGATTTAATTTTTCTTTATTTTAGAAGTTTTACAATTTGAATGGGAAATCTAACTTATAGTTATCAGGGAAAGGTTTTGCCAGCTTCTTCATATCCTTTTACACTGGGATGTAAGCTCAGTGAGAGCAGGAATATTTTCTGTTTTATTTATTGATGATTCCCTAGCACACACTAGCACTTGGCATACCATAAGGGCTCAGAAATATTTTTTGAATTAATGAATTAAAAAGCTAAAATGTTACAAAATAATTTCAGAAAATCAAAGGAGTTTTCTGAGAGGTTTAAGGCAACAGAAATCAGTTTTGTCTAGAGTGGGAAAATACTAATCGAACGGTTCTTGGCAATTTGCTCCTGGAAAATAGATTTATAAGCTTTAAAAACATATACATTGTCTTTAAGACAGTGGATGCCATTTTTGACTGTTATATCTAGCATCCAGAAGCAGAAAATTTTAGACCTCAGGTAACAGAATTTAAACAATTTATAGAACCACTGTGCTTGGGATTGTTTTCTAATTATATACTACTGTTATATATCCACAACAATTATCTACTATAATATATATCTACTGTTGAAAAGATAAAAATCCAGGAAAAATTATTCAAGTTAATCATTATAATTTAGAGACAAATTTTGACTCAGGTAAGAGGGCATGATAAAGTTGATTTGAATTCATCATTATTATATCTCCCTTGTTAAAATAGAAAACCTTTTTATTGAAATTATCTTTTTATCTGGTAACTTTTAACCTTTACCTTTATAGAATAACAAGGTTTTTTTAAATTTTTTTTTAAATGTTTTACTTATTTTTAAGACAGAGAGAGACACAGCATGAGTGGGGATGGGGCAGAGAGAGAGGGAGAGACAGAATCCGAAGCAGGCTCCAGGCTCTGAGCTGCCAGCACAGAGCCCGACGTGGGGCTCGAACTCACTAACTGTGAGATCATGACCTGAGCCGAAGTCGGACACTCAACTGACTGAGCCACCCAGGCGCCCCTATAATAACAAGTTTTAAAGACAACTGCCCTTCAACAATTGAGTGAGTAGGCTCTATATATCTTATGTTTTAGGTTCTCTATCTTCATACTTACACAAAGCTTTCCTTATAATCCTATAAGTTCATTTATCCTGATTCTCCGGCAGACAATGATAAAAATGAGAAAAGACTCTTTAATGGAGCAAAAAGATTAAAGTAATGACAGACTTGCCTGCCATAGCTATAATGATTTTTACTCCTAGTTTTATTTATTTATTTATTTTTATGTTTACTTTTTTTGAGAGAGACAAAGACAGAATGTGAGTGGCTTAGGGGCAGAGAGAGGGAGACACAGATCCGAAGCAGGTTCCAGGATCTGAGCTGTCAGCACAGAGCCTGACGCGGGGCTCAAACTCATGAACTGTGGGATCATGACCTGAGCTGTAGTTGGACGCTCGAAGGACTGAGCCACCCAGGAGCCCCCTACTCCTACTTTTATAACTGAAAATAAATACTACACAAGAAAATTGTAAAATTTTTAAAAGAATTGTTTTTTGACCATAGATGAAAAGGCTGACTTTCAAAGAGTACTTGTTTTAAGTTAAACAAACAAACAAACAAACAAACAAAAATCATTGACTTTTTACCCTGGAACCAGGGAGTTCAGGTAGGAATCTGCCACAACAGTCCCATTTAGAGACAATTGACAACTGAATTAAGGTAGTGGCAGGTGGGGCATAAAGGGAAGGGGAGAGGGATTTCATAGGTTGAATGGACAGCCTAGACATTAACTGGATAGAAGAGGGATAGTGATTGGTAATGTTAATAAACTGATAAGAAATACAGAAAGCACAGTTGGAGCAAGAGAAGGTAATGAGTTTACTTTTGAATGTAGTGAGGGTACAGACAATTGAAAATTCAGCTGTAGTGATCAGGAAAGAGGCTGGAGGTACAGATCTGAGAGTCAGCAATGTATGGGCAGGGGTGGCATACATGAACTTATTGACAGAAACGCAAAAACAAGGGACTAATATTTCAGGAAAACCTCAAATCAAGAAGATGAGCAAAGAAAAAGAAACCAAAAAAAATAGACTAAGAAGATGCCATGAAAGAAGTGGAAAGAGTCCACACCGCAGTGTGGGGTCTCAAAGTCAAGAGTAATAAAAATTTTAAGTAGAGAATAGTCAGTGAAGAGTCTATCAAAGGTGAGGCTTTGGGTACTCTGCTTTCAAGAAGGCTTTAACCTAGAGTGGCTTTAACAGTTGATGGAGTATCAGGATTGGAATATAGCTGGCAATGATTCTCTAGCATTCTGTAAGAATGGTAACACACTCCCCCTACCACTTGAGATCAACTTCTCTGAGCAATTGAAAACACCATAAACTAGGTAAATATACCATGTTATCATAGTTTGATGCCATGAGTTACTACTTTTCCATCTACGAATTTTCCATCTCTCAAATCCTGAGAAAATTTCGAGTGACTACTCCCAGTACTTAATTTCAGCTAATCCATCAGCCAATTCTGTCATTTCTCTCTGAAAATTAGTTCTGGACTCCAACTATGTCTCACTATATCCACTGCTACCACCCTGATCCAAGCCAGCATCGCCTCCAGCCTGTATTATGGCAACAGACTTTTAACTTGTCTCTGTTTTAGTCCTTGGCCCTTTATAGCTCTGTCTCAACACAACAGTCAAAATAATCTGTTGAAATATCTATCATATCATAGCACTCCTCTGTTTAAAACCTTCCAATGGCTTCCCATTTCCCACAGTCGGCAAAGTCCTTACAAAGGCCCACAAGGTGATCTCACACCCTGTTACTTTTCCTTTCTCCCACTTGATCCCAGGCCCATTGGCCTCTATGCTCTTCATTAACGCAGTGTTGTTCTCAAACTTTGATGTATATCAGAATCGCTGGTTAAAATACAGATTGCTGAACCAACCCCCAGAGCTTCTGGATCAGCAGCTTCTGGGTGGAGCCAACATTTTGCATTTCCAACAAGTTGCTAACCAAAGTTGCTAACTTTGAGAACCACTGATCTAACGTATCGACAGTCCTGCCTCTGGCCTTTAACACTGACTAGGCCATGCCTATCTCAAATTCTTAGCCTCAAAAAATAAAAGTACATCTGTGTTGCTTCCAGTTTAGAGCCATTATGAATAAAGTTGCTATTAACATTTTTTGACCAAAAAAATAAAAATAAAGAATAAAAGTAAAACACATTAGTAGATGGAAAAGTAGTAACTCATGGCTTCAAGCTATGATAACATGGTATACTCATCTAGTTTATGGTATTTTCATTACTTAGAGAACTAGGTAATCTCTTCATTTTGCAACTCAAATATCTTACAATCAGTGACAAAATTCCTGATCTGTGGAAGACATCAACTGCAGCCCTACCCCCCCAAAGAAAGGTGCAGCTAGCTCACTCAGCGAAGACATTGGTTGATACTCTCCTCCCATGGACTCTGCTTCTAATCAGCTTTGGAGTTCCACTCTCTTAAATATGAACAAATAAATGTAACCAGACTTTTGATGGAAGTATCTACCATAAAATATAAATGCCACAACAAAAAAACTAAAGTTCAAATTAAAAGATTAAGATTAAATTCACCTTTAGGCAGTATTAATGGTAATATGTGACCAAATTACACAGAAATTAATTTGCAGCAAATTCCTTTTTAAGCAGATTCTCCACAGCATGGCCTACTTCAAAATGGAGTGACATTTAAGCTATTATCTGAATCTAAACAAATACTGGAGAGTGCTCAAGAATGTTGCTTTTAGAAATATTTTCTTTGAGATAAGCTAGCCAAAATTTCAGTTTTCCGGGCTAAGTTATCAAGTTGCTTAAAAGTTTGGGTGCCTAACTATATTTATCAGAGCAAAGTTCATTTTCCAACAAAATGAAACTAGAGCTACCTTTTAACTCTCATTGTAACGATTTTCTTTTCCTTTAACTGTTGCCAGTTCTGTTTTTCAAGACCTCTTCTTTATTCCCCTGTCTTGCCAACAAGCCTCTTGGATTGAGTTCTACCTTGCTGACCTACCGGTTCTTAAAACATGATGCAAATGTAGATCACTGGGAAAAGTTGGCAGACGGACCACGTGTATGTAATTTCACTAACTCTTAAAACATTGGTAAAACTACATAAAAGTTTTTTTTTTAAGACAAAAGCTAGAGGTATAATGGACACACATTCCAAGTGTGAAAATCAATATTCAGCTAACACCAAGGTACTCCCCCCAATTATTTTTGGTTAGCATTTTACCTTCTGCCACCACAAGATGTTCCAAGGTCACTTTATACTTTTATGTTCCAGTCCAAAGAGGCTTCATTTCTATTATTCTCCAGTTCCTTTAATATTCAATCATTATAATGATGATATGAAAAATTATAGACTAAAGTGAATTTTCCCAAACAAATCTACCAAGGTCTGGCTAGTATCTGACTGGCTGATACTCCTAGACGTTTCTAGCTCACCAACTAATTACGGAAATAAGTAACAGGACTGTATCTTTAATACTTTAAAAAAAATAACAGGGGTGCCTGGGTGGTTCAGTTGGTTAAGCATCCAACTCTTAAATTCAGCTCAGGTCATGATCTCAGAGTCATGGGAACGAGCCCCGCATTGGGCTCCATGCTCAGCATGGCTTAAGATTCTCTCTCTCTGCACCTCCCCAACTTGTGCACGCATGTTTTCTCTCTCTCTCTAAAATTAAAACATTAAGAGAAATAATAAATATCAAAGTTTTAAAATATTAAGTAACAAAAAATATGGTATATTGGTGCTAAGACCAAGCCCTCAGGAGAGCATCCTTACAATGCAGAGGAGACTATCAGGTGTTTGTTACTGAGGTTATTTATTGGTTTTAAAACTCTTGACTCAGTTATCCTGTGCAAGTAAAAGGGAATGTTCTGGAATGTGAGGTATTCCATTATATTCTAGCTCTGTGTCTTCAGGAAAGTTACTCAACTGTTCTAAGCCTCAGTTCCTCCTCTATAAACAGGAATAATAGTGTTTATCTCATAGGGTTGCTATAAGATACCCTTGTAGGCAGTTAGTACAGTCCTGGCACATGATGAGAGCACACTAATACCCAATATTTCATTATGGTCCTGGGCAGAGTTTAGCTATATGACCTTTCATATATAACAGGGAGCTTAGAAGGTTCCATAGGGCATATGCAGCACTTTCTCTTAACTGAGCAAGCCAATAATGTTAATAAAACATTATTTAATGCCATCCATTTATCTCCTTTCCAAGCATCTGTTTTACTCAGGAAATCTTAGGGAACTTACAGTTGCCTGGGGGAGAAATGGGGGAAGGGAAGGAACAGGAGAGAGTACTCCCATCACCAACACAGTTGTTCAGGCTTTAGATACACAAAATTTTCCCCCTAGTTCATAGATGGGTTCATTTGCTGTAGCTTTTTTTTTTTTAATTTTTTTTTTAACGTTTACTCATTTTTTGAGACAGGGAGAGACAGAGCATGAACAGGGGAGGGTTAGAGAGAGGGAGACACAGAATCTGAAACAGGCTCCAGGCTCTGAGCTGTCACCACAGAGCCCAACGCGGGGCTCCAACTCACGGACTGCGAGATCATGACCTGAGCCGAAGTCGGCCGCTTAACCGACTGAGCCACCCAGGCGCCCCTGCTGTAGCATCTTTAAACAAACAAACAAACAAACAAACAAACCCAACTTCATATACTAAAGGCAATGCAATTAGTAACACCTTTTGAAGGCTTAATTTTTGACTAACATTAAACGGGTAGATGGTTCACTGAAATGAACCTCACTAGTTATGTGATTTTAAACAAAATAATTTGGTTGCACGATGGTGAAACTCCAACAAATGTTACAGTGAGAAAGTAATGCCCTTTTAGGCTTCTAAAATTAAATCAGAACCCTGTTAGTGGCAGTGTTTTTTTAAATGTTTAACGTTTCTGGATGACAATTTAGCATATGTAGCTAAGGCCTTGAAAGAATGCCTTTTTTTTTCTCAACAGTTTAATTACAATCCTAAAATTGCCCCAAAGAAATAAAAGAATGCAAAACTGTCTGTATAAAATTATTCATTATAACATTGTTTATAATAGCAAAACATCAGAAAGAGACTATATATCCAAAAATAGATGCTAGACTAAACTATAGGAGAGCTATATAACAGAAAAGTGCATAGCCAATAAAAATGACATAGGTGTATATTCATTGAGGTGGAAAGATGATCAGCATATATCTTAAAACGGATATCATAGATTTTAAGAGACAAAATATATGATTACTGTTCTTTTTTAGAATATACAGTATGTATCTACTCGGATATACCTAATGATGTATAAGTATAGATGGATCTATACCAAAATATTTATATATGACTATGTCTAGGTGGTTTTAAATTTTCTTCTTTATAATCTTTCCCTTTTCTTCAGTTTTTGCAATAAGTTTGTATTACTTTTATAATCACAAAAGGTATAAATACCAATCAACCAACCTTTGAATCATAAAGAATCTCAATATCTGATTTGTCCCATGTCTGAAGCACTGATGATAATTGCCAGAATGCCCTGGAGTAAAATGAGGCAAGTATACTACCTCAGGATAAATGAAGGTCTATAATTTGCAAATTAGCCAACCCAGATAACTTTCAGGGTATCATATCAGGCATTATCACTTATCATATCCCTGAAGTCCAGAAATTTATCAGATAGAGGAAAAAAAATTTTCCTGGTACAAATTCTCCTTCACAGAAAGAAACAGCATAGGTAATATATATACTTAGAAGTAGGAAAAAACTTACTGCAGTGGATAATCTGGATGCCAATGTCATTTCCAAGTTTCCTTTGAGACCAAGAAGTGCAGGAACTAAAATGAAAACTTCTGTTACCTTTTTGAACACCTCCCAGTGCTGCAAGAAAAAAACAAAAACAAAACAAACAGAATTTTCTGACACCCTGTCAAAAACACTTTAGATAAAGGACATTTCTAAAAACCTCAGCCATCTTTCCCAATGTTGCATCCACATATTGAATGAAAACACAAGTCATTTAATGAGTGAACATTTAGCTTAATCCTATTCTCCAGAGCTCTGGAGCCTTGAGTTGCTTTAGAAGATTTGGTTAAATTGGGAATGATAGTCGATGCAGTCACTACATCCCCAAATAACTCCAGCTTGCCACACAAGTCTGATGCCCTTACATTTTGCTTTATCCCTTAATGAGGACAAGAGTCAGTGTAACCAGTAGTTAAGAGAACAGACTCAAGAACCAGAACATCTGGATTTGAATCTTGGTTCCAACACTAACTACAACAACTCCACAGGAAAATTACAGCAATATTATTATCTAATTTCACAGTTGAAGAAATAAAGATTCAGAGAAGTTCAATGATTTTCCCAAGGCCAGAAGACGAGACCTAGACTGGACGTCAGGAGTTCTGAGTCATCCCATGTTGTGGTACCCATTTTAGGGTGTGAGACAAGAGAGCATAATATCATTTAAAAAGCACTAAGTTGGAAATTAGAAAATTTGTGGTTCTAGGCATGGATCTGTCATAATCTAGCCACATAATCTTGGATGAGTCATGTGTCTTTGGATTTCAATTTCTACTCTGCCCTGTCTAGCCCTTGCAAAAATACCATGTTAATGAAAGTACATATTAAAGTACTTTATAGGGGCACCTGGGTGGCTCAGTCGGTTAAGCGGCCGACTTCGGCTCAGGTCATGATCTCACGGTCTGTGAGTTCGAGCCCCGAGTCGGGTTCTGTGCTGACAGCTCAGAGCCTGGAGCCTGCTTCTGATTGTGTGTCTCCCTTTCTCTGACCCTCCCCCATTCATGCTCTGTCTCTCTCTGTCTCAAAGATAAATAAACGTTAAAAAAAAAAAATTAAAAAAATAAAAAATAAAAAAAATACAGTACTTTATAAAGTGGGAAAAAAAAAAACCCACACAAATCCCTTAATAGCACAATCTGCTATTTTACTAATGCAATTAAGAGGTGACTGTAGCACTCAGAGACTTTACGGACTGAAAAAACAAAAACAATATTTGACATTCACTGATGGCTTGTTATGTGCCCAGACACTGTTCCTTAGGCTTACTCATTTAAGCTACAACAAACCTATGATAGGTACCATTCTTAAAAAATCAGACATAATTCAGGAGCACATTTTACCTAGGTCGTAATTTTAAGATACCTACCTATATGACTTAATTTTGGAAACACCAGAATACTATCCGAATATCTCTATCAGTCTAGTTCCTTCACGTCATCACAGATTCTATCTACTGGGATATACTTCTTTTGGTTACTCCCATCCTTTCCAAGTTCAATTCAAATCAAATACTCCCACGAGAAACCCTATGAAGTCACTAACACCTTAGCATTGATATAATAAGAACGAGCAACGATTGATTTCCTATCCCATGCCAAATAAATTCTACATTCTTTTCCTTACACCTGAAGAGGCATGTGTCTAGAAGTTCCCAAACTTTCTCAGTTTTCATGGTACCCCTAGGCCAAAAGAAATACCCAACAGTCCTATTTATTAAGTAGTTGGTCCAAAAAACTTAGTGAATATTTACCTCCTAACAATTTACTAGCCATTTGTAGAAATAATACAATTATATTGAAAAAATAATATTTTATGTTATACCATCGTAATTACTTATTAATTGGGTGTGTGTCCCTGTGGGTCACTGCATGACTTCTCAAACCTTGGAATTGGAAACTACCACCTTCATTTCTTGTTCTGTATTGGTTTTTGTGTGACACTTGCTTTTTTTCACAGCACCACTGAAAATCTAGTCATCAAGATAAATGTTGTGTGATGTAATGTTGAAGTATTAAACCACCTTGAGTCTGTAAAGTGTCCAAGAGATGTCACTGTGTTTCCTTTAAATTTTTTTAAAAATCCCACAGCAACCCTGGAGTGTCCAGAGACAGCACTTAGGATATATGATGAGGTTAGTAAGAAGTTGTGCAGAACTTTAGTCAAAGGGAAGGCTTCAGATACCTGGGTTGAAATTCTGAGTCAACGACTTGTACTATGTAACTTGGGCAAAATTATGCTTTACTTTCTTCATCTAAAATAGGGACATTATTGAGGGGCACCTGGGTGGCTCAGTCAGTTAAGCATCTGACTTCAGCTCAGGTCATGATCTCATGGTTCGTGAGTTCAAGACCCACATCGGGCTCTGTGCTGACAGCTCGGAGCCTGGAGCCTGCTTCGGATTCTGTGCCTCCCTCTCTCTCTGCTCCTCCCCAGCTCACAGTCTGTCTGTCTGTCTGTCTCTCTCTCAAAACTAAATAAGCATTTAAAAAAATAAATAAAATAGGGACATAATTGAACCTACCTCATATGGTTGTGCTTAGGAATGTACCTGTACATAGTAATGGATAGCAATATTGAAAGTTTATTAGCTATATAACACCAAGATATATTACCAGTTAATTTCCTGGCAGGAGGTATTGCGGGAAAAAAAAATTCATATACTTAAAAATTTTTGCCATAATAAAGACATGACCTCTGAGGCTATATATATTTATGAATCCCTAAACTTCTCCACAAGAACTTGCCCTAAAGGAAATCAATGTCTAATCTTACCTAATTTTGGACTTCTGTCAACATCCAGAACCTCAGCGAAGTACTCACACAATCAAATGTAATGTCAGAGTGCTCGTACATATGCATTAGACTCAAAACTAAAAATCTTTTAATGGCCAAGAGGAAAAACAAAATTGAAACTTAAAAAATAATAATAATTAAATAAGTTGAGGAACAGATCCACAGAGTCCTAACTTTAATATAAACAGCAAAATTTTAGGGGTTCCTGGGTGGTTCAGTCAGTTAAGTGTCTTACTTCAGCTCAGGTTATGATCTCACCATTCCTGAGTTTGAGCCCTGCATCAGGCTCTCTGCTGTCAGTGCAGAGCCTGCTTTGGATTCTCTGTCTCCCTCTCTGTCTGCCCCTCCCCCCCATAAATAAACATTAAAATACATAAATAAACCAAATAAACAGCAAAAGTTTTAAAAAGTCTAATTGGTAAAAGAAGTTGATGCAATTTTAAGAAACATACATACTCCAAATCTGAAGAAGTTTGGTTCTTATTTTGATTTAGTTAAAACTAAACCTATTCAGGGGCAACTAGGTGGCTCAGTCAGTTGAGTGTCCAGCTTCAGTTCGGGTCATGATCTCATGGTTAGTGAGTTCAAGCCCCACATCGGGCTCACTGCTATCAGTGTAGAGCCTGCTTCAGATCCTCTGTCCCCCTCTCTCTCTGCCCCTCCCCGCTCTCAAAAAATAAACCAAAACATAAAAAAATTTAAACCCATTCACTTTCAGACATATGACAAAATGACCAATCTCATACATAATCAGATAAATGTGAAATAAAAGGTGATACGTTTTCATCTGTGAGATTGGTAAAGATCAAAAACTTGGATAACATTCCATTGAGAAGAGTATAAGGAAATAGGCACTCTATGACACTACTGGGGAGAATGTTAAGGTTTAACTTCTTTGGGGGAATTGGGCAACTTAAATATAAATATAAATATATAAATATAAAGTGAACATAATTTTCAACTCAAACCTCTACCTCAAGGAATTTATCCTACAAATAAACATGAACATGAGTTTAAATACATACATATGATGAATTTACTGCATCATTGTTCATAATAACAAAAGATTTGAGGCAACTGAAATCCCCCTCATTAGGTAACTTAGTAGAAAAATAATATAAAATGATACATCCTTGCAATAGAGCATGACATAGCTGGAGAAGAATTTGGTAAATCTTTGTGAACCTATATAAGGATAAACTAAGAAAAGCAAGGTGAACAGAAGCATTGTTTGTGTCTCTGGCAAATACACACACACACACACACACACACACACACACACACACACCACACTTAATGTCTATTGAAGGAGGCACAGAACAAAAAGTAATGGGGCTAAGGAAGGGAATAGGAGAAAGGTATATACAGGCAGAGAGAGACTACTTTCTCCATTATATATTCTTTCATGCAGTTTAAATATGCTTTATCAAATATACAATTTCATTAAGCTTTTCATTTTGAAATAATTATATATTCACATGCAGTTATAAAAAAAAATTCAGAGAGATCCCATGTACCCATTACCCAGTTTCCCCCAATGGTAACATTTTGCAAAACAATAGTGAACCATATCACAACCAGGATATTAACACTGATACGGTCAAGATACCACCACAAGGATCCCTCCTGCTGCCCGTTTATAGCCACATCCATTTCTCCCCACTCCCAACACCTTCTTAATCCCTGGCAACCACTAATCTTTCTTCATTCCATAATTTGGTCACTTCTAGAATGTTACACAAATGAAGTAAGTATAACCTTTTGGGGTTGGCTTTTTTCACTCAGCATAATGCTCCAAAGATTCATCTAGGATGTTGCATGTTGCATGCAATACTTTGTTCCTTTTTGTCGAAGAGTAGTATTTCATTACATGGATTTACCCAAGTTTATTTAACCATTCAACTGTTGGGGCTGTATCCACTTCTTGGCTGTCATGAATAAGACAGCTACAAAGAGTCATGTACAGGAATTGCGTGAATAGAAGTCTTCATTCTCTGAGATAAATGTTCAGGAATGCAATTGCTAGGTTATATGATGGTTAGCATTTAGTTTTAGTTAGTGTGTGAGTGTGGGTGTGTGTGTTTTTTTAAGAAACTGTCAAGGTGTTTTCCAGAGTAGCTGCTCTATTTTAAATTCCCATCAGCAATGCATGAGTGATACCATTTCTCTACATGCTCAACAGCACTTCATATTTTTGCTATTTTTATTATAGCCACTCTGACAGGTGTGTAGTGATATCTCATAGAGATCCTCACTTGCATTTCCCTAATGGCTAAAGACGTCAAACATTTCATGTTTATTTGCCATCTGTACACACTCTTTGGTGAAATGTCTCTATGTCTTTTGCCAGTTTTCTACATTTTTTTCACTGTTTAGCTTTGAGAGTTCTTTATATAGTCATATTTTGTCAGATATGTATTTGCAAATATTTTCTTCCACTCTGCAAAGCTGCTTTTGATCCTTTTAACAAGGTCATTTAGGGGTGCCCAGGTGGCTCAGTTAGTTAAGCACCTGACTCTTGATTTTGGCTACGGTCATAATCTCATGGTTCATGAGGTTGAGCCCTGAATCAGGCTCTGTGCTATGCTTGGGATTCTCTCTCTCCCATTCTCTCTGCCCGTCCTGCTCTTCCTCTCCCTCCCTCCCTCCCTCCCTCTCTCTCTCTCTCTAATATATATATAAAAAAATGTCAGTCACAGAGCAAAAATTTTATCCATTTTTCCTTTTTTGGATCCTGCTTTGGGTATTGAGTCTAAGAAATCTTACCTAGCCCTAGATCCTGAAGGATTAGTGTCAATTCTGCTTAAGATATTAAAATTTTTTTTTAATGTTTTTATTTATTTTTGAGACAGAGAGAGACAGAGCATGAGCAGGGGAGGGACAGAGAGAGAGGGAGACACAGAATCCGAACCAGGCGCCAGGCTCTGAACTGACAGCACAGAGCACAGATGCGGGGCTCGAACTCACAGACCGTGATATCATGACCTGAGCCATGACCAGAGCTGTTCAAATTATCTATTTCATTTTGAGTTCATTGTGGTAGTTCTGTTTTTCAAGGAAGCAGTCCACTTTGCACAAGTTGTAAAACATACAAGTGCAGAGCTGTTTGTGGTATTCTCTCATTATCCTTCTGACATCTACAGGATCTATAGTGATATCTCCCATTTCATCCTGTTAGTGGTAATTTGTCTTTTTTTTTTTTTTTTTGGTCAGTCTTGCCACAGATCGTCAGTTTTAGTGATCTTTTCAAAGAACCATTCGTTTGAAACCATTGTTTCAAAGATTTTTCTCTATTGCTTTCCTGCTTTCAATTTCATTGATTTTTGCTGTTATCTTTATTATCTTCCTTCTGCTTGATTTGGGTTTATTTTGCTCATCTTTTTCTACGTTTGAGATGAGCGCTTCAATTATTAAGATTTCTTCCTTATTCTAATGTATGCATTTAGTTCTATAAATGTCCATCTCTGTACTGCTTTACCTGTGACTCACAAATTTTGATGTTACATTTTCATTTTCACTCAGTTCAGTGTTTTGTTTTTGATTTTTTTTTTTTTTTTTGAGACTTCCCCTTTGACCATGGACTATCTAAATGTATGCTGTTTAGTTTCCAAGTGTTTGGAATTTTTTCTTTTTTCTTTCTGTTACTGTTTTCTAGTTTGATTACATTGTAATCAGAGAACACAGTGTGAATGACTTCAATATTTTAAACTCGTTGAGATTTGGTTTATGGCCCGGGATATGGTCTCTCTTGGTATACGATCTGTAACAGTTTGAACAGAATGTGTGTTGCTGTTTTCAGGTGGAGTAGTCTGCAAATGTCAATTAGATCTCACTGGCTGGTGGCGTTGCTGAGTCCTTCTATATCCTTGCTGATTTTCTACCAAGTTGTTCTATCAATTATTGAGAGAAGGGTGTGGAAGGCTCTGTGGATTTTTCTATTTCTCCTTTCAGTTCTATCACGGGCTGTCATTACTAGCTACCTAAATGAAAGTCCTGGCACTCTACGTGCCCTTCTCTGATATCACCCTGGCTGAAATGTTGGGGTATCTCACTGCTGCCTCTTCCCCGCCCAGGCTGATTGAGGTATAATTGAAAAACTGTAATATATCTAAAATGTACAACACGATGATTTGATACACATACGCTCTGTGAAAAGTCCCTCCATCGAGTTAATTCACACATCCACCAACCCAAACTGTTACCTTTTCTTTGGTGAAAATGCTTAAGACCTACTCTCTTATTTAGAAATTATTATACAGTACAGTATTATCAACGATAGTCACCATGCTATACATGAAATCCTCAGAACTTATTCATCTTATAAGTGAAAGTTTGTACCTTTTAACCAATCTCTATTTCCTCCATCCCCCAGCAAGGATTATTCTGTTTCTGAGTTTGACTTTTTTTTTTTACTCCACGTATAAGTGATACCATGCGTATCCGTCTTTCTCTATCTGGCATATTTTACTTAGCATAACACCCTCCATATACATCCATGTTGTTCATTACAGCCTCTTGAGGTTGAAGTCTAAGCCCTGAACTGAACCTTTGCTGCCCTGGGTGTATAGGTGAGACCAAAGTTCTTTCTGTCATGGTTGGCTAGAGCAGGACAATTCTTACCTACCAGGTTTCAATCTTGCTAGGCTGTCCATTTCCTAGTCCTTTAGAGAGCAGGCCTTTCTTGTTGTCTGCATCTGTTGGCATTCCCAGGTTGTTGGCCTCTTTAGCTACAAATCTGGGATATATGAAGCTAAAGGGGACTAGCCAGGCTGCTTTCTTCTTTCCATCTTTTATAGAATCCTTTTAGGTTTGTTTTATATCAAGTTTCCAGGATGTGTGTGTGTGTGTGTGTGTGTGTGTGTGTGTGTGTGTGTGTGTTTTATTTTATCGGACTTAATGGGCAGGATAGGTAAAAGTACATTTACTATAGCTTCCCGGAAGTGAAAGGCCATGTATTATTTTTTAAATAACAACCAGAACCATTACAGCAGCGAGTGCTAGTGCCTTTCTGGGATCACAGCTTTGTTAAGAGGTATTTTATCTTTAGTACAAACTCTAAAATTATAGCTATGCTTTATAAGGAGAGACAAACATGGTGATGCCTTCTTAGCTTTGTGATCCTGCCTTGATCCTGCCCCCTTACCTTCTCTTTGCCCATTTAAAACACTGGTATTGTGTCCACAAAACTTCACCAAAGCATCCCTTTTCTCTCTGACCGCTCTACTTTCCATATCAGGAAAATAACCCTAACTCAGAGTCCCAAGTTAGAAACACAACTTAGGTATTGCATCATTCTCTCTGCATTCCAAAACACACACACTGTATGGCAGTGTAGTAATAAATTAAGGAATACTTGAGAGCTCTATTACCCTCTATTTCAAAAGAATATTTTCAGCATTGCAAGAATATTGTCTTCATAAAACATAATAGGATCTCCGGGTTTGGCAGATATTAGCTTTCAATAATATTCTAATGAGAAGTATAAATGTACCTAGGAATTACTAGTAGTTACAAAGGTATTAGCTCAGTTTGCTTAAATTTCTTTTAGATGGACGGGTAGCTAACATTAACCGCATTTTATAGAATCTTTACATAATCCAGAGATTAAGTCTATGGACAATCCAAGATACACATATAGCATGTTATACAGAGAACAGGATCCATCCACAAGACAGGGCTCTGCTGTCTACTACCTGTATATTCTTGGGCAAATCACTTAAAACTATTTGCTTATTTTTAGCAAGGGAAGAAAAGCTTAGACTGGGTGCTAATATCTAGGGATATTTCCAGTTCTGAATCCTATAATTTAAAACTCTAAATTTGACTATCAAAATTCAGGAATCTGTATGACAAAGTAGAGTTTGTTTTATTTCATTCGTGCTTTCATTCATTCCACAAGGAATTAATGAACGTCTACTCTATGTAAGGCATTAGTCTGGTCTTCTGGACTGGGCACTACTTAAGTGGGACCAAAGACTATGTGGCCTACCTATCCCGCCCAACTCCATTTACTAGTAGTAAGGGAACTTACATCACTTTAGATTTGTGGTTCTCAAACTCAAGCCCGCATCAAAATCACCAGAAATGCTTGCAACAACTGTTTGCTAGGTCCCACCCTAGATTTCTGATTCAGGGCTGGGATAGAGCCTAAGAATTTGTGTATCTAAATTCCCAGATGATGCTGATGCTGCGGTTCAAGGAGCACACTTTGTGAACCACTGACTCAGATAAACAGAAAGACCAAGGAGGGGCCAAGTCCTATATGTGAGTCACTACACGCAAGGTTTTGTTCCTGCCTCTTCTGCACACTTTTTCATCTCCATTTTCCTTGAAACAACATCCACTCCCTCCTGCTTAAGAAGCAGTTCAATTCCTTTTCTTTGTGATTTTAGTGAAATTGCCAATCTGAGTGGCCATCTGTCCCCCAAGACAGAAATGTAACTCAAACAGGGCTGATCATATTATTTTATCTCCCTAGTCACACTGACTGGTTCCAGGGGCAATTATTCCTTAGAATTTTCCAAACTGAAGACAGACAACAGCTCATTCTTTCTTTTTGTAAAACAAACTAAAAGTATATGACTCCACAACTATCACGAGGTATATGCAACAGGAGAGAATGTGGGCAACAAACAAACCAGAAATTGAAATGAGAGATAGACAGAGAGAAGGTAATCATAAAATTAAGCCCCCAATCTAGTTATATCTCAGGTAGGCTGTATACGTATTGTTCCCAGTTACCAAAGACAATGCATTCTTTTTTTTTTAATCACTTAAATTAACTGGATATATAGGTTTCAATTTCTCATAACAAAAAAGTTCTGACTCACAGACATGATCCAAAATTAAGATATGTCCCCCATCAGTGAGGAGATAGTACAATAATTAAAAACATGAGTTTTGCAGTCAGCCAACTTGGGTTTAATTCAGCCACTTACCAGTTGTGTGACCCCAGGCAAATAATTTAATATCTAAGCCCGGTACGTAAAACGGAAATAACATCACCTACCTCAGAGTCCTCCTGAACATCAGATAACTAATACGATATACTGACAAAGAACATTCAATGAATGTTATTTGTTAATATTACACCATTTACTGAACACTGATCTCCCAGGCACTATAATTGTGCTTCCCATGATCTTTTACAAGTTCTTTAATTTGGGGCCCAGGATTAATAAAGTGATATTGTAAATCACAAGCACACAAAGGTAGTTTAGGCTGAGACAAAGGCTTACTCCTTGGGGTAAGCTTGAATATGTAAAAAGAGCATTCTGTATCCCTACAGGTCTTTTTGGTACTTCAGTAGAATTCCTATAGCAGCACTCTCTTTACCTCTAAAGATACTTAAATATTCCGTCATACACTATAGCTATAATCTATGTATATGTATTTCCCACTACTACAGAAAGGCATAAACTTTGGGGCAGAAATTCCAAATTGGAATTGCTAGCTGAGTGAGTTCTCTGAGCCTCACTCAAATTCTTCGGTTGTAAAGTGAGGAAATATCTACACAACTCAATCTTTGAATTACTGCTTCAACTCAAAAGAGGTGATGTTGGCAAATTTTCTCAGCAAACATCAATTGACAACTCCAAGCTGACTGATAATTAAAGAATAAAAGGAAAAAGTAGAGAGGCAGGGCTAGAGCAGGTCTTAAATAAAACAGGGAGTAGATGTCCTACTAAAGAGAAGGCAGATAATGGCCAAGCAGTCTATCTTAACTGGCCATCTGTCACATATTAGAATATAAGAATACTGCCTTAAGACACTAATGGCTCTTTAACTCCTTATCTTGAATTTGATAATCCAGCTGAGGCAGCACATGCATCAGCTCCTGCTATGGACTGAGTTGTGTCGCCCTCATAAATCGTATGTTGAAACCCCAACCCCCAGTGTGACTGTATTTGGAGACAGGGCTTATGAGGAGGTGACGAAGGTTACACGAAGTCATAAGAGCAGGGTCCTAATCTGGCAGGGCTGGTGCCTTTAATAAGAAGAGTAAGAGGCCTGCTCTCTCCCGCATGTGAGGGCACAGAGAAGGCAGCCCTCTGCAAACCAGAAAGAGAGCTCTTACCAGAAAGTGAATAGCCTGGGACCTTGACTCTGGACTTCCCAGCCTCCAGAACTGGAGAACTAAATGTCTCATGTTAAAGCCACCCAGTCTGTAGCATTTCATTATAGCAGTCCAAATAGACTAAGACAGCACCAAAGACAAACTTTACTATTTTAGTTGCATAAAACTGTCCCTAAACTCTATTACTTCAGAGGTATGTAGCCCTTAAAGGATTACAAAAGTTTCCACATGCGTAAATTTATATAATGTATAGTGGTTAGGAGGACAGATACTGAATCTGGACCAAGATCCAACCCTCAGCTCTATCACTTAATCACGAAGTATTTTATTTTACAAAACAGAGACAATAACACTTTCCTTATAGTTGTAAGGATTAAAATAAGATGATGTATGTAAAGGGCTTATGGTAGTGCCTAGCCTATAGCAAACCTTCAATAAATGGTGACTGTTAAACTTTTATTCAACAAGTATTTATTGAGAATCTACTCAACCTGCTAGGAATGTAATGGTTAAAAATAAAAAAACAAAAACTTACCACACACAAAATGAAATAGAAAATTTTGATTAGCCCTGTGACTTCTAAAGAAACTCAAGTTGTAAATAAAAACATTCCCACACAGAAAATGGGAGGCCCAGATGCCTTCATCAGGGAATTATACCAAATACTTAGGAAAGAAATAATGACAAAGTGACATAAACCTTAACAAAGGAGGAAAAATGAGAACATTTCCAAATTCATTCACGACACTAGTACTACCTGAATGAAAACTGCCAATGACATTATGAGAAGGACAATTATGGGCTCATCTTACATATGAATTTAGATGCAAAAATCCCAATTCCAATTCCAATCAAAATATTAGCAAAATTAATCAGAATTCTAATCAAAATTAAAGAACAATAAATCATGACCAGGTTACACTTATTCCAGAAATGTAAGGTTGGTTTAATCAATATAATTCAAGGGGCGGCTGGGTGGCTCAGTCAGTTAAGCCTCCGACTCCTGATTTAGGCTCAGGTCATGATCTTACGGTTGTGAGATCAAGCCCCACATTGGGTTCCATGTGACAGGGTGAGCCTGCTTGGGATTTTCTCTCTCCCTCTCTCTCTCAAAATAAATAAATAAACTTAAAATAATAATAATAACCAATATGATTCAACACAGCAATAAATAAAGGAAAAAAATCATATAATGTTATCAATAAATACAGAGAAAGTATATCGATGAAACTCAACATCCATTCATAATTTTTAAAACAAGCCTTAGCAAACTAAAAAAGAAACTTCCTTAATATGATAAAGAATATTACAAAAATCAACAACAAACACCATACTTCATGCTGAACTGTTGAAAGCTTTCTCTCTGAGATCTGGAACAAGATAAGCCTGCTTTCAGCACTTCCAGTTTATAGTGCTTTGAAGGTCCTAGTCAGTACAGAATGGCACAAAAATAAATAAGTAAATAAAATATAAAATATATAAGGTTTAGAAAGAAATAATACTGCCTTATTCACAGATAATATGGTGGTATGATGAAGTAATTCCAAAAGAATTACAGATAAATTATTTTTGTTAATTATTTTAATGTTTATTTTTGAGACAGAGAGAGACAGAACTTGAGTGGGGAAGGGGCAGAGAGAGAGGGAGACACAGAATCCAAAGCAACTTCCAGGCTCTGAGCTGTCAGTACAGAGCCCCATGCGGGGCTCAAACTCACAAACAGTGATATCATGATCTGAGCTGAAGGTGGATGCTTAACCGACTGAGCCACCCAGGTGTCCCAGATAAATTATTAATATTAGTGATTTTAGCAAAATTGCTAGATACAGGGTCAACAGATACACACAAACATAAAATGAATTTTTTTAAAGAACTATACCATTTATAACAGCATAAAACGTATCAAATAATTAGGAATGAGTCCAGCAAAAAATATAAAAGACTTGTGCTCAGAAACTATAAAACCTCAGAGAGGGAAATTAAAGATGACCTAAATAAATGGAGAGGGCTATTTCATGTACATGTATCAGAAGAGTCAGCATTATCAAGAATCAATTCTTCCCCTAATTATCTGTAGATTCAATGCAATCTGAATCACAACTGCAACACCCCTTTGTTTTGTGTGGAAACCGACAAGTTTTTATACTAAAATGTACATTTAATGCAAAGGGAAAAGAATAACCAAAGCACTTTGAGGAAAAATATGGAGAGAACATTCTCTACTAGATATCAAGATAGTGTGATATTAATGCCAAGCAACATAAATACACCAAAGAAGCAGAATAGAGAGCCCAGAAACACATCTGCACATAAATGGGTACTTCACTGACAGCAAAGATTTTGGTTATGTAATAGTGCAGACACAACTGAAAGTCCATGTGGAAAGAAAAAAACAAAACAAAACAATCCCTACCTCACACTCTCTATAAAAAATTATTCCAGGGAGAGAATGATCTAAATGTAAAAGGCCATGGGCCCCTGGGTGGCTCAGTTGGGTAAGCGTCCAACTTCAGCTCAGGTCATGATCTCACAGTCCGTGAGTTCCAGCCCCGCGTCAGGCTCTGTGCTGTCAGTTCGGAGCCTGGAACTTGCTTTGGATTCTGTCTCCCACTCTCTCTGCCCCTCCCCCACTCATGCTCTGTCTCTCTCTACCAAAAAATGAATAAACATTAAAAAAATTAAATGTAAAAGGCAAAACAGCAAAGCTTTAAGAAGGCAATTAAAGAGAATACCTTAATTACCACAGAATACAGAAAGATTTCTCAAGCAAGAAACGAAAAGTACAAACCATGGAAAAGTAAGGGAAAAGGCACTATATCAAAATTAAGAATTTCTGCTCATCAAAACACACCATTGAGAAAGTAAAACGGTAAGCTGCAGAGGAAGGAAAGATATTTTTAATACATATAACTAAAGGGCTTGTATCCAGAATACACAAATAATTCTTAATAAATCAGTAAGAAAAGACAAATAATAAAATGGGCAAAAACCCTTTATCACTAATGTCCAAATAAATGATCAATAAACAACATCAGTCATGAGGGAAATCCCCAAGATTTCCAATACCAGAATTTCTAAAATTAAAAAGACTGCTGATACCTTGTGTAAATAGGAATACAGAGCAATGAGACTTCTCATACACAGCTAATTAATCTGTAAATTGGTACAATCATTTGACATATCTAAATTTAAATGCCTGGATATCCTAAGACACAGAAATTCCATTTCTACATATATATATATATATATATATATATATATATATATATACACACACACACACACACACACACACACAATAGAAATGCACGCACATGTGCACCCAGAATCTGGAAACACCAAAGAGCATCAATAGCAGAATGAATAAACTGTGATATATTCATAACTGGATAAGATATGACAATAAAAATAAATGAAATACAATTTCATAAAACTTACATAATGTTGAACAAAAAAACCAGACACAGAGGACTAGATACTCTATACTTCATTATATAAGGTTTTAGAAGAATTAAGTAAAACCAAACAATGGTGTTTAATGATACACTTTTATAAAGACAAGGAAGCACTGATTACCTTTGGTGATGAGGTATAAAGGGCAGCAATCAGAAGGGAGCACAAAGAAAACAAATGAAGTGCTGATAAGATTCTGTTCCTTGACCTGATAGTTATATGGTTGTGTCACAAAAATTCACTGAGTTGTACATTTTTGGTTTGTATACTCTGTATGTTAAATTTCACAATCAAAAAGTTTTAAAAAGCATATTTAAATTAAACCTTTCAAAACATTTGTTTTTATAACTTTTAACACTAAAGTTTAATATTACAAACTAATTATACATGTGCTGTTATCTCGAATAGTATCAAGAAATGAACATTACACCACAGGAATGTACATATAACCTATATAAATATTCCAATAAACTATACTCCAACACATCATTCTTATAGATGTATAGATGTTATCATTTTAGAACTAAATATTGAGTGTTTCTTCAGAATAATTGGTATATCAAGAAAAAAATATCAGGGCACCTGGGTGGTTCAGTGGGTTAAGTGTCCCAACTCTTGATTTCGGCTCAGGTCATGATCTCATGGTTTGTGAGTTCGAGCCCCGCATCGGGCTCTGTGCTGACAACTCAGAGCCTGGAGCCTGCTTCAGATTCTGTGTCTCCATCTGTCTCTGCCCCTCCCCCACACACACTCTGTCTCTCTCTGCCTCTCAAAAGTAAACAAAACTAATAAAAAAAATTTTTTTCTTTTTAAAAAAGACCTACCTGGAAAATCCACAAAATCTCCCCATCTCAATATCTTTAAAATAATTATACCTGCAAAGTTTCATTTCCCCCCCCAGCATTTTTACTGATATATAATTAACATACAACGTTATATTAGTTTCAGGTGTACAATATGATTCCACAATTCTATACATTACTTAGTGCTCATCCTGATAAGCGTACTCTAAAATCCCTATCACCCATTTCACCCATTCCCTCACCCACCTTCCCCCTGGTAATCATCAGTTGTTCTCTATATTCAAGAGTGTTTTTTTATCTTTTTTTTTCTTTGTACATTTTTTCTTAAATTCCATGTATGAGTGAAATCATATTGTTTTTGTCTTTCTCTGACTTATTTCACTTAGCATCATATCCTCTAGGTCCATCCATGTTGTTCCAAATGGCAAGATCTCATTCTTTTTCATGGCTGAATAAGATTCCATTGTATATATACCACTTTTTCTTTATCAGTTCATCTATTGATGAACACTTGGGTTGCTTCCATGTCTTAGCTATTGTAAATAATGCTGCAATAAACACAGGGGTGCATATAACTTTCTGAATTAGTGTTTTCATTTTCTTTTGGTAAATATCATCAATAATGGAATTACTGAATCATATGGTGTTTCTACTTTTCAATTTTTTAAGGAACCTCCATACTGTTTCCCACAATGGCTACACCAATTTGCATTCCCACTAATAGTGCATGAGAGTTCCTTTTTCTCCACATGCTTGCCAATACTTGTTATTTCTTGTGTTTTTGATTTTAGCCATTCTGACAGGTCTGAGGTGATATCTCATTGTGGTTTTCATTTGCATTTCCTTGATGATTACTGATGTTGACATTTTTTCATGTGTCTGTTGGCAATCTGTACATCTTCTTCAGAAAAATGTCTATTCAGGTACACTGCCCATTTTTTGGTATTCAGTTGTAGAAGTTCGTTATATATTTTGGATATTAACTCCTTATTGGATATATCATTTACAACTATCTTCTCCCATTCAGTTGCCTTTTGTTTTGTTGATGGTTTCCTTCACTGTGCAAAGGCTCTTTATTTTGGTGTAGTCCCAATAAATTTTGCTTTTATTTCCCTTGTTTGAGGAGACATATCTAGAAAAAGGTTTCTATGGCTGATGTCAAAGAAATTACTGCCTGTGCTTTCTTCTAGGAGTTTTATGGTTTCAGGGCTCACATTTAGGTCTTTATTCCATTTGAGTTCATTTTTGTGTATGGTGTAAGAAAGTGGTCCAGTTTCACTCTTTTGCACGTAGCCGTTCAGTTTTCCCAACACCATTTGTTGAAGAGACTGTCTTTTCCCCATTGTACGTGCTTGCCTCCTTTGTCATAGATTAATAGACCATATAAACATGGGTTTGTTTCTGGGCTCTCTACTCTGTTCCATTGATGTAAGTGTCTATTTTTGTGCCAGTACCATTCTGTTTTTTCTTTTTTTTTTTTTTTTTTTTTAAGTAAACTCTATGCCCAATATGGGGCTTGACCTCACAACCCCAAGATCAAGAGTTGCATGCTCCACCAACTGAGCCAGCCAGGTGCCCCATTTTAATCAAAACAGCTTGTAGTATATCTTAAAATTTGGGATTGTGATACCTACCAGCTTTGTTCTTCTTTTTCAAGATTGCTTTGGCTATTCAGAGTCTTTGTGTTTCCACAAAAACTTGAGTACTATTTGTTCTAGTTCTCTGAAAACTGCTGTTGTTATTTTGATAGGGATTGCATAAGATTTGTAGGTTGCTTTAGGCAGTATGGACACTTTAACAATATTGGTTCTTCCAATCCATGAGCATGGACTATCTTTCCATTTGTTTGTGTCATCTTCAATTTCTTTCATCAGCGTCTTATTGTTTTCAGAGTATAGGGCTTTCACTTCCTTGGTCGTCTAATAATAGGTATTTTATTACTTTTGGTACAACTGTAAATGGGATTGTTTTTCTTAATTTCTCTTTCTGCTATTTCATTATGAATGTATAGAAATGCAAAAGATTTCTGTATATGAACGTTGTATCCTGTGACTTTACTGAATTCATTTATCAGTACTAAAAGTTTTGGTGGAGTCTCAAGGGTTTTCTTTTTAATGGTTTTGTTTTTAATGTTTATTTATTTTTGACAGAGAGAGAGAGAGAGAGAGAGAGAGAGAGAGAGACAGAGCATGAGCGGGGGAGGGGCAGAGAGAGAGGGAGACACAGAATCAGAAGCAGGCTCTAGGCTCTGAGCTGTCAGCACAGAGCCTGACGTGGGGCTCAAACACACAGACCCTGAGATCATGACCTGAGCCAAAGTTGGATGCCCAACCGACTGAGCCACCCAGGCACCCCTCAAGGGTTTTCTATATATGGCATCATGTTGTCTTCAAATAGCGAATGTTTTACTTCTTCCTTACCAATTTGGACGTCTTTTATTTCTTTCTCTTGTCAGATTCCTTAAAAATTTAACATACTTTTTTTAAAAAATTTTTTTAATGTTTTTATTTTTTTTTTGAGACAGGAAAGAGAGAGCATGAACAGGGAAGGGTCAGAGAGAGGGAGACACAGAATCTGAAACAGGCTCCGGGCTCTGAGCTGTCAGCACAGAGCCCGACGTGGGGCTCGAACTCACGGACCGCGAGCTCATGACCTGAGCCCAAGTCGGCCGCTTAACCAACTGAGCCACCCAGGCGCCCCTTAATATACTTCTTAACATGGTTCTTTTTATATCCTTTCTCCAACTGATGGTGGAAATTATGTTCCTATTTATGTATGTTTTCCATTTAGATAAAAATATTATCTGTTGAAAGCTTTTTAGTGTCACAAATGACCTGAGATTTCTTTTAGGGAGCAAGCAATGAAAGACAAGGGCATGTTACTCTTTCTCTGACTGATGAATGAAAACTGACAGTAATAGAATGTCACATTTTAACAACTTACTACTTTAGAAAGATAATTATAGAATAGGTAATTCTGTAACCACACTACATTAAGAACTCCTAAAAATGATAAGTAGCATATACATTTTTAAAATGAATAACATACATAAAAGTAATTCACATAAGAAATATCCATAGAACAACTAATGGTCAACAGACATATGAAAACACACTAAACATTAAAAATAAAGAAGTTACTTTTTTTAAAAGGCTGCTAGTTAAAATATGAAAACATTTTCCTATCAGTTGCCAAAAATGAAAAGGATCAAGAATGTTCAACATGGATTGATAAGGACATAGCAAAATGAAAGTACTTATGTATTGAGAGGATTATAAACTGGCACAAACTTTTTGAAAGTCAATAGGACAGTGTCTAATAAAGTTTTAAACATATACACCTACCCGAATTCCCAGCAATCCCATTTTTAAAATCTAGCCTATGAAAATAGTGTAAATATATTTCTAAGCGCATTCATTATAGCACGAGCATGGGAGAGTGAATAAACTTTGGTATGTACATACAATGGAATATCAAGTTCTCATTTTAAAATGCAGAATATCTTTGTTACTAGTTTGGAAAAATATGTAAGATGTATTATTAAGCAATGAAAATAATTTGCAGATATATATAGCACTTCATTTTTATTTCTGAAAAAGAAACTGTGCATGTGTATATATGAAAACATAGAAAAACATACGCAAGTAAACACAACCAATTCTGAACAACGGTAACCTCTGGAGGGGAAGGGAGTTTGGTCTGAAGAGGAAAAACCGGGAAGACTTTTTATCTTGTATTTAATTCTCTGCATGGTTTTCATGCATTTTAACAAGTATATGATTTTATTCAAAAAGTAAAGAAGCATTTAAATATAACATTTATTGGGTTTTGCATTTAATTGATTTATCCATTTTGGGGTTGCTTTATTATTGTAATACTTTATGAAGGGTTACTTTACAATCAGAATGAGACCATTCTCTCAGAACTTGTAAAGGAAAACAAACACACACCTAGAAGCAGCAGATTCGCTGCCCGAGCCAGCATGGGTTCATTTCACTAAGGGATAAGTTAGATCTAAAGTAAATGTGTGAGATGAGTAACCCACCTAAAGCACCTAAAGCAACAAAGACGGTGAAGATAAAATGATAAACCCACCTGGACTATATCCAAAACCATGCCGGCTGAAACCGTCCCAAAACCAGCTAGCAAAAATGGCACAAGTATTTGCAGCGCCATGATGCCACTGGATTCCTTTGGTGACTTCTGGTTGACTTCCACAGTGGCATCTTCATCGCCATCACTGGATGCAGCTTCATTCTGTAACATGGCAGCTGTTTCCGCAGCGTCCCTTGCATCACAGTAATTGTAGCTGGCATAGTCATCATACTTTGGGCTGCAGCCTGACGGCGCATGCCCACTAGTGCCATGAAAAGGCGGCTCTGAGAAACTGTGATACTCCATGTGCTGCTCAGATCGATTACTAAAAGTCTGGGCTGCAGCTGATAATCCCTCTTGCCAAATGCCATTGGTTTTTTTGTGCCTATCTTCCTGGTTTTTCTGGTAAATTACTGGAACCATACTCAACAATAAGTTTAAAAACTTATCAGATTGAATTGTATTTAAGCTTAAAGTCCAGTCTACAAAACCTCCTCCACTACTTGGACCACTACTCGTGTTACTGGTAATAGATCTTCCTTTACTATTAGTCATATTGTCATCACAAAAGACCCTGTACTCCTTAGATCTCAAGCTTCACAAACCATAGCAGGTAAAGTCAGAACCACACAAATGCTGGTTTAAATTAAGACGCTGACTTCATTTTGTAGGAAATAATGTTTCTACTAGTAAAAGATGTTTAGAAGGTCCACAGAGGGATTGGATCTGAAAAGAAGAAAACAAAATCATTTTTAAAAATCAGATTAACTGTCTTCATACTTAAGATTCTCATAGAAAACACATGTTCTTTTTTTTTTAATTTTTTTTTTTACATGTATTTATTTTTTGAGAGACATAGAGAGACAGAGCACAAGTTGGGGAGGGGCAGAGAGAGAGGGAGACACAGAATTGGAAGCAGGCTCCAGGCTCCGAGCTGTCAGCACAGAGCCTGACGCAGGGCTAGAACTCACAAACTGTGAGATCATGACCTGAGCCGAAGTCGGACGCTTAACCGACGGAGCCACCCAGGCGCCCCAAAAACACATACGCTCTTAAACCAACCCTAAGGTATAGGGACACTATACTTTGTGGCCTTAACACATACCTGTTTTGAGCCATACAACTACTTTGTACACAGAAAACAGTACAGGGCTATTGCGCCCAATCTTTGTCAAAAGTTTCTCATCTTTGCATACTTAATGTAGCTGATACCTATGTAAAGTCATCAAATGTCCCTGCAGTCCTTCCTACAGTGGACAAATTTATTAAATAAAGTGATGGCTTCTATTACTTACAGGGAGGTCTCAAAATCAAATCATTACAACTCTTTACATATGTCAGTACGTAATAAAAGGTAAAGTATATGGCATCATGTTTTAAATGTGTTAAATAATAAACCGTGTAACTTTATTTACAACTTGAATAATATATATTTTATCAAAATGTTATTTTTATTAACTATGAGGAGACAATGATAATTTTGCCATAAAAACATTTGGTAAATATCCTAAATACTGCTCAGGGCATTTATTTTACAAATACTTACAGAAAGATCTACTTTGCAAGCCAACCAAAAGAAAGCTTGTAATGCACTTATAACTGAATGCTCTTCTCACAAAGTCTGCTCTTTGTAGACTGCCCGGAGTAGAGCCAGCCCTCACAGGCTGGCCAGTGACCAAATTCTCTCTAAAGACTGAACGAAGAGACACAGACACAGCTGTAGCTGGTTTGAGAGTGACGGGCACTGAGCTGCAGGTTCATACCCCCCCCCCCCCCCCCCCCCCCCCCACCCCCCGCCAACGCAGAGAGCCTAGGCGAACCGCTGCTGCCGTAGCTGCAGAGGCTTTCAGAACAATCTACTGCAATGGGTCTAAAGGCCTCAGGTCAGAACACTCAGGCCTGCCTTATACTTGCAAGAGCATCCGCGATCAAGAAATCGGCACTTGGGGCGCCTGGGTGGCGCAGTCGGTTAAGCGTCCGACTTCAGCCAGGTCACGATCTCGCGGTCCGTGGGTTCGAGCCCCGCGTCAGGCTCTGGGCTGATGGCTCGGAGCCTGGAGCCTGTTTCCGATTCTGTGTCTCCCTCTCTCTCTGACCCTCCCCCGTTCATGCTCTGTCTCTCTCTGTCCCAAAAATAAAAATAAAAAACGTTGAAAAAAAAATTAAAAAAAAAAAAAAAAAAAAAGAAATCGGCACTTATTTGATAAGGGACAGATGACCCACTGCCCACCCACCAGGTGAGAGTAAGAATGATTGCTGCCCGTACTGCTGCTTTTAGTGAAAACGATTACATCTTTCAATATTTGTTTTCAATTCCTTAGAATGTCTATCTCCTCTCCTGGCATAGGAAAATCAACAGCAAGAAATGGCACACAGAAAAAGAGAAGGAGCTACGGAGGGGACAAGCAGGTGCGAGAGCCTGTCTCATCTACTCATCATTCACTCACTTTTCTTCCTTCCCTATTGTGACTGTGGAGGCTCTTGGAATTCCTACTGGGGAACATTTTCAAATAGATTCTAGGACTCCAGACCTCCTGACTCGGAATATCTGTATTTGAGGCCTGTATATCTTTCTTTTTAAGCTCCCCAAGGGATTACAGTGCAGACTTCTTGTTGACTTGTCCTGAGAATCCAATGAGTAGATTAAGTACCAGTTGCTTTTTTTTTTTTTTTTTTTTTTGCCACTCGCAGGTTGATCTGCATATAGAGAAAAGTCAGTGTTTAAAGAGAATCAGTGTCCAGAGTAAAACCAAGGTCGAGACTAAAGCAGAGGAGAAAACAAGGAGTCCCAGAAAGAGAAAGACAGGCAGAACAGCAGCCTGAAAACCCTTCATGTCGAGATGCTGAGCTGTACTTCTGGAACTTACGAGATTCCCAGCAGCCTTATATGAGAAGATTGAGCGGGTTTCTGTTCCTTCAACCTATTTGCCCCTTTTTATTTTTTTAAATATTTATTTATTTATTTTGAGAGAGAGAGAGAGACAGCACACACAAGTGAGGCAGAATCAGAGAGAGACAAAGAGAGAGAGAGAGAGAGAGAAAAAATCCCATGCTGCTTCGTGCTATTGGCACAGAGCCCAATACAAGGCTGGATCTCACAAACCATGAGACCAGGACCTGAGCCAAAATCAAGAGTGGGACACTTGACTGATTGATTGAGCCACCCAGGGGCCATTGCCCCTTTTTAAAGAGTGAGCATTTCACTGCCTCAAAGAGATCCTCAACTAAATAAAATATAAAACAAACCCCAAAGGGATTGAGTTTTAAGACAAATCTATTCTACTGAAGGGCCTGTGATATATACAGGGAGTTTCTTCCTTTTGAAGTAGAATTATCAGGTTGATCAAAACAGAAATGTGGAGAAATGTAAATAAATCAGAAAGAAGCATGGTAGCATCTGTACCACCATCCAGTCACCCTAAAGTTCAGAAAACTCAAAATGTGTCCTTGGGAAACTTGACCAATTAACCCTAAATAGAAAAATAAAGGAGAGGGTAGGGGTGGGGAAGAGAGGAATTTCTCAAGACATCTCTGTTAGAATATTTTTACGGCTAAGCACAGTCTACACAGTGTCGGCCAAGAGCGATCCAGATGCAGACATGTCCAGCTCATACTTTTGTTCCTAATATTCTCATTTCTGCATAAGCTATTCAGAAACTGAGATGGAGAGATAGATACTCATCAGGGTCTCTGTTGACAGAGACCACAGAATAGGGCTGAAATCTAGCCCAAGCCTCCATTCTCAGGGCTACCTTTTTCTGGGAAGCACTGTACAAATTTCAGGGGCACCTGGCTCGCTCAGCCAGTAGAGCTTGAGACTCTTGATCTCGGGGTCGTGAATTCAAGCCCCACAATGGGTGCAGAGATCACTTTAAAATAAAAATTTATACAAATTTCCATTTCCTGCGTGAACACATTCTTCCTCTATTCCATGCAGTTCTGGTAGGTCTATCAATCAACAGTATCCTACCCTCCAGACTACATGATGACAAATGGTTTGAGCAGAACCTACTTCCTCTCCCGGAATTTCACATGCAAGTAAAACTCTGGATTGTGAATAACTTGTTCCACAAGTGTTCCACAAGACAAGCAAACATGTCTAGTAAGTTTTAAGTTAATAAATGAGTGACGTCTTGCAATACAAGTAATACAAGACACCAAACATCACATGATCACAACTGAGCCAATGGTTCTGAAATTCGCTTTGATATACCAGTGCTTTGGATCACAAGCATGTTCCCAGAACGAATTATGCTCCCAAACCAAGGTTTTACTGTATTTTTTTTCTTACTATGTCCTGAGTGCCTACTGAATGCTGAGACTAACATAATTAACAAAATAGGCACCATTCTTGCTTCTAACAGATTTTACCTTGTAGTGGGGAGGAAAAGCAACCAGGTGAGCAAACAAATGAGATAATTTATGATAAAGGCTATAAAAGAGAGAGCTGATTTAATGAAGAGTGAGTAAGTTATAGGACTACCTTAATGTGGAAGGTCTCTGGGAGAGTTTACTCACTTCCCTTTGGAACAACATAATTCTGAAGCTGTCCCTTTATCTTCCACCTCAAAAAGTCCCCTCTACCACCACCACTATTAGTACCACTTGAAGGAAAGCCCATCTACATTAGAAGAGGATCCACAGAGAGAATCAAAGCCAGGAGATGAAAGGGTCCTGACAACATAATTAGAATGTCTATTTCATTTATTTTAAGCTCATTCCAGCGTTGTTGTTACCAATTATATGGGCCAATAACTCTTCATTGCATAAGCTAGTCTGAGTGGTGTTTTTTGTCCTAACATCTTTTTTTGTTGTTGTTTAAGAATGCAATTTGGAAATAGTAGGGATTACCTTGTTACAGGCACATGCCCTGGACCACATATCACTATTTTGCACTGAGGAATATGTGTTTATTTTTATTTTCTCCTTCATTTTATCAAGTTAGTGACTGATCACCAGTTAGTCTAATGCTTGGTTACTGACAAGTTCCATTACCACTCTTAAAGACTCCTTAAACTTTTTTCTTTTAAAGAAATCACGTAGGGGCACCCAAGTGGCTCAGTTGGTTGAGCACCAGACTCTTGATTTCAGCTCAGGTCATAATCTTGCGGTTCATGGGTGAAGCCCTGCATCAGGCTCCATGCTGACCACACAGAGCCTACTTGGGATTCTCTCTCTCTCCCTCTCTCTCCAAATAAATAAATAAAATAAAGAACTCATGGAAATAATGGATTACAATCGAAATACTTTGTGGTAGATTTAAAATGAGTGATGTACATACATGACCCCAAATAAAAATTGGTTACTTATTATTGTTGTTTACCCATGAATGAGTAAAAACAAGTAAAAATTTTTAAAAATAAATAAAAGGAATTGGGCAAGGTTTCCCGTAGCTTTAAGGTGCTTAAGTTAAAGAATGCCAGTGGAGATATTTATGGCTCATTCTTCAACTTCTTAGTAGATTACATTAATCTAGTATCAACCTAGATGAGAAGAAATAGTGTCTTTAGAACTTTAGTGGAGTGGCCGAGGCTTAAATTCTGAATTCTTGCTGTCAGTTATAAAGCGACAAACTCTAAGAAAAAATAATCCACTATTTTATTCACTAATGGCCAGTATTTCCACAAAACAGAAGTTTCAAATTAAAAAAACAAAAAAATCAGCAGTAGAGTACAAGTAGAATGATTAAAATTGTGGCCTGGGACTTTTTTTTTTTTTTCCAAAATTGCTAGATGAAAAATACATATTTATCTATACTATTCATCTAACGTCAGTGAAGGTATCGGGCATAATTCAAAAACCCTAGATTAAGTGGCTGCATCAAATACTGTTATTTAGCAGTTTTGTTCCAAAGACTCTAGGTGCTGAGCACAACCAACACAAGGACAATTCTATTTTAGTGCCTTAGATCCTTGTTACTCCAAGCATGGTTTATGGTCCAGCAGCACTGTCATCACCTGGGAGCTTGTTAGAAATGCAGGATCTCCGCTCTCATCCCTAGCCCAACCTGTGAATCAAAACCTGCTCTTCTAATAGCATTCCCAAGTGATTTGTGTACACATGAAAGTTTGAGAAGTGTCTCCCAGTACATTCAAAAAAGAATCTGATTTACATTCATTACACTAAAAATTAGATGTTGTGAAACTTTCGAATGTGAACAAGGATGTGAGCACTGGTAATACACAAAACACTACTAGTGCAACTATAAACATTATACTGCCTTGGAAAAACATTGTTGTATGCTAAAATTAAAGATTCTATGCCCCACATTTCCGCAAATTCCACCCTAAGTTCATATCCTGGAGAGACTCATGCACAGTATACTAGAAGACACATAAAATAATATCCTTAGCAGCATCTTCATACTAGTAAAAAATTGGAATTAACTCAAGAGAAAACATAAATTGTAGGATATTAATACAATGGAATAGATGAAGAATGGTAGGATATAATCACAAACTTCAAGAGAATGGGTATATTTGAGTACGTGGTATAAAAGCACACAGAGAGCTTCAAAGGTATTGGTTATATTTTTTCAGCTTGATAGTGGATATCTGTTTCTTACTGTTCTTTATTCATATAGACTACATGAGTGCTTCAGTAAGAATGATATTGTAGATTTTATTTTACTCCCATTATTGCTGCCCTCCTATAAGAGAATTATCTCCACCTGTTGAAGGGACTATGAGAGAATTCTACTTCCTCATCTCCACTGACAGCAGATTTGGCCATGTGACTTGAATTGGCCAATGGAATAAGAGCAGCAGCAACACCTACAAGCAGAAACAGTTCGGCTATGTCTCCTCTTCCATCTGTCATGAGAATGGGATGTCCTCGTTTAGTGCTACTTCTTCAGACTGGGTCCTGGGACAAAGACCCATGCAGAGCCCCAGCAACTGCGGCCAATACGCAGTAACCCACAGGCAACATGTAAAGCGAGAGAGAAATAAAGCATTGTGGTTGAAAGCCATTGAGAGTTTGGAATTATTACCACAGCATGATCCAACAAAAGCTACCTAAAAGTAAGTATGTAGAAAAGGACCCTGATCCATAGATTCCTACCTATTTTAGTTGAGTCTCTGAGCACTTAAGGGTTCCATCTACAGTTAAAGAATTTTGTAACAATGGTTTGCAAACATTTAGATCTCATTAAACAGTCAAATTTCTCCCCAAATTTTACCAAAAACAATCTTTCCCACTTGATGGCTGTTAGAATGGCCATCAACAGGACAAAAGATAACAAATGCTGACTAGGATTTGAAGAAAAGGGAACCTTTGTCCACTGCTGGCAGGATTGTAAATTGGTACAGCTATTACGGAAAAAATATGGAGGATCCTCAAAGAATTAAAAATAGAACTACCATATGATCTAGCAATTCCACTTCTGGGAACATATCCAAAGGAATGATCTTTAGATCATTGAAAAGATATCTGTAGCCCTGTGTTCAGAGCAGCATTATTTACAATAGCCAAAACATCAAACAACCTAAGAGTCCACTGAAAGGTAAGTGGATAAAGAAGTTGTGGCGTGTGTGTGTGCGTGTGTGTGTGTGTGTGTGTGTATGCATGTGTGTGTGTACATAGTGGAATATTATTCAGCCATAAAAAAATAAGGAAATCCTGCCATTTGCAACAACATGGATAAATCCTGAGGGCATTATGCTAAGTGAAATAAGGCAAAAAGAGAAACACAAATACCACATGATCTCATTTATAGGTAGAATCATAAGAAAAAGAAAAGAAAAGAAAAGAAAAGAAAAGAAAAGAAAAGAAAGAAAAGGACCCAAACTCAGAAAAAGGATCAGATTTGGGATAACCAGAGATGGGGCCAGGGGAAGAGAAGGGTGAATTGGAACAAAAAAGGTTAAAGAGTACAAACTTCCTGTTATAAGATACACAAGTACTAGGGATATAATGTGCAACATGATGACTATAGTTTCCTCTGCTCTATGACATATAAAAGTTGTTAAGAGAGTAAATCTTAACAATTCTTACCACAAGAAGGAAAGGTTTTTTCCCTCATTTCTTTTTATTCTCTCTATATGGCTTGATGGATGTTAACTTACTATAGTAATTACTTCACAGTCTAAACTTTATGCTGTAAACCTGAAACTCACACAGTGACATATGCCACTTATATCTCAATAAAACTGGAAAAAAATTAAATAAATATATATATAAAAGTTTTAAAAAATTTAATGATTTTTTCTAAAAAATAAGCGTACATAATAATCTCTATCAAAATAACACCAGTATTCTTCACAGAGCTAGAACAAACAATCCTAACATTTGTATGGAATCAGAAAAGACCCCAAATAGCCAAAGCGATCTTAAAAAAGAAAACCAAAGCTGGAGCCATCACAATCCCTGACTTCAAGCTGTATTACAAACCTGTAATCATCAAGACAGTACGGTAGTGGCACAAAAACAGACACTCAGATCAATGGAACAGAATAGGGAATCCAGAAATGGACCCACAAACGTATGGCCAACTAACCTTTGACAAAGCAAGAAAGAATGGCCAGTGAAATAAAGACAATCTCTTCAGCAAATGGTGCTGGGAAAACTGGACAGCAGCATGCAGAAAAGTGAACCTGGACCACTTCCTTACACCATACACAAAAATAAACTCAAAATGGATGAAAGACCTAAACGTAAGACAGAGAGCCTCAAAATCCTCAAGGTGAAAGCAGGCAAAAACCTCTTTGACCTTGGCCGCAGCTACTTCTTACTCAACACATCTCCGGAGGCAAGGGAAACAAAAGCAAAAAAGAACTATTGGACCTCGTCAAAATAAAAAGCTTCTGCACAGCAAAGGAAACAATCAGCAAAACTAAAAGGCAACCAACAGAATGGGAGAAGATATTTGCAAATGATATAACAGATAAAGGGATAGCATCCAAAATCTATAAAGAACTTACCAAACTCAACACCCAAAAAACAAATAATCCAGTGAAGAAATGGGCAAAAGACATGAATAGACACTTCTCCAAAGAAGACATCCAGATGGCCAACCAACACATGAAAAAAATGCTCAACATCACTCACCATCAGGAAAACACAAATCAAAACCACAATGAGATCACCTCACACCTGTCAGAATGGCTAAAATTCACAACTCAGTCAACAACAGATGTTGGTGAGGATGCAGAGAAAGAGGATCTCTTTTGCACTGCTGGTGGGAATACAAACTCTGGAAAACAGTATGAAGGTTTCTAAAAAAATTAAAAATAGAACTACCCTATGTCCCAGCAACTACACTACTAGGTATTTATCCAAGGGATACAGTTGTGCTGTTTTGAAGGGCCACATGCACCCCAATGTTTATGGCAGTACTATCAACAATAACCAAAGTATGGACAGAGCCCAAATATCCTTCAATAGATGAATGGATAAAAAAGATGTGGTATGTATATGTATATGTGTATATACTCAGCAACCAAAAAGAATGAAATTTTGCCATTTGCAACTATGTGGATGGAACTAGAGGGTATTATGCTAAGCGAAATGAGTCCGAGAAAGACAAATATCATAGGACTTCATTCATATGAGAAGCTGAAGATACAAAACAGATAAACATAAGGGAAGGGAAGCAAAAATAATATAAAAACAGGGAGGGGGACAAAACATAAAAGAGTCTTAAATACAGAGAACAAACAGAGGGCTGCTGGAGGGGTTGTGGGAGAGGGGATGAGCTAAATGGGTGAGGGTCATTAAGGAATCCACTCCTGAAATCACTGTTGCACTATACGCTAACTTGGATGTAAATTAAAAAATTAATTAATTAACTTTAAAAAATAACTGTACATTTTAACACCAAGAATGAAGAAGGGAGCGGTGCCTGGCTGGCTCAGCTGGAAGAACTTGATCTTGGAGTTGTGAGTTTGAGCCCCATGTTGGGTGTAGAGGTTACTTAAAATGAATAAATAAATTAAAACTTAGAAAAAATATTATATGGGGTGCCTGGGTGGCACAGTTGGTTGAGCATCTGACTTCAGCTCAGGTCATGATCTCACAGTTCATGAGTTTGAGCCCCACATTGGGCTCTCTGCTGTCAGCACAGAGTCCAATTCAGATCCTCTGTCCCCCTCTCTCTGCCCGCGCCCCTACTCATACTCTCTCTCTCTCAAAAACAAACATCTAAAAAAATAAATACAATAATTAAAAAAAAAAAAAAAAAGAATGCAGAAGAGACAAAATCTTAGACCAAAAGACAGCCTTTCCATTAAACACATTTAGATTAATGAAGAACTCACTCCGTGTTCCCTATAAAAGTACTGTCATGGGACAGCACTGGTCTACAGAGTCACATCAGAGAACCACTAACTTAAAGAAATATAAACTAATAATACCAGATACTCCTTATGAATTCAACTTTGGTCACAAAAATGAAAAACACTAGTTTAAATTGCTTGTTTTTAAAAGTTAGGTGGGGCGCCTAGGGTGGCTCAGTCGGTTAGGCGGCCGACTTCGGCTCAGGTCATGATCTCGAGGTCCGTGAGTTCGAGCCCCACGTCGGGCTCTGTGCTAGCAGCTCAGAACCTGGAGCCTGTTTCAGATTCTGTGTCTCCCTCTCTCTGACCCTCCCCCGTTCATGCTCTGTATCTCTCTGTCTCAAAAATAAATAAACGTTAAAAAAAAAATTAAAAAAAAAAAGTTAGGAAAAGCAGCATATTGTATGTGTGTTGATTTACTACATCATTATCTTGGAGAAAATCTGTTCCTGGTGCTGGAGGAGGCATTGTTTGATTGCAAAGGCTAAATAATACACTTGAAAAATCCAACAGAGCTGTAAGTTACCAGGCCTGTCCTGCCTAATTACTAAGAAAGGCACTAAATGAGAGCTTAATACTTTGTTATCTTCCCACAACAAAACTGTTTTGAGTTAATCTGTTACCAGCATTCTCACAGTTAGTCAAAAAATCTCAAAACTTGTCCATCAGGTGGGTATATTTATATAAATATATTTGTATAAATTGTATGTATTCGTATAGTGTGCATTCTGCTCCCTTCTGTTTTCTCTTTGACTATGTTTTCTGGTTATTCAAATGTAGGTAGTTACCACGGAGGATGTATTATGTAGTCAGTTAGTTTTCAGAGAGGTTAGGGCAGACCTCAGCTGACATACAAAATTATTTTCTAGTTTCATAAAAAATTTTGGTTCATTCTTTTGAATAATACTCAGTAAGTACTTAATTGTTTAATTGTATAATTAGTTCATAAAGAAAGATCATGTCTAGTTAATTTGCTTTTTGCAGCACCTAGGCAACAAGTTGACTTTAAGTATTTTCATTTTAAGATCTAAATCTGTGTAAACTTAAATCCTCACCAATTTCTCTCAATGATCAACTCCTTTCACTTAAGCAAAAATTATGTTTAAAAGTCTTTTAGATATCAGTTTCATGACCTGAACACTTCAGGTTCCCCATTTCTTATCCACAATTCCCTTTTCCTAAGGATTTTCCATCAAATCACCTTTCTCAGAGCTCATCCCAATAAGCTCTTAAACAATCATCCCTCTGGTTTTCTCATGTTCACCCCGACACCACTCTCTGCCATTTTGCTGTGACCTCATGCCAACTCCTCCTTCCTTGAATGCTCATCAGAACCTGGGAGGACACTCTAATCCCATCTATGGGGATCACAGACCTTGACTACTGGTTTGTACTGAAGAAGTCTCTTCTCATTTGAGCTAGCCCTGCCACTTTTACAGAAATCATTTCTCATTTTTAGCCCTTGATTATCCTCATCCACTGGGCTCCCCATATCGCTTATTTTGGGTTCCTAATGTTTCACAATAACTCACTGCCTTCTACTAGATTACCAAACCCAGGTAAATTATTCTCTCTCCTCTAAACTTCCTTCATTCAATCCAATCTCCTTTATTCAGCTTTTCCACTTCTATACTTCCTACCAAATTGTTCCTAACAGCCAGGAACAATTCATCTCATTCAAAAGGTGATGATAAAAGTATACCACCTCAAAGAAATCTACCCGGGGCACCTGGGTGGCTGAGCTGGTTAAGCGACCAACTCTTGATTTTGGCTAAGGTTATTGCTTCTCGGCCTTTTGGCTAAGATCAAGTGTTGATTTTGGCTCAGGTCATGATCTCATAGTTTATGAATTCAAGCCCGCATGTGGGGCTCTGTGCTGACAGCGTGAAGGCTGCTTGAGATTCTGTCTCTCCCTCTCTCTCTCTCTACCCCTCCCCGACATGCATGTGCTCTCTATCAAAATAAACACTTAAAAAAAAAAAAAACTACCCAAATTAATGTAGGATTAAAGGTACAGAGAGGAAAGAATAGTCAAAATTTATTGCCAACAATAATTAGCAATTCTCCTATCACAGTTTTAAAGAGAGAATTTAAAAAAATTTTTAAGTTTTTATGTTATTCTTTGAGACAGCATGCACGTGAGGGGGGCTAGTGGGGGAGAGAGCGGTGGGGAGGGGGGGTGCGTAGCAAGAGACAGAGTGAGAGCGAGAGAGAGAGAGAGAGAGAGAGGGAGAGAATCCCAAGCAGGGCTCAATCCCACGAACCTTGAGATCATGACCTGAGCTGAAATCAAGAGCGGGACGCTTAACTGACTGAGCCACCCAGGCGCCCCGAGAATTTTTCTTATTTTAAATGAAAGGTATCCATTTGGTTTCCCAATGCCAACTCCCACATGGCACAGATGACACGTTGTGTTTCTTATGATATTTGAATGTATCGCTTGGCCCTCAAAAGGTAAAAAATCAATTTGTAATATAAAAGAAACCTCCAGAATTCCAAATGCACCATCTTGGCTTGGCAGAGGTATATATTTCATGGTATCCAGTTAAGAACGTAGAACTAGGGGGAAAAAAGCATATAAATGTCTTCTGCTCATGTCCCGTAGCTAAACAAGGAAAAGGAACCATTCCACAGTAACAATTCTAAAGAATGAAGGTGAGCCCACTTAATAACTATCCCACAGGCTTTATAAGGGGTGAAGTCTCAAATTGGTCCAAACAACAGATGAGCTATAGTAATTTACATATCTCATAATTTTTATCATTGTTGAGCTCATTTAAAGGTAGTTGGAGGGGCCCCTGGGTGGCTCAGTTGGTTAAGCGTTGGACTTTTGATTTTGGTTCAGGTCATGATTTCATAATTGCAAGATCAAGCCCCACGTCAGGCCTGAGCATGGAGCGTGCTTAAGATTCTCTCTCTGTCTCGGCGGGGGGGGGGGGGGGGGCGCCTGGGTAGCTCAGTCAGTTGAGCATCCCACTTTGGCTCAGGTCACAAACTCGTGGTTCATGAGTGCAAGCCCCACGTTGGGCTCTGTGCTGACAGCTCAGAGCCTGAAGCCTGCTTTGGATTGTGTGTTTCCCTCTCTCTCTGCCTTTCTGCTGCTCATGCTCTCTCTCTCCCTCCCTCAAAAAATAAATAAACATTAAAAAAATTTTTTTAATAAAATTAAAAAAATAAAAAATTCTCTCTCCCCCTCTGCCCCTGCCTCACTCTTTTTCTCTTTCTCAAAAAAAATAAAAATAATAAATATAATTTAATAATGGTTTATTTAGAAGGATACGTCAAAATCAAGCTAATGATTCAACTAAAACATATCCCAGAGTTAAGCCATTTCTACTTATCGAGAAAATGTTGACAGAATAAATATGTGTGTCCAAAGAACTATGTGTATTGCATAAACAAAGTACAGTTTATTCTGCCAAGTGCCATCAGTTAGATTACATCTAGTCCCTATCAAACCAACCAACTGAAAAATGAGGAAAAAATTCAACCATTTAACTAGATATTCTGATTAAATTCAGAGCAATACACAAATAGTTTTAATAACACAGGAAGCCAACTATTACCAAAAACATCAGTTAGTGCTACTGTTTGAAAAAACCTGAGGAATAGTTGGGTGGCAAACAAGTTTAATCAGAGAACTCCGTTTTGAAGTTGAGAAAGCGCTTTTCAACAACAAAACAGTTTATTTCTCCTACTCTGTCTTCAACATTTCTTACACGTATCTTATTCAAAAATTACCACTTAACACTCTCTCCTTCAATTGACAAGCTATTGACATTCATTAATTTCCTGCAAACTCCTGCTGAGAACATCACCTTCTCATCAATCATTCATGTATAAAGTCATAAGAAACTTTAGAAATAATAGCTACAGACAGCGTTGCTACTGAAAACCAGTATTTTTCTTTTCTTTAATAAATATTGAAACCCCCCCCCTTTTTTTTTTACTTCAGCAGCAAGGAAACTGATAGCTATAGTTAAAATTCAAGTCTATGATTCATGTATTCATCTTAATGTGATACTCCTAGTTTTATTTTCTCTAGTACTAGTCTTGTAATTCTTTTTTTAAAAAGCCAACATTTCTTGTAGGTGTTGTTTTTTTATAAACTGACTCAACACCTCTGTGTAAAAGATAGTGTACATAAGAATAAAACATAAATAATGCATTTCCTTAGCAGTGTTCTCTGGCACTTGTAAGTCTAAAATACCTAAATTTAGAAAGTAAGTAATGACTTCATCAGCATTTCAAATTAGTAAACATTTTTCCGAACTCCTACAAAAGTATACTTTCATACTTTTCCCCCATGACACATCCTTATATTCTTACAGAGAATTCAACCCTGAAAAGGTAAACCCACTTCTAGACCAACATAAAATATACCATCAACTCTGTGTATAATTAAACTAAAAATTGAAAATGAACTCTTTCAGAATTTTAAGGTACAGAAAGGATGCCGATGTCCCAAAGTTTAAAAGAAAAAAAATCCCATTTTTAAGAACAGAGAAAGGAAGAAAAAAGCTAATGTGTCAAAATTTAAAAGAAAAATGAAACTTTCTTTTTAAGAAAAGAGAAAGGAAAAAATGATTTGCCACAGATAAAGTCAGCATTTTTTTTCTACATTTTAAGACCAGGAGTATTCCATAATTGTCACAGTATCTCATTTTAACTATTTACTTAAAGCACTTCTACTCACCCACAGCTCCCCCCTCCCCCGGCCCCAGATCTCAGAGGTGAAGCAGTGAACTGACGGGCAGGCCATATTACATTACCTTCCAAAGTGATAAAACAGCACAGCTCCCTCGCAGAGGTGTTCCTCAGGTGGCAGCCTAACACCACCTTCCCTCGCTGGGACACCTGCACAATGGCACCGCCCAGAAAGATCTTCTACCTTCCCAGGCTGTGCTTTCCCTCAAGGGTGCTCCCTGTTACATAGCGCTGTGAAGTCAATTCAAGTGCACAGACTCAGTACAAGAGAAGATACACAGATGAGGTAAACTACAGGTACACGGTGTTATGTTACTTGATTATCTTGGCAACAAAGTGAAACAATGGCCTAACTCAATCAAGTCTCTTCTCTACCCTTTGGTCAGGGCTGTGTACCTTTTTACTCAAATACCAGCTGGGTGGGGGCAGGGCGGGGGACGGGAAAAAGGTTGGGGGAGGCTCTGGGTCCAACTTGAAGTTCAAGCTAACTATACTCAAAGCCACCTAAAAACCAGCCTAGTTGTCATGATGGTCTTTGCTCATAAAAATATCCTGACTACCCTTCCTTCTTTCCCTGCTCATTTGAAACTGTTCTTCTAATTCCCACTAGCATAGAGGGAGGTTTTTTTAAATTATTTTTCTTTTTTGGTCTTCAGTGCAAAAAAAAAAAAAAAAAAAAAAAAAGAAGAAGAAAAGGCAAAGATACACAAAAATTGTTTATTCTGGAAACCTATTATTCCGAGATAATCACTGATGACATAGTGGTATATAACCTTACTATATTTTAATATATATATATATATATATATATATATATATATATATATGTTCAAAACAAAAATAGGCTTATATTGTACATATTATTTTACATCCTGCCTTTTGCATTTCATAAAATATCCCCCCAAATTTCCTTATCAATATTATTCTACTGAGTTACTATTAATGGTTACTTACAATTTCCTCTTTCTGAAATTCCTCAGAGCTCTAAAATTGCCTCTTCCTTCCTACTTCTCCCTCTGCACTCATCTCTCAATAAGAACAGCACAACCAAAAAGCAACAGCCTTCATTTAAAGAACACAACCTAAACACTGCCAGATAGCTGACAAACGGTTGCATTCATTTTCCATAGCCATGATTTCATTTATACTTTATACTTGTTACATAATTGTGGATGAATAACTACGTGTGCCCACCAAGCTCCAAAGCAGGGTCAGATTACCAAGTCTATGGCGGGTCTCCCTCATAATCCATCACATATAATTCAAAATGACAGTAACTCCAGGGACTCCTAGGTGGCTTAGTTGGTTAAGTGTCCCGACTCTTGATCTCAGTTCAGGTCTTTTTCTCAGGGCTGGGAGTTCAAGCCCTGCACTGGGCTCCACACTGGGTGTGGAGACTACAGTAGTAATAATAATAATAATAATAATAATAATAATAACAACCCCAAAGTAAGAGTCACAAAGTTATTATTTTTCCCAAGACTACCTCACTGTTTCTTTAAAAAACATTAATTTTTTTCTCTCTCTTTTGGTACTTCCTTGCTAATGCTCAAACACATGTTTGGATTGCCTAGTAAGCACTGCCCCCAGGGTTGAGAAAGGGATAGGTTTGTTCTAAAGAGTAATAGCATTTAGAATTCAGATTACAAAATCTATTCACAAAATCCCATACCTGAGTATACAGAGTTCAGTCAAGTACGTTTTGAAAAGGAGAGAATATTAACTGTCTGTTCAAAGTTGTAGACCCGATGTGGAATCACTGGCAAATGCATGTGTTTGAAACTGTACAAAGCTTACCGAGATATTTACTATGCTTTCATTAAACAGGTTAATTAATAACAGGGCTTGCACTGAGTGATTTTACGGGGAAATTTCAAGTGACTCATTTAGCAAATCTCCACACTTCAATTACGAGAGATGAGCTTCTTAGAAAAACTTAAATGTCAAGAAGTGTCCACCCGCCAATGATATTGACAGTAGTTAAGTCAAACTGCTGTGTCTTAAATCCTGACTTTTACTAGCTGTGGGATCTATGCCTCTAAATCTCCGTTTCCTCATGAAAAACAAACAAACAAACAAACAAACCTCCCTAACTGGGTTTTCATAAAGATTAAAGGACTTAATACACGTAAAATGCTTACATCGGTGTACTGAGTCTTCAAAATATGTTTAGCTAATTATCATTATGCATCATTAGTTTTATAGTTTATAAAAGGTTCAAAACCTAATATCCCACCTCTTTCTCCCCATACTAGGGAATATACTGTACCATACAATCACAAAAATATTATATATTGCTAGGTTGAACCCCTGGCTTATAACTTTCAGATCAACTGTTTTGTTCCAATTTTCTCTAAAAAAAATAAACTGAGGGTAAATATTTATCTTTTATACAACTTATCCAATCTTGCTTTTAATTACCCTGCCAGTATGCTATAAAGTGGTATGTGTGTGTGTACACAAATATTTATATACGTATATATATATATATATTGACCAGTTTGTACATACACTAAACAGTACACGTACTGAACAATACGGGTCTTCAGGAAACCAGTACTTTAAAAGAAAAAAAGAAAATGAAAGCTGAAATAGGAAGTAGCTCTAATATTGTTGTTAAGTTTACACACCATACCTGATGTATCTTTCATTTTTAAAACGATATCTAAATAACATTTTTACAGTTTACAAGGAACACAGACTACCTTAAACCACACCGTAAGGTTTATTCTAGACCGAAAACTAAGTCTACTCAACCAGAACATGAAGCACTAGAAAGACAGAATCCATCATGAGTTTGCCTGGGGTTATTTTGAAACCTCATCATCTGCGAATGCTAGAGTACAAGAGTTTTCTGCTTTAAAAAAAAAAAAAGAAAAGAAAATTCAAATGTTATTAAACATTCTTTGTTAATTATTTATCTAAAAACATAGAGGAAAGTGGCAGAGTGTGAAGAAAATAGCAGATAGCACTCTGGACTCGCACATAGTCTTTTTCGAAAACCTGGGAGACAGACATGTTCATACCCTGCAGTTTGAGAAACTGAGTCTTGAAGAGGTTAAGTAATATGCCCAAGTTGTAAAGTTAGTAAGATAAAGATACAGGACTTGAATTCATGACTTGCTGACTAACCAGCTCATGACAAGGAAGATGCTACAGGCATTCTCTGTGTTATGATCCTTCTGTCCCAGAGCGGGCCATGGGGGACAAGGACTACAGAACCAAGATCCTTCCAATACTCGTTCTCAACTTTGCTCATGCCCAACACTGGAATCCAGTAAATTGGGTTCAAGTTATTTTTTAACACAGCTGATGGTTCAAGAATGAAAGCAGCTCCTTCTGAAGTCTCATCCCTAACTCACAGGTGAATTCTCTGCATTTTCTTCTATTATTCAATTAATAAGTTAACAAGTATTTCCTGAAGACCCAGAAATGTAGCTGTATCGTAAATTGCCCTTTTATAAGTCACATATAAAACTGCAGAAAAGAGACCACTTCTATCTTAGTAGTACCTGCCCCCTCCCCGCCAAATGCTCTTTCTTTGCAAAACATTATTGCCCTTATTTACACGAAGGTCATCCTTTACTAGTTTATGAGCTTTTGATACAAATTCTGCGTATTTCCTATTCAACATTAGTCAAAATGTAGATGTTCACTAAATACCTGTTGAAAGAAGGAATGAACTAAACAATGGTGAACAAAACCTTAAAGAACAGGTAAGATTTAGGTGCGCCTGTGTGGCTCAGTCGGTTGAGCATCCAACTTCAGCTCATGTCATGATCTCACAGCTTGTGGGTTTGAGCCCCACCTCGGGCTCTGCACTGACAGCTCAGAGTCTGGAGCCTGCTTCGGAGTGTATCTCCTTCTCTCTCTGCTCCTTCCCTGCTCATACTGTCTCTCTCTCTGTCTCTCTCTCTCTCTCTCTCAAAATAAATAAACATAATAATAAAAAAAATTTAAAGAACAGGTAAGATTTAGAGAGATGGGAAAAAAGGTAGTTGGGGGAGAGTGCATTCCAACAAGGTGACTGGTTACCATCCATAAAACTGCTGGGGAAAATAGACAGGTCTATGCAGAACATTCATGTCACTATGTAGCAAAATGGTGAACTGGGTAAGATCTGGAATTCCTTAGTAGGGTGTTTAGGACTTCCTTTTCTTATTTATTTATCTATCTATCTATCTATCTACCTATCTATTTATAGCAAGCAAGAGAGAGGGGCAGAGAGAGAGAGAGAATCCCAAGCAGGCTCCTATCTGTTTATTTATTTATTTTAGCGAGTGGGGGGTGGGGAGGGGGCAGAGAGAGAGAATCCCAAAAAGGCTCCACCTCCATGCCCAGTGCAGAGCCTAGCGTGGGGCTTGATCCCATGACCCTGGGATCATGACCTGAGCTGAAACCAAGAGTCAAATGCTCAACCCACTGGGCCACTTAGGTGCCCCTAAACATTTACTTTTAATGCAGAGCAATTATTTGTTTAAATTCAACCCTATGTGAAATCCCTATATATAAAACAGGAACAGACAAAGCAGTACAGAGTGAAGCACCCTGCTTCCCATCCACTAGGTCTCTACCTACCTAACTTGAGAAGACCCAGAAGCCCCTCATGAGAGCACAATTTGAAAAACACTGGGTTGAAGAAAGGTCTGGAAGGGCAGATACCAAAGTGCTCAGAGTATTTATTTCTAAAGAACCAGGTTGGCCTCGGTTGTGGGGTAGGGTAAGGAAGGACTTGAAACACCACTTTTGCTTTTTAAATCCTGTATATTTTTATATTATCTGTACTTTTGCTTATATTGAGCACTTTTTTTTAAAGTTTATTTATTTTATTTTTTTTTTTTTTTAAAGATTTTTTTAACGTTTATTTATTTTTGAGACAGAGAGAGACAGAGCGTGAACAGGGGGGAGGGGCAGAGAGAGAGGGAGACACAGAATCTGAAACAGGCTCCAGGCTCTGAGCTGTCAGCACAGAGCCTGACGCGGGGCTCAAACTCACAGACTGTGAGATCATGACCTGAGCCAAAGTCAGACGCTTAACCGACGGAGCCACCCAGGTGCCCCTTTATTTATTTATTTTGAGAGAGAGAGCAGACACGAGTGTGAGCAGTGGAGGGGCAGAGAGGAGAGAGACAATCCCAAGTAGGCTCTGCACTGTCAGTACAGAGCCTGACTAGGGGCTTGATCTTGATCTCACAAACCACAGGATCATGACCTAAGCCGAAATCAAGAGTTGGACCGTTAAGTGACTGAGCTACCCAGGGGCCTTTATTGAGCACTTTTTATTTTTTAATTTAAAAAGTAATAAATAAGAAACCATTGCTCTAAAACGGCACTTTTAATGGTTAAATTTCAAGTGCACTGCCACATCGTAATGAATCATTTCCCTATAGCAGGGCATTTTCTTCACTAAACTACATTGCACCGAAAATGAACATCTTGGTGCATAATAATTTCCCATATTTAGAATGATTTCCTGAGGATAAATTTATACAAGTTAGCAGCTTCAATTTAGGTTCTACAATGCACTGCTTAAAATAGGACTCTGTAGAACATAAAAATACAAGACTCAGTAAGTATTTTTAAAAAAGCCATCCCATATTAGCAAAATTAGATCCTAGCACTCATGTTTAAGCTACATAAAATCTAATTTACAAAACTAATTAGCCAAGTTTCCACATCTCAAAAGTATATTAAAGAGAAATTTGAATCAGAACTTGAAATCTCTCTACCTTTCATGAATTTTTCATAACTTCTCTTGCCACTTATCGAAACCATACACTTAAAGAATTTTTCCTTCACAGTTGGGTTTCACAATCTAATTCTGTGAAGTCACAGTACTGTGACAGTACAATCATTCTCTGGCAACAAACTGACATCATTAAATTCTTATTTGTAAGTTCTTTGGGTGTATGGATGTTCTATTTTTACTTCTTCTAAAACCAAAATTTATTCTCTGTTGCCTCTCCACTAAGCTCATATGATTGATACATTTTAATCTAATTTATTCTCTTTGTTCCTAACCATCTTTATAAAACTGTCTTCTGGTGAGTGCTCCGAAAATGCCCATCCAAACAAAATATAAATGACTGCTAGATTGCCTCCTCGTATGAACAATCTGTCATTGCTCTATAGTCCTTGGGAAGAAAAACTCCCAGATCAGAAAGTCTCTTCTTTTTCTTCTCTCTGCTACTGCTTTAGAATAACATTAGAGTACTTTTTGTTAAATATTATCTTTTAAATAAATCAATATGATTCTATCACTAACATGATTCCAAATGAGAAAACAAGAATTGATGGGGGGGGGGGGGGGGGGGGAGAAAAAGAGGGGGGGGGGGGGGGGGGGGGGGGGAGAGAAAGAGAGAGGGAGAGGGACAGAGGGAGAGAGAGAATCATAAGCATGGGGCTTGATCCCACAACCCTGGGATCATGACCTGAGCTGAAATCACGAGTCAGACGCCCAACCAACGGAGCCACCCCAGGCACCCCCCAAAAAAGAATTTCTAATAAAACCTTTTTCTTTTTCCAAAAGCAAGTATTATTAGAAACATCAAGGTCATTTCTACTACCATGTAACAGTTCTAATACACAGGATATTTAGACTCTATCAACAAAGATTTACTTAATCCCTACTGGGTACCAAGCACTAAGCTAAATGCCAGAGGTTCAACATGAGACAGATCTTTCCATCAGTGCAAAGGCACTTAGGCAGACAATAAGTCTTTATGAAATGGGAGGTTCCAGTACAAAAAATAGAAGAAAGATTCTTTAGAAAAAATAGATTAGAACCAAATTTGGAATACCTGTAACACTGGGCCAAGGAATTTGCGGTTTGTATTTGAGTAGAGAAAGACCAGGCACTCAGAGGTATCTCTGGAAAATAATTAATCTAATCAGACCCTTTTCAGTGGCTTCTCATTTCCTCTAAAATAAATCCAAATTCTTGGGGTGCCTGGGTGGCGCAGTCGGTTAAGCGTCCGACTTCAGCCAGGTCATGATCTCGCGGTCTGTGAGTTCGAGCCCCGCGTCAGGCTCTGGGCTGATGGCTCGGAGCCTGGAGCCTGTTTCCGATTCTGTGTCTCCCTCTCTCTCTGACCCTCCCCCGTTCATGCTCTGTCTCTCTCTGTCCCAAAAATAAATAAAAAACGTTGAAAAAAAATTTAAAAATAAAATAAATCCAAATTCTTTAACAAGGTTAACTAAATCCTGTATAATCATTCCCATTCACCTTTGCCTGTGGTCACACAGGCTTTTTGTCTCTTTCCTCTATTGCAGACATTTTCAAACTTTACATATTACAATCTAGTAACTATGTGTGACACATTTTCTTTTTTAAAAGATGCAGATCACAGGGGCACCTGGGTGGCTCAGTCGGTTAAGTATCCAACTTCAGCTCAGGTCATGATCTCATGGTCCGTGAGTTCAAGCCCCACATCAGGCTCTGTGCTGACAGCTCAGAGCCTGGAGCCTGCTTTAGATTCTGTGTATGTCTCTCTCTCTCTCTGCCCCCCCCCACTCTCTCTCTCTCTCTTTCTCTCTCTCAAAAATAAAATAAAAACATAAAAAAAATTTTTTTAATAAATAAATAAATCAAAGATGCAGATCACAATCCACTAAATTGAATTTACAATCTACTGGTAGCTGCCCAGGAGCCTGCAGTTTGAAAAATACTGCTTTAGTATACCACCCTCTCTCTCCCTTCTTGGCCTTTCCGTATGTTCCTTTTTCCTGAAACTCTTGCTCATCCTCACTCTTCCTTTTCACCTGGCTACTTCCTATTCCACTTTGTGACCTTGGGGCTCAGCCATCACTTCCCCTGACACTCTCAGGTTGGGTCCCCCTCTTCTGGTCCCAAAGTACTCTAAGCTTTCTAACATTTATTACGCTTTATTGTAATTGTTTCTGCACTAGCTGTCTCTCTAGGCTGTAAACTTCATGAGAGCAAGGACCCTTTCTTGTTCACTGCTGAATCCCAAGGGCCCAGCCCAGTGCCTATTAGACACTCAGTAAATAAATATTGGAGGAGTAAAACAAGTTAGGAAAAAGACTTAATAATCTATACATTTAACCATACAATGAAATGATCACCCACTTAAAAAAACTCTTCCAAGGAAAACATGACCTCAGCTCCAATTTTATAAATGATTAATTTCCTAGGCTAGTCTACGAAACGCAAGAGGATGGCTGCTTATTTTTCTAATGACAGCAGAAACTTCACTCCTCTGAGTAGGAGAAATGGGGATTGAAGGGGGGCCATGGAAGGGACACTTTTCTCTTACCCCAGCAGCAATTCCTTGGAGAAAGTGATTTACCTAAGGGCTAAGATAAGAATAAAGGTCAATATTCCAGACAGGCCCCGCCCCCAAGCTCTCACTGGCTGTCTGGAACTTGGACGCCTTCAAAGAAAGTTTCCTTTCCCATTCCAACTCCTAGAAGGTAAACTTCCTGATTCAGGACTTTCCCTCCCTGCAGGTGAGACCTGTACCTTAAGTGCTACAGTTGCCTCTAGGTAGGCAAATGAAGAAGGAATAGAGAAAGCAGGGATCTAAACTAAGTTTTCCAATCCAGCTCTACCAGAAATAACAAACTATTTTAACAGTATTTTCATCTTCATCTGGTTTCTTTACTCTGATCTCAAGAAACCGGAATCTGGAGACAGAAGGGGTGTAATTGGCACCCTGAAAAGCTTACACATGCACAACAGTCATCGCAATCTGACTTCAGGGTCCTAGGAGGAGAGTAGCATGGAGAAGCAAGGTGGGGAAAAGGGGAAGAGGAATGGAATGAAGGAGAAAAAGGTTCTTCCACTTGTGCTATTTAGAATTTCTCTTGGGCAAAAATATCTCGATATATTGAATCTATCTTCATATCCTACAAACTTCCCTTCCAAATTCTCATTCTTGCTTTTCTTGACTCTTCTTCCAGACCTTTTATGCTGTCCAAAGATCTCCATTTTCAACACCCACACTTCTAGAAATACAGCAAGTTTTGCCAAACCCGCAAAATGTTCCATGATCTCATACTACTTACCTCTCTTATCCTTCTTCAAGTCAAAATTCCCATTTCCTCAGTGTAGCTGATCAAGGGGAAAGCAATCTGCATAAATCCATTCACATTAAGATAGAATAACTGATTGACAGTCCTAGCCTTCGAACCCTACTGGAGATATATATGACTTATATATATTAAAACACATACAGTATTTTTAAGTTACAGAAATCTAACTACAATAATCTCAGAGAAAAGATGAGAGGTACCTAGAAGTCCACCATAAAGGAGGCAGGGTCTGCTCTGACCACCATTTCCCAGGGATCATGTCCCCAAATTGTTCCCACTTTTCATTGTCCTCGACTCTCAGTCCTTAATAAGTGACACTAAAAACTCCAGAGTGCAGAGAAGGCCACCTTGGAAAACATTTGTAGCCTCGGGACATTTACGTACCCTTTGGGTGAGTCAGTAACAAACTATTGGTTTGGATGGGTGATATTTTCAACATGTTTGATAATCATTCCATTAGCTAAAAGAAAAACATACACTCAGCTTATACAGTGAAATTATGCATTCTATGAAGGAAGTCAATGAGGCATAAAAGGGTTAAATGTTTCCATTGTTATATAAGTTAGCAGTTGAAAAGCAGGATTGGGCTTTTCTTCACACTTCTATTCAGCTGCTTATCCATTAATTCCACTTGGAAATCTTTAATTTTATTTTCTATAACATTTCTGAAATTTGGAAGTATATTTTTGAACAGTCACATTAGGATAATAGGAAAGTGAGCCTGAACTCCTGAGAGACAGGTGCCGTGTCTTTTCCAGTAGTTTTTGCTATAAAAGAGCTGAGGCTAACGCTGAATTTGTGTGTACTCAGAAATTAACGACGAAATAAGCATAGTTGCGTTCATTCAGCTCTAAGTGGCTCTTAACTTCAGCGCCATCAGAAAAATTTGCCCCCCCCCCCCCCCCACAGATGAATACAACTGTAATAAAACTACACGGACTTAGTAAAATAAGACCTTCCACTTTGCTTGAGCAGGTAAGTATATGAAATTTTAATTGAATCACTGGTGTTTGCCATTTTTTATTAGTTTGTTTAGCTAGCCATCAATCCAAGTTATTTGTAATTACAGTGATAACTGGGACTTTTTTCAAACCAAGCAAAGAATATATGAAAACACCAACTGTGTGTGGTCTCTCTTGTGGCTTTTCTCAAGATACCAGAAAGGGAAACAGGCAGTAAGACACCCAAGAATTGACAGGTTGGGTATTCTGAAAAAAGCATAAATGGCACTTAGTTTCCCCCAAGTAGAAGCACCATGTCACTTGCTATCAGGTTGGTTGGTTTTTTTCAAGTTTACTAGCCCCCAAACCTAAAATTTCGTCCACAAATGAATGATACAACAGTAAAAAGACAAACACCCGACATGTAAGAAAAAAGACAAATAACCCAATTAAAATATAGGCAAAGGATACGAAGAGACATTTCTCCAAAGAAGCCGTACAAACAGCAAATAAGAACACGAAAAGATGCTCAACATGATTGGTCATCAGGTAAATGCAAATCAATACCACTTCCCACCCACTAGCATAGCTATAATAAAAACTACCCAATAGACAGTAACAAGTGTTGGCCAACAGGTGGAGAATTTGGAACCCTCATACACTGTTCCGCAGGAATGTAAAAGGTTGCAGCTACTATGGAAAAGTTTGGCTGTTCCTCAACAAGCTAATCATATATACACCCAAGAAAAATGACAGCATATGCCCACATAAAAACCTGCACACAAATACTCATAGCAGCATTATTCACAATCACCAAAAGTGGAAACATCCTTAATGTCCATCAAGTGATGAATAGATAGACAATATCTGAAACTATGCTACATCAATACAACGGAATAGTACCCAGCCATGAAAAAGAATACGGATACACGCTACAAAATGGATGAACCCTGAAAACATTTTTTATGCGAAGGAAGCCAGACACAAAAAGTCACCTACTGTATGATTCCATTCATATGAAATTTCCAGAACAGGCAAATCCTTAGGGAAAGGACGTAGATTAATGGTTGCCAGAGGGTGGGCTAAAGGAGAAATGAGAATGGCTGCTAATGGGTCAAAGGGTTTCATTTTGACGTGATGCTAATTTCAGGATAGTGGTGATAGTTGCAAAACTTTGTGACTATGTGAAGGCCGCACTTTTGAAAGGGCGAATTTTACGGTGTGTGCAGTATATCTCAATTAAAAAAAAAAAAACCCAAGTGCTCATTTACAGACAGACGACACGTAATACGCATGTAAATGGTAAATACATAATTACATACGAACATATAATCTCTCCATGTAGATGCACGTTTGGGGCGGGGGGGGGGTTAACTGAGATGCGTGTATTTCACTTACATAAAGAAAAGAATCAAAGAGGGCGGGCACACAGAGCAACTGCGGAGCCCTGAAGCAGCGGAGCCGGGGTGTGCCCCGAGCCCGCCTGGCGGCGTCTCCAGCCCAGCTCACCTTCCACCCATCACTCGGCCACCACCCGCTGCCGGGCCCAGCGGGGCTCGGGGCCGCCCGCCCGTCCACCCGCGGCTGCCGGCAGCCGGCGCCCAGGGCCAGCCTGCGGTCCCGCCCGAGGTGGGGCAGGCGCGGGGGCCCGAGGGGGTGGGGAGACACGGCGGCTCGGGAGGGGCGCGCCGCCGCTCCCCGTCGCCCCGGCCGCTGGGTCCCGAGCCCGGTCCCGCCCCTCCTCCCTCCAGTACCTGGGATGCGCCCGAACCCGGCGCCGCGGCCAAAGCCCAGACTTCCCCTCCATTATCACCTGCCCCGGAGCGCGGCCGCGGCGGCCGGTGTAAGGAGAGGGGACCCCGCCTCCTCAGACGCGACCGAGGCACCCGGGGCGGGGGACGGAAGGAGCATTCACCTGGTCCCCCGCGGCGGCAGCGGCGGCGGCGGCTGGCGGCTGCCCCGGGCCGCGGCTCCTTCCTGCTCGCGCGCCTCCTCGCGCCCTCGCCGGCCCGGCGCTGACAGCCCGGGAGCCGGCGCCCG
>NC_064809.1:121662026-121754942 GCF_023721935.1 Panthera uncia
GCCCGCGGCTTTCAGGGGGCGGCCAGGGGTCCGGGAGGGGGCGGCGCCCGCCCGCCGCTGAGAGCCCGCGAGCCGGCGCCCGCGGCCCGCTCGCTCCCCGCCCCCGCGCGGCCGCCCCGCGCACGCGCAGCCGCGCCGCCGCCCCAGGGGAAGCGAGCGCCTGGTGATGTGGCCGCGGGGGCGGCGACCTGGAGCGCGAGCGCCGCCCCCTCCCGGACCCCTGGCCGCCCCCTGAAAGCCGCGGGCCCGGGGCGAGAGCGAGGAGAGCACGGGGTCGGGGGCATGGGGGTGGGGGGTGGGGGTGGGGGAATCTTCGGGGAGCCCTACCCGGGAGGGAAGGGCTGTGGCCTTTCGGGAGCCCCCTCCATCCCCGCAGACCCACGCCCATCCACATCGCCAGCTGCTCCTAGGTCCGAACCCCCGAATCTATGACTCATGATTTCTGTTCTCAGACCAGGGGCCTCCTGGTGGCTGGGTTCGTGTTTCCTTCTCGTAGACTGGAATGAAAACCAAAGCGTTTGCAACTCTCCGCTGGCCTTTCCGCGGAGCAGCGCAGCAGGGGCCGAGCCGGAGCCGAGGTCAGAGAGAGAAGGGGGTGGCCCCGTAAGGGGATTGGATTTAGGGCGGCTCCCAGCACCCTCCCCGTGGGAGAGAGGTGGAGAAGCAAAGGGCACGGGCACGGGGGAGGTGGCCGGGATCCCAAGCCTTTTCAAGTTCGCCACAACCTGGGTGAAAGTGACCAAAGTTTGCAGTGTAAACCGAGAACTCTTATCTAACAACTATTGAGCACCTTTTGTATAGGACTCAGGTATTGGCCTACGCTCGGGGGACATTCCAGTGAACAAAACATAGGCGTCGGTCCTCAGGCACTTATTCTGAAAGACTGTCATTTTAAAAATGACACAGCTGGTGGCACTCATTTTCTCAGAGCAAAGTTTCCAACTGTCAGTCACGCCCGTGATTTAGTAGCAGCTTTTCAGGTGCTAAGGGACAGCAGAGCATACGTTTATCCAGTTTTGTTTTGTTTTTTTCTGTTTTTCTCCTTTACAATCAAACTGAGTTTTGACCTTCACATTCAGGGTGAAGTATGCCTCCGTGTCAGGCTTGATCCTGTGCATTAATGCTTTTTATAAGGGTGTATGCAGGGTTCTTCACGCCCTGAACACCATTAGGGGTATGAAAGGATGATTGCAAAGCATATGGGAAAACACAATGCTTTGTCTGTATTTCCAAGTGGCTTTTGTTCTTACTGTTCTCAATTACATATCACTAGGAGATAAATAGCTGCTCTTAAAAGTTTGCCAGAAGTCAAATTCCAACCAGATAAGTGTTCCTCCCCTGGGTCAAGTAGTCCTTCAGGACTTCTGGCAAAGTTGGTGTCAGAGAAGCCACCCTCTCCCAGTTTTGAAAATTTTACCACCATTTTCTTCTGATTGATTCTGAGCTGATGGTTTCAACTGCCCTAAATTTCACTCGTTGGCCGTGGTGGGCAATCTTCTACTTAGGCAGTGCTCCACATTCTGTATGCCACAATGTAGTGTGTATTTTTTTAATGTTTTATGTATTTGTTCCAGAGAGAGAGAGAGAGAGCGGAGGAGGGGCAGAGTGAGAGAATCCTAAGCAGGCTTCACGCTGTCAGCACAGAGCCTGACTGGGGGCATGAACTCACAAACCTGAGATCATGACCTGAGTCGAAATCAAGAGTGGGATGCTTAACCAACTAAGCCACCCAAGTATCCCTATAGAGTGTTTGTTTTGTTTTGTTTTAGATATTTTAAGCTTTAAGTTGGCATCCAAATTGGTTACTTTCTTAAGTTTATTATTTATTTTGAGAAAGAGAGAGTGGGGGAAGGGCAGAGAGAAATGGAGAGAGAGAGAGAGAGAGAGAGAGAGAGAGAGAGAGAGAATCACAAGCAGGCTCTGCACTGATAGCACAGAGCTCCACTCGGGGCCCCATCTTAGGAACCATGAGATCATGACCTGAGCCAAAATCAAGAGTCAGATGTTTAACCGACTGAGCCACCCAGGTGCCCCTGAAATCCAAATTTAAATTAAATTTCAACTCTGAAAATAGCGCAAGGTGAATTGGGTCCAGAGACACCCCCTTTTAAAAAATTAGGTCCTAATGTGTGTTGGCAACAGTGATGGTAATGCCATCTTCTTCTGCCTGACAGCTGGCAACTTAAAATGTGAAGCAAGTGGCTTAGAATTGAGGATCGGTATTAATCACGGTTGTGATGATTGCTAGAGGAAGGCCTGGGACTTATGAGACTGTGTAACCAAGGGACCTGTCTGCTCTAGCGGTAAAAAAGATCTCTTTGAGGAAGTGACATTTAAGCTGAGCCTTCAAGAATAAGGAAGAGTTAAGTCGGGCAACAAAGGAAGGGGGTGGGGTGGGGAGTGCACTTGTTGCTATGGAAACTACAGGTTTGAAGGCTCTTGGGTAGGAACAGGCTTCACCTGTGGCTACAGGGAGGTGCCTGTGCTGAAGGAGAGGTGGGTAGAAGGTTTGGGGGCCACTCTGAAAACTTTAGACTTAATCCTAAAGACAAAAGGAAGCCACTAAAGAGTTGGAGAGGATCCATCAGGACACGACCCGATTTGTATTTGTAAACGACCTTTCTGGCTGCAGTGTGGAGAATGAGTAAGAAGGGAGCTGCAGAGGGTGTGTGAAGACCAGTGTGCAGGCAATGGAGAGTAGAAGATGGGGGACCGAGAAAATTAATCAGAGTCGGAACCGTAAGCACCTGATCGTTAATTGCACGTGAAAGGTGAGAGAGAGGAAAGGACTCCTAGATGTCTGGTGTGAGCTTATTCCATTGCTGGAGAAGGGGGACTTGGAGGAGGAGGCCTCCAGCAGACAAGTTTGAGTTGCTTTAGATATGTTGGGTTCGACATCTCAGTGAGACATCCAAGTGATGATGCTGAGTACGTATTTGCAAAATAAATCTGGAACTCAAAGTAGAGATCCAGACTAAAGATGAAATCAAACCTAAAATTAAAAAAAAAAAAAATTTTTTACGTTTATTTATTATTGAGAGACAGAGAGAGACAAGAGCATGAGCATGGGAGGGGCAGAGAGAGGAGGAGACACAGAATTCAAATGAGGCTCCAGGCTCCAAGCTGTCAGCACAGAGCCCGACGCCCAGCTCAAACTCACAAACCCTGAGATTGTGACCTGAGCTGAAGTTAGACGCTTAACCGACTGAGCCACCCAGGTGCCCCCAAACCTCAAGTTTTAGAGAGCAAGGAATATGATTTGTTTGTAAGAATTTTACCTCTAAACTTTAAAGAAAATGAGCAGAAGCATTAGTACCTAATACTCTGTGTAAGACACCCCACAGAGAATATTTTATGTAATCCTTACCACCCTAGTGGATGGTATTATAATCCTATTCTTCATATAAGGAAACTAAAGGTTAAATTCTTGCTCAAACCTACTTAAATTCCCAATTAAATAAGACCGATTGACTAAGAATCCCTGTGGGTAATTCTGATGATAACTGAGGTTTAGAAACTTAAAAGTGCAGACTACTTAAAAGTGGACATACAAACCGTATAAAACCCTCATTTTATTTATTTTTTTAAAATGTTTTTTTATTTATTTTTGAGAGAGAGAGAGAGAGAGCAAGCAAGGGGCAGAGCAAGAGGGAGACACAGAATCTGAAGCAGGCTCCAGGCTCTGAGCTGTCAGCACAGAGCCCAGCATGAGGCTTGAACTCATGAACTGTGAGGTCAGGACCTGAGCAGAAGTCCGATGCTTAACTGACTGAGCCACCCAGGCACCTCTGAAACACTCATTTTTAAAAAGCATTAGAAGAAACCGTGATTCCAAGAACATGCAGCCCATGCAGCAAATGTTTGTGCATACACGTCCCCGTTTCTTTCACCTGAGCCCCCCATTAGCAATGCTCTTCTGGGGAAACTATGGAATATTCATTTGTTTTTTTATGCAGTAAGTAGTTATGGTGGACCTACTACTGTGTACCAAATAACAATAGTCATTCATTTATTTACAAATATTTATTGAGCAGTTATGGCATTTATGCCATGTTGTTTCATGCTCTGGGAGTGTAATAGTGAACAAAATAAACAGATACCTGCCTTACAGAGTTTACATTCAAGTGGGGAAAGACAATAAACAAACATATATATATATGTATGTATATATATATATGTATGTGTATATATATATATATATATATACACACACACACAGCTTTCTGTATACATGTATAAAGATACATAGATAGATACCCCACATAGTAATAACTACTAGGAATATAAATAAAATAGGTTAAAGAGTTGGAGAGTCTGGAGTGGAGGAGTATAGAGAGGAGGGAGATGGTTTTATATAAGGTGGTCCACGGAGTTCTTACTGGTTTGAGCAGAAAGGAGTGAGGGAGCTCTCTGGAGGAAGTACAATAAGCACAAAGGTCCTGAGGCAGAAGTGTGTATGTTCTGTTCAAGAAACAGCAAGGAGTCCCATGTGGCTGGAATGAGACTTAGCTGGAGGCCAGTCATGAGACTTGTGGGCCATCATCAGGTCTTGGGCTTTGACTCTGAGTGAGACAGGAGCCACCGAAAGGGTCTGGGCAGAGAAATAGCCCACTCTGACTTGTGGTTCAATGGGATGATTGTGGAGAGCTGAGTGAGGGGCAACGGTGGAAGCAGGAGGAGGACCCGTAAGGATGCTGTTTCAGTAATCCAGGTGAGAGGGATGATGGCTCAGACCAGGGTGGTCATAGAGGAAGTGGTGAGAAAGTGCTGCATCATTTGAGCAGTAGATCATTTGGGAGTAGAGCTGACAGGCAGGATTTACTAATGGATTGAATGAGGGGTAAGAGAGAAAGAGAAAGGTGGTTAAGGATGCGTCCAAAGCTTTTGGCTCAAGCAGTCGGAATACTGGAATTGCCATTTGCCAAAATGGCAGAGGATGGGAAGATCCAGGAGCTGGTATGAGATCATCTGTGAGGGTCTACTGTTCTAAGCGCCTGGTCTGTATGAACTCATGCAGTGCTCACCACAATGCTCTAAGGTAAGGCCTGTTGTTGTGCCTGTTTTATAGATGAGGAGTCAAGGTATCGCTCTACAATGTACTTCAGATTCCACAGCTTAAATGGTGATAAAAATTGTCCCGAGGGTACCACTTCATTGTCTTTCAGGGAAGACAGATGACTAAATACACAGTGACAACAAAAGCTAGAGTTAATGGTAAGGCGAATCTGAGAAGGCTGTAGCTGTACAAAGCAGAAGCATCTTCCAAAGTTTGGGGATCAGGGAGACACGAGGGAGTGGGGAAGACTTGTAAGAGGAAGTGATATTAAACTGAAATGTAAAGGATCAATAGCCATGCTAACAGAAGTTTTAGGAGGGGGGATAGGAAAAGAAAGAGAAAGTATTCCAGGTAAAGGTTATTCCCAGGAACTTTTACCAAAAAAAAAAAAAAAAAAAAAAAAAAAGCAGGGGGGTGGGGAGGAGAAGGGGATTTTGAGGAATTAAAAGAATTTCGGTATGATGTTTATATCTCTTTTGGAAATATAGTCATTGGTTGGTCCCTACTGAGAGTTTCTGCATGAACATGGTAATGTTTCAAGGGTTCCCTATTCCTGGGGTCTTTATAATGTACCTCTGAAGGAGCAGAGGTTTGCTGTCCTTGAATACTCATCAGGTTCCTGTGGTTCCTCAACTGTGCCCACGAGTTCCTGCCTCTGGGCTTTGGACTTCCTGTTCTCATTAACAAGGACACTCCAGTTTCCTGTACCCCTTCCTGGGTCCACACCCACCAGGTGGACTATAGGGTCTCTCTCCTTCCATGACACCCAATGAAAAGCATGATCAGAGAACGTAGAAGATAAGTTATGGACAGATACTATTTACTTATCTGACCATGTCCCTACTAAGGTTGTCAGCAGAGTCTTTATAAGTCAGGCTAACACAATGTTGTCAATCCTGAGTGGATACTCAATTCTTTTCCTCCTGAAATGCATGGATACATACATTTTAATTTACCATCCTTTACTTTTAGTGGTGCTGCTACTGGCTTTTTGATTTTCTGTTCTGGTTCCACTCCCAGCAGAATTATTAATTTACTTAAAAACTTTAATTATAGACTGCATTGTTCTAGCATCTTTAAGCTGACTTTGTTGGATTTTTGCTGGCAGACAGGCTTTGTGCAACACTGGGATACTGATGGCTGAGCTATTTTTCAGGGACATCTGCTCATTGACTACTCTTCTGGGGATGATGATGTGGCTTGCTGATAATGTCTGGCTTAAGAACCAGGCAAAAGCCAAAATGTGTAACAATTCTCTTGAATGGATGCTCGTATATCCAAAGAAAGAGCATAGAAAACTGTTCATAGCCTAGTTTCTAAGGATCATGTCTGTGAGTCAGGAATCCCAATCCAGAGACAATGACTGTGTCGGGACGGAGCCCAAGGCATCTTCGAGAGTAACTAGAATGAAAATGTTGGCAGCTTTGATGACACGAACTTCTCTGAGTCCCTCCTCTGTGACATCTACACCTCTGGTTTTGAGAGGCCTTTGGCCATCCAGCAGCAAGACATTCTTCCTTGTATCAAGGGTTATTACGTGATCGCTCCAGCCCAATCTGGGACTGGGAAAACAGTCGCTTTTGCCATGTGGATCCTGCAACAGATTGAATTGGACCTAAAGGCTCCAAAGGACTTGGTCCTGACACCCACTAGAGAATTGACTCAGCAGATACAGAAGGTAGCCATGGCATTTGGAGATTATGTGGGTACCTCCTGCCACACTTGCATTGGTGGGACCCATGTGACCCATGTGCATGCTGAGGTACAAAAGCTACAGATGGAAGCTCCCCATATCATTGTGGGTACCCCTAATCATGGGTTTGATATGCTTAACTAGAGATCCCGTCTCCCAAATACATCAAGATGTGTGTACTGGACAAAGCTGATGAAATGTTAAGCTGTGGATTCAAGCGCCAGATCTATGACGTACTTCAAAAGCTCGACAACAACACCCAGAGGGGTTTGCTGTCAGCTGCAGTGCCTTCCGATGTGCTTGAGGTGACCAAGAAATTCATGAGGGACCCCATTCAGATTCTGGTCAAGAAGGAAAAGTTGACCCTGGAGGGTATCCACGAGTTCTACATCAATGTGGAATGAGAAGCGTGGATGCTAGACATTCTGTGTGACTTTGTATGAGACCCTGACCGTCACACAGGCAGTCATAATCAACACCGGAAGGTTGGTTGGCCCGCTGAGAAGATGCATGCCCGACACTTCGCGGAGTCTGCCACGCATGGAGATGTGGACCAAAGGGAGTGAGATGTGATCATGACGGGGGTCCACTCTGGCTGTAGCAGAGTATTGATTACCACTGACCTGCTGGCCAGAGGCACTGATGTGCAGCAGGTCTCCTTAGTCATCAACCATGACCTTCCCACCAACAGGGAAAATTATATCTGCAGAATCAGCCCTGGTAGATGATTTGACCATAAGGATGTGGCTTTTAACATGGTGACAGAAGAAAACAAGAGGACTCTCTGAGACGTCGAGACCTTCTACAACACCTCCATTGAGGAGATGCCCCTCAGTGTTGCTGACCTCATCTGAGAGGGGTTGTCCTGCTACATCCCCCTAGCCGGGGTCCAGTCCTTGGGGGACTAAAGAGAAACAGGATGGGGGAGGGAAGGGAGCTAAGGGATGGATATCTGGTCTTTTCTTTTCTTTTCTTTTCCTTCGAATGAATGTCACATTTTGAGGCCCCCCCCCCAAAAAAAACAAGAAACCTGTTCATAGTAGCTTTATCATAGTAGTCTAATAACTGGAAATAATCAAAAGTTCATCACTATGAGAATGGCAAAACTAACTTTGGTGTTTCATATAATAGAATACTACTGTGCAATAAAAAGAAACAAATCATGGACTCAGCAAAAGGGATGAATCTCACTGACTGAGAGAAAATGCCCTGACAGAAGAAACACACACTGTGCCTATTCATTCTCCATTGCTTTTATAACAAATTACCATCAACTTAGTGGTTAAACAAAACATTTGTTACCTTACGGTTCTGTACGTTAGAAGTCCGATACGTGTTGAACTAAGCTTAAGGTGTCAACATTCCTTCTGGGGGCCCTAGAAGAGAATGCTTTTTGAGCTTCTAGAAGCCAACCACACTCCTTGGCTTGTGGTCCCTTTCCTCTGTCTCCAAAGACAGCAAAGTAGCATCTTTGACCCCCCCCTTCCATCCTCATAGCTCTTTGACTCTCTTCTCTGCCTCCGTCTTCCACTTTTTTTTTTATTTTTTAAAAAAAATTTTTTTAACGTTTTATTTATTTTTGAGACAGGGAGAGACAGAGCATGAACAGGGGAGGGTCAGAGAGAGAGGGAGACACAGAATCTGAAACAGGATCCAGGTTCTGAGCAGTCAGCACAGAGCCCGATGCGGGGCTCGAACTCACGGACAGTGAGATCGTGACCTGAGCCCAAGTCAGAAGCTTAACCGACTGAGCCACACAGGCGCCCCTCCCTCTCCCACTTTTAAGGACTCTTGTGAGCACCTTGTGCCCACTCAGATGATCCAGGATAATCTCCCTATTTTAAAGTCAGTAGATTAGTAACCTGAATTCCCTTTTGCCATGTAACCTAAGTATTCTGAATAACTCTGGGTATATTGAGGGTAACAGAAGTCAGATTTCCAGTGGCTCATGCGAAACTGACTTGGGGTGAGGCGGGGTAAACACTTGATCTGTAGCATTTGCCAATTGTTATATTATAAATGCTCGGATGGCTGCTTTCAACCTACAACCAGCTCACAGAATTGCAATTATTTAGTAAGCCGGTTCAAGCTGGTTCCAGCACACTGCTGCAAGTTTCTCATTCTTACTTTTTAAAAAAAGTTTATTTATTTTTGAGAGAGAGAGAGAGGAAGAGAGAGCATCTCAAGTGAGCTCCCCGCTGTCAGTGCAGAGCCGGACTCAGGAACTCCATCTCAGGAACTGTGAGATCATGACCTGAGCTGAATTCAAGAATTGGATGCTTAACTGACTGAGGCACCCAGGCACCCCAAGTTTCTCATTCTTGAAGTTTTAAATACAGACAGATAAGGAAACAAACATTAATATATGAGGATATGAATGTGTATGTGTGTGTTTCCTTGCCCTCTACAATGAGAGAGCCTAAAGGTTAGGGCACATCAATAGCAATGAGTACACCTGCCATCCAGATCTCGCTCTCTAAATACCACTCCCAACAACAACAACATAAATAAATGAATAAGTAAATAGATACCATTCTCAACATAGTGTTCCTTGGAGAAAAAGCTAATACCAGGGCTGGGTCAGGAAAAATACAAAATGAGCCCAAAATAGCTGTACCAGAAATTAAGGAAGTGCTCAAAGAATGAAGGCAACGTATAAAAAGGAGAGGTTTGCAGATTGAAAGGGCTCCCTCTGGGACAACTTTAATATCAAAATAAATTATAAAGTAATGAATTAAAAACCCATTAAACAGAATAAAAATCCATGAGTCAAAACTGACATAAATAAATAAATGAATAGGAGAAGAGAAAGCTCTTTCTCACAGTACAATACCAACTAAGACATAGAATATGAATGAAAGAGGGGCGCCTGAGTGGCTCAGTCGGTTAAGCGTCCGACTTTGGCTCAGATCATGATCTCATGGTTCCTGAGTTTGAGCCTAGCATCGGGCTCTGTGCTGACAGCTCAGAGCTCCAAGCCTGGAGGCTGCTTCACATTCTGTGTCTCCCTCTCTCTGCCTCTCCCCCGCTCATGCTCTGTCTCTCCCTCTCAAAAGTAAATAAACATTAGGGGCGCCTGGGTGGCGCAGTCGGTTAAGCGTCCGACTTCAGCCAGGTCACGATCTCGCGGTCCGTGAATTCGAGCCCCGCGTCAGGCTCTGGGCTGATGGCTCGGAGCCTGGAGCCTGCTTCCGATTCTGTGTCTCCCTCTCTCTCTGCCCCTCCCCCGTTCATGCTCTGTCTCTCTCTGTCCCCAAAATTAAAAAAAAAAAAAAAAGTAAACATTAAAAAAATTTAAATAAAAAAAGAATGTGAATGAAAGAATTAGAAAATCATCAATAGATGTAAAAATTAAGGAGTGAAAGTTTAATGAGACAGTTATGTTTTCATATCTCCCCACAAATACTAGTTAACTGAAAAGACATAACTAATAATTTTATAAAGTTAACATTGCCAGTAACATTACCAGTTAACATTACCAGATCAAAGTTAACATTACCAGTAATAAGACAAATCTACAATTACGTGCCTCCAGATATGATTCACTGAGAAAAGAACTAATATCACTTCTGTGGTGTATTTGCAAAAAACATACGATCTGAATGTAATCATGAGGAAACAGAAGGTACTGTCGCAGATTGGGTTGAGAAGACTGAATACAGTCCATGATCCTGTGTTAGGTCCTGGGCTGGAAGAAAAAATTGTAAAGGACATTATGGAGACGATTAAAGTTTGAATACAAACAGTGGATTACATAATAGTCCTATATTCATGTCAAATTTTCTGATTTTGTTCATTACACTCTGGTTCCGTAAAAAAATATATATATATATTGTTGTACTTAGGATTCATACACTGAAGTATGTAGGGATAAACAAAGTCTACAATTTGCTTTCTTTCGGATTATTTAGAAAAAGATTGTGTGGGTATGTGGTGTGGGGAGAGAGGAAAAAAAATACAATGAAGCAAAATGCAAAGGGAGCAAAATGTATCCATTTTTGAATCTGGGTTATCCTACTGGTGCAATTTGTCCATAAATCCAAAAGTATATCAAAAGAAAAAGTGACAGGGGAGCCTGGCTGGCTCAGTCAGTAGAGCATGCGACTCTTGATCTTGGGGTTGTGAGTTCGAGCCACACGTTGGGTGTAGAGATTTCCTAAAAATAAAAAATTGTTTTTTAAAAAAGTGACAGGGGCGCCTGGGTGGCTTGGTCGGTTAAGTGTCCAACTTCAGCTTAGGTCACGATCTCGAGGCTCGTTGGTTTGAGCCCTGTGTTGGGCTCTGTGCTGACAGCTCGGAGCCTGCTTCGGATTCTGTGTATCCCTTTCTCTCTGCCCCTCTCCTCTGCTCACACTCTCTCTCTCTCAAAAATAAATAAACATTAAAAAAAAAAAAAAAAGAATACCCACTCAGCATTATTAGTCATTAGGGAAATGCAAATTAAAGCCATTAAGTGGGTGTGAAGTACCCACTTAGGTGACCAACTATCACTGATTACCAGGGATTGAGGGGTTTTGTGAGACATGGGACTTGTAGTGCTAACACCTGAAAAGTCCCAGAAATCCTGGGGTGAGTTGTGTCTCCCTCTCTCTCTGCCCCTCCCCTGCTCACGCTCTCTCTCTCTCTCTCTCTCTCTCTCTCTCTCAAAAATAAACATTAAACAAAATTTTTAATAAATAAATAGTGACAAAAAATGGAGCTGGGCGAGTAGGGGCATAGGAAGCTGCTTTAGCAGCATCCCGCCTGTGCAGAGGGAAAAGCCATACAAAAATATGCTGGTTCTGCTTCACTTCTCTGTAGCCACCTCTCTTCCGATCCCTTCTGTATTCCCTGCTAAATAAATCAGGAACTTATAGCCAGTGTGTAGGTGGTCCATTTGGCAGCTTCAAAGTATTATGAACTTGAAAGCATTCATTTAAAAATAATAGAGACTTCTCTGTTCTGAATAGCAGTGTGGGGCCCTGTAACAGTTTGTAATCAGAATGTGTAAATGTGCAAAATGTTCTTAACATGATATAGGTAAAAGGGGTAGTGTAGGATGAGAAAAGGGGAACAGTACAAACTATGCACAATTTAACCACGTAAAAACAAAAGGTTTTCCTTCAAGTCCTCTCCCACGATTTCACTCTTGTTTGTATGTGTTCCCTCTTCTGATTATATCTATCAGGTTGCATGCCTATCGTTGTGTGAAGTAGTATTATTAGAATGCTTCATTATTGACCTCATTATGTATAGATCTTTTAAATGCTTTTTTAAAATGTTTCTTTATTTTTGAGAGAGTGAAAGCTGGGGAGGGGGAGGAGGAGAGAGAGAGAGAGAGAGAGGGAGGGAGGGAGACAGAGGATCTGAAGCAGGCTCCGCACTGACAGCAGAGAGCCCGACAGGAAGCTCGAACCCACGAACCATGAAATCATGACCCGAGCCGAAGTCGGATGCTTAACTGAGAGCCACCCAGGAGCCCCTTAAGTACTTTTGAGGAGATGCCAGCAACCTAGTCCTAGACGCTCTGTTTTGCTGTAGCAAGATCCAGCTCTTCTTAGAACAAGATCCATGTTTCCAAGATCCTAGAAACATGCATGACCCAGGAGAAGAATTAAAAGAATCAAAGACTTAAAAGCATTTAGTTATGGGAATAATTAAAATTGACTAAAATGAAAAAATACCTTTCATCAAAAACCAACGAGTTCTATAAGATTAAATGGCTCCCTGCTCCACCTGTATGCACATTTTCACCCTTTATTAAAATAATATGATATTACTTCTGATTCATTGATATTTAGCAGAATTCAGCACAGGTCTTATTTATGCCATGCTGTGGATGGAGCTTTGAAGGAGAAACGATGCCTTGCACTATATACAAAACTTCAACCCTTAAAAAAAAATAATTTAAAAATTCCAGGGGTGGCTCAGTTGGTTGAGCATCCAACTCTTGATTTTGGCTCAGGTCATGAACCCAGGGTCCTGGGATAGAGCCCTGCATCGAGCTCCGTGTCAAGAGTGGAACCTGCTTAAGATTTTCTCTCCCACTGCCCCTCTTTCCCACTTGCATACTCTTTCTCTCTAAAATAAAATAAAAATAAAAATAAAATTTTCAGCAGATGAGGCAGAGAATCAAGTTAACTCCAGTTTAAGGTGGCCACTCTTCAGAATACTAGTCTACTAGAAATAAATTTCTGCTCCCCTCTTACCCCCAACCCCCAAGGAAAAATTTTACCCTGCTAGAAAATAAAGCATTTCTTTTACACATTTAATTGTATCCATAGGATTAAAATAGATTAAGAAACTGAAATAAATTATGTGCAGTATAATTACACCATAATTTTCAGCATTAAGTGTTTATGTCTCTAGAGATAAAATAGTTTTGATTCACTAAATTGGGTAATTAAGTTGACCAGATAATTGTTCTGAAGGGCCTGGGAGCCAGGTAATAGCAATTTGAAAAGTTACCAGAATAAATGATCAGTTTGATTAGTCTGCTAAAGATAAAATGTAAGCCTGAAAGGATAAAAATTACCTTTTAGAAAAACCTCAAGGGGCGCCTGGGTGGCTCGGTCGGTTGAGCTTCCAACTTTTGATTTCTGCTCAGGTCATGATCTCACAGTTCATGAGTTCGAGCCCCAAGTCAGGCTCTGGTACTGAGAGCACAGAGCCTACTTAGAATTCTCTGTCTCCCCCTCTCTCTGCTCCCTTCCCTGCTCTCTCTCTCTCCCTCTCTCAAAATAAATAAACATTAAAAAAAGAAAAAGAAAGAAAAACCCCAAGATAACATACCCCAACTATTATTGACTGCAGTAGACATTGTGGGTGAACCCCTAATTTCCTTGGCCTCCTTTCCCTACCACAGAAGCTCTGCCATCTGGATGATATTCATACACCCACCCCAGCTAGAGGAGTGGCCCTGCTTGGCCTAAGCCAATCAGAATAGTCCCATTCCCCTTGTTTCAGCCAGTCCGAAAGTGGGCCCACGACCCAAGTTGGTTAGTTTCATTTACATTTTAACTTTCGGATGACAATCTTATTCCCAAATTTCTCGGGAAAGTTACATGGTAACACCCAATCAGCAATATGGTGCTTCTTGGAATCTATCATCATCAGAGCTTGCTCAGTATAACAACTGCAACATATATGGAGGTCAACCACAGTTTCTTATATTTATATGCCTTCTAAGTATCTTAAAATTTAGAACAGTTTGGGGTGCCTGAGTGGCTCAGTTGGTTGAGTGTCTGACTCTTGATTTCGGCTCAGGCCGTGATCTCACAATCGGTGGATTGAGTCCCACGTTGGGCTCTGTGCTGACAGTTCAGAGCCTGCTTGGGATTCTCTCTCTCCCTCTCTCTGAGTCCCTCCCCTGCTCATGCTCACTCTGTCTCTTTTTCTCTCTAGATAGATAGATAGATTAAAAAAAATAATAAAAAATTAAAATAAGTAAATAAAAAAAACAGTTCACCTTCTTTTCATAACATTTCCCTGTTGAATAAAACAGATATTTATGCTGTAAGATTTCCCACACTCTAGATTCGGCTGATTGCTTCCTTGAGTGGTTTCACTTATCCTTCTATTTCCTGTATTTCCTGGAAAGAGATAGTTAGAACCAGGGGCTTGATACAGGAAAAGGTTTGTTTCTTTTTCTTTTCTCTTTTTTTCTTCCTTTCTCCGCCTGCCCCCGCCCCCTTGTTTTGTTTGCAAGAAAACTTATTAGGTGGCACTGTGCACTTCCTAATGCATTGAATCAAAGGAGCACAAAATCCAGTTGGCCGTGCTTTTAGAGATGTCAGAGTGACTGGTAGAGCCATGTTTTGTCAGCTTTACCCAGTGGGCATCTCAGAGTTAGTTCCAGATTCCTTTCGATATGGTCCCAGTGGTCTTTGAAAGCTTCCTTGCTTTCTGGCACCACTGATGTCCCAGGTTTATACTCCCTGACCCAGACTTGACATCATTTGTACAAGAAGCTCTTTTCCTTTCAGTGAGGAAAGGATTTTAGCAGGCACACACTCGGGGTTGCTTGCTATGGTGCCTTGTCCTTGTGTCCAGACTTTCCAGGGAACCAAGCTCAGGAATGAGTGGTTTTTCAGAAAGAGTGAAAGAAATCATGAATTTATACAGATATTACCAGTTCAAATTTGAAATTACGGGAGGATTTTTTTTAAGTTTTTTTTTCAAGATTTTTTGTTTGTTTTTGAGAGAGAGAGGGACAGAGAGAGAGCACAAGCGAGAGAGAGGCTGAGAGAAAGGGAGACAGAGAATCCCAAGCACGCTCTGGGCTGCCAACGCAGAGCCTGAAGTGGGGCTCCAACCCATGAGTTGTGAGACCATGACTTGAGCTGAAACCAAGAGTCAGACGCTTAACCAACTGTGCCACCCAGGCACCTATGGAGGATTTTACTTTTATTTCTTTTCTCTTGAACAAAAAGTCTGAGCTGCAAATGATATTAATATAATTACTTATTTGCTTTATCCAAGAATATTCCTAGAGCAGTTTCATAATAACCATACTAATAGTGCTACTAGAAATTAAGATGATTGGATACATTTTAAAATTTCTATGTGGGTGTGCATTGTCACTGCCCTTAAGCTGTATCTTACTAATGATGCACTGTACCAACACTGTGTTTTAAAGTCTCCTAAAATAGTTTCTTTCTGTATTGTTATGCCAGAAATTTGACATATAGTTAAATTCAGTTATTTCAGTTTGTTTTCGGTTGGGAGGGGGATTTTCTTTCCTTTTGTATTTATTTTTATTTTTAAGTAAGCAAGGTATTTACATGATTCCAAAGTCAAAACCATAAATTGTGTACGATCACAGAAGGCCATCTATATCATTTCTTATGTTGGGAATGCTTGAAATTTTCTTTGCAGACTATGATATGTCAATGTTGTGAAACTTCCATGTGACTTAGAAAAAGGTTGAGTGTTAAGAGGATTCGGTCCCCTCTTATTTTGATATTGGCTTTCTACTATGAACAATATTGTAATTAGCTAGTCATCTCCCCTTTCTCTTTCCTCCTTTATCCCAAATATCAGTCTAAAGTATTATCTTTTTTTAAAGTTTATTTATTTATTTTGAGAGAGACAGAGCACGTGTGCACGTGTGCATGCATACAAGTTGAGGAGGGACAGAGAGAGAGGGAGAGAGAGAATCCCAAGCAGGCTCCATGCTGTCAGCACAGAGCCCAACATGGGCCTCGATCCCACAGTGAGATCATGACCTGAGCCAGAATCAAAAGTTGGACATTTTACCAACTGAACCATCCAGGCACACACCCCTAAAGTATTACCTTTTCATTCCCAGTTTGTAAAAAACAAGCTTTTCTCTTCATTTATTATCTCTGCTTTCTCCCCATTTTTGATATTTGTTTTATATCCATATTTTCAAGCCTATAAAAATACATAATATTCTTTTAACCTTATTATCACCGGTTGAACTTGGATTATCCCCAATTCTACTGGAAAATGCTCACCACCAAAACTGAGGCTGAATTCCTCCTATCATTTTCTGAAGCTTGTTCTCTAGGAGATTCCTCAAGAAGGCTCTGGGAGCAATATTTCCTGTTCTTATCATGTTCATAAGTGTCTGTGTCTTTAAAACTTTTATACTTGAAAGGCAGTTAAACTACATCCTTAGCTTAAATTTTCCTTCTTTGAGTATCTTAAATAAGTTATTCAATTGCATTCTGGCAAAAATCTTTCTGTCAAAATATCCAGTGCCAGTCTTATTTTCTTTCCTCATGACTTACTGGTTCTTTTTGCCAAAATACTCTGACAGTGTTTTTCTTATATTTAAAGTCCAAGAGTTTTACCAGAGTATGTTTTGGTAGGGACTATTCTGGGCTGATTTTTCTGGAAAAATGATACGGTCCTTTGATACGTATACTCAAATTTCTACACATTTTAGGACAATTTTCTTGAATTACTTTTAAAGTAAATTCTTTATTTCACAATAATTTTAATTTTATGGAAAATTCTGGAAGATAGCACAGAGAGTTTCATATGTCTATTACCGAGTTTCCATCTTTTGTTATTATTGTACATACCATGGTACATTTGTCAAAAACAAGAACCAGTATTGTGATAGTTGGTGTTTTTCATGGAATCTGTCCATTTCATCTAAATTAGAAAATTTATTGGCATAATTGTTTAGGATGTTTCCTTTATCCATTTGATGTCTGTAGAATCTGTGGTAATACCCCTTTTTCATTTCTGATATTAATATTACTTGTCTTCTCCATTTATTTTCTGATTAGCTTGGATAGAGGGTTATTAACTTTATTGACTTTTGTAAATAATCAGCTTTTGGTTTTATTGATTTTTTATATTGTGCTTATTTTTTTATTTTATTGATTTCCACACTTTATAATTTTCTTTATTCTGCTTGCTTTGGGTTTAATTTGTTCCTTTTTTTCTAGTTAATGTGGAAGCTTAGATAAATGAGACTTTATATCTTTTCAAATATCAGCACTTAATGCTATAAATTTCCCCCCTTGTACTGGTCCAGCTACACTGCATACATTTTTTTTGAATGTTTATTTATTTTTGAGAGAGAGAGACTGAGCATGAGTGGGGAGGGCAGAGAAAGAGGGAGACACAGAGTCTGGAGCAGGTGCCAGGACGTGGGCTGGAACTCATGAACTGGATGGAGATCATGACCTGAACTGAAGTCGGATGCTTAACCGACTGAGCCACTCAGGTGTCCCTACACTGCATACATTTTGATATTTTCTGTGTTTATTTTAATTCAGCTCAAAATATTTTATAATTTCTTTTCTGTTTTTTATTTGACTCATTGGTTATTTAAAACTGAATTGTTTAATTTGCAAATATGTGGAGATTTTCCAGATATGTTTTTGTTATTGTGATCTAGTTTGCTTTTGATAATCAAGATAAGATTTTTAGTTTTGTTGACATCAGAGAACAAACTTTGTATGATTTCAATCTTTATTTTTTAAATTTTTTAAAACATTTTATTTATTTTTTTGTGAGACAGAGAGACAGAGCATGGCAGGGGAGTGGCAGAGAGAGAAGGAGATACAGAATCTGAAGCAGGCTCCAGGCTCCCAGCTGTCAGCACAGAGCCCGACGCGGGGCTTGAACCCATGAACTGGGAGATCATGACCTGAGCCGAATTAGGATGCTTAACTGACTGAGCCACCCAGGCACCCCTGTATGACTTCAATCTTTTAAATGTTTTGTGACTTGTTTTATGGCCTTGCATATGATCAATCTTATTGATTATTCTGTTACCATTGAAACAATGTGTATTCTGCTGTTGCAAGGTCCCATGTTCTGCATGTCAGTTAGGTTAAGCTGGATGATAGTTTGCTCAAGACGTCTTTATACTTACTGGTTTTGTGTATACTTTATTCTACCAACTATTGAGAGAGGAAGGTCAAAATCTCCAACGATAATAATAATATTGTCTATTTCTCCTTTTAGTTCTATTAGATTTTCCTTCTTATACTTCAAAGCTCGGTTATAAGATGCATTCCCAATTATTGTGAATCATGATGAATTTATCCCCTCATCATTATGAAATGTCCCTCTTTATCCTTCGTGCATTAGCCTGCTCAGGTTGCTATGACAAAATACCACAATTAAACAAGAGAAATTACTTTTCTCACAGTTCTGAAGGCTGGAAAATCCAAGATCAAGGTTCTACCAGGGTTGGTAGCTGATGAGAGCTCTTGCCTTGGGTTGCATAAGGCTGCCTTCTAACCATGCGTTCACAATGTGTGTGTACATGTGGAGAGAGAAAGAGTAGTACTCTGGTGTTTCTTATAAGGGCACTAATCCTATTGGATCAGGGCCCCACACTTACAACCTCATCTAATCATGATTACTTCCTCACAGTCCCCATTTCTAAATATAGCTACACTGGGGGGTTAGGGCTTCAACCTAAGATTTGGGGAGGACACAAACATTCAGTCGACAGCACTTTGTCTTGAAATCCACTTTGATAGTAATGTGGCTACTCTGACTTGATTTTTGTTTCATATTTGCATGGTTTATCTTTTCCATCACTTGACCTTTAACCTATGTGTCTTTAGTTAAAGGGAATTTCTTGCTGACAGCATGCAGTAGGGTCTTGTTTAATCCAGTCCAACAATGTTTGCCTTTTAAATCTTAGACTAATTTACATCTAATCTAATTACTGAAATGGGTATAACTTAAGTTTATCATCTTCTTATTGGTTTTCTATTTGTCTCATCTGTTCTTTGCTCCTCTTTTCTTTTATCCTGTTTTGTTTTTTTGTTTTTTGTTTTGGACTAATTGATTATATCTTACAGCTCAGTTTTTATCTCCACTATTGGCTGATTAGCTATTCTACTTTTCACTTTTTTTTAGGAGTTGCTCTAGTCTTTACAACATAAATCTTTAACTTATCACTATCGATCTTTAAATCCTATTAAAGTACTTCACATAAAGTATAAGATCCTTAATTTTAATGTTTACTATTTATTTATTCATCATCATTATTTTTTTTTTTTAAGTAAACTCTACCCCCGAGGTGGCTCTTGAACTCATGACTCCACGATCAAGAGTCACATGTTCTACCGACTGAGCCAGCCAGGTGCCCCTGAAATATGAGATCCTTACAACAGATTCACTACCTCCACTTTCTGTGCCATTCTTGTCATATGTATTTTAGTTCTACATTTTTTATAAACCCTATAATATATTTTTAAAATCTAAACAATGATCTTTTAGAGCTATTAAAGGTGAAAAAAAATGTTTTACATTTATTGTCATATTTTACAAAATGGCTTTTCTGGTTAACAACATCATTTCTAGGAGGGAGACTAAATTCTGCCAGTGCATCTTCTACTCTATCTTGGCTCTTGGCTAAATATGAATGTTTTCCATTTCTTTTTTTTTATTTTTTTTTATTTTTTTAATGTTTATTTATCCTTGAGAGAGAGAGAGAGACAGAGTGTGAGCTGGGGAAGAGACAGAGAAAGGGAGACACAGAATTCAAAGCAAGCTCCGGGCTCTGAGCTGCCAGCACAGAGCCCGACGCGGGGCTCGAACTCACAAGCAGTGAGATCACGACCTGAGTCAAAGTCTGATGCTTAACGGACTGAGCCACCCAGGCGCCCCTGAATGTCTTTATTTCTAAGCTATTGTTACAAAGAGCTCCATTAGTTTTATACAGCATTGTACCTATGGGCTGCTTCTGATCTCAGTCAACAATTCACAACAGAGATTTGAAGACATTTCTAAGGGCTAGAATACGGGTTTTACGGAGGTGAACCATCAATCAATGAAACAATTCACAATTATTCATTTGTTTAACTTCTCTCCGTTCATTCACTAAACATGGATTAATCATTAACTATGTGCCTGACTCCAAGTGAGGCACTGGAAATATAAAGAAAGAAAGGTGCTGTCCTTCCCTGAACAATCTCCAGAGTAGATTTTAAATAGAAAGAGAGTGAAGTCAGCTTTTAAACTACATCAATCAGTGTTTTCAGTGCCTGCTGTCATTTCTCCCATAATTTTTTGTGCCCTACATTTTAGAATTTGGTTGTAATATAATGTTAAGTTGTTATTATGATAACAATAAGGGGGAGTTGCTCAACGAACAGTTTCAGCTTTGCAAGATGAAAAATTCTAGAGATCTTGTGCATAAACATGTAAATACAGGTAACACTTCTGAACTGTCCACTTAAAAATGGTTAAGATGCTAAATTTTATGTTGCCTATGTTTTTTTTTTTTAACCACAATATAAAAATAAAAGAACGAGAAGGACAGCCCCATGGTGCGCTGTTGTCCGGATCGTTTGACTAAAATCAACTTTTGCCAGCTGTTTCATCCAGTGATGGGACCTCAGAAGCCCCAACCTTCCTTTTCCCACCACAGAAGTGGCCTCAGGGATCCGCCAGGTGTCGCCCTGGCCGCCGGCTGCCATAACCCCGCCCACTTCCTAGTTTCGTCCAATCGCGGCCTTGGCCCCGCCCCCTGCCCGAGCTTCTTTCCTGCATCCGGGTCTGGGTGGGCTGGCTCTCAAGTCTAGCGAGGGGCATGGAGGTACGCGAGGAGTCCCAGTCTGGAGCTTCTCCCTCTTCACCCCGGGACTGCTCGGGGATCTCGGTGTCTAAGGAACTGCTGACAGCGGGAAGCGGCGGCCGCGCAGGTGACGGGCGGGTGGCGTTGGCATGCAGTGCTCACGTGCGGCGGGGGGCGTGTGAGCCGGGGGGACAGGCTGACGGCCCCCTGCCCGAGCCCGGCACCCCCGAAGGGACGCCCAGGGGTGGCCACAGGGCTTCCGCGTGACCGCCACGGCACGGCTGGGGTTCGGAGGCCTCGGGGCGGCCACGCGGCCATGGGCCCAGAGAGGGTCTTAGGTTCTGCGGAGTAGTGGGCCCCCACCCTGCGGAGCGGCGCAGCAGGACACGTCCCCTAAGGGGGAGGGCTTGAGGAGGGCCTTAGGTCGGCTGTCCCGGGTCCCAGCAGCTGGCTGGTGGGGGGAGCAGGTGACTATTATGGATTAACCCCCGCACCCCCACCCCTTTGTGTTCTCAGAACCACCCCTTAGTGCCTTGCCTCTGTCTCGTAGAGGGACACTTGGTTCCAGGAAAGCTACATAGGATTGCAGACACCGTAGTGGAGTTTAAAAGCATGGATTCGAATCCCAACTCCACGCGTGATTAGCTGTGGAACTATAGGAAAGTTTACGTTCTGAACGCCCCAGTTTTCACATTTGGGAAATGGAGGTATTCTCAGTGAATATTAGCTTGAAGACATTCGGTGAGAACCCAGAGCATCCCAAAGTTATGATAAGAGCCAACGTTTAGGTAGTGCTTACTGTGACCCAGGAATTAATTAACTTGTTTAATCCTCACAAAAGCCTTGTGCAGAAGGTTCTGTTATCTCTATTTTATAAAGGTGAGAAACTGAGTCACCGTGTATCATACAGATAAGTAACTTGCTGGAGATCTCTTGGCTGGAAAGTGGCAAAATTAGGATTTGAATGCAGTCAGTCTAGCTCCAGACTGATGGGATTCGTTATGCTAATCCCATTGTTAGACCTAAAGTAGTAATCAAAGAATATTTGTTAAGCTCTGCTTTGGGGGTGAACAGGAGTTTTGTACTTAAGTGAAGAGGTTTTCCAGTTGCTGGAAACAGGGGGATCAAAGCCTTGAGTTTTGAAAAACTCAGGCCCTGTCCTCTGAACTCTGATGGGCTGAAGAGTTGTTTGATTTGGCAAGTAGTCGTGAGGGGGCCGAAAAAGTGTATGGGGGTGGTGGTGGGGCAACAAAAGGTTTTCAAAGGGCTCATTTGTCTAGGTTGGATATATTTTTTTTAATTTTCTTTTAATGTTTATTTACTTTTGAGAGAGAGAGAGACAGCGCGTGAGTTGGGGAGGGCCAGAGAGAGAGAGACAGAATCCGAAGGAGGCTCCAGGCTGTGAGCTGTCAGCCCAGAGCCCAACTCAGGGCTCAAACGCACGAACCAACCGTGAGGTCATGACCTGAGCTGAAGTCAGATGTTTAACCGATTGAACCACTCAGGCGCCCCTAGGTTGGACATGTTTAATGAAGGTCCACTAACAAAGGCAGGTGTGCTTTATAAATAAAGGAATGCTCCAAGAGGTTAAATAATTTGCCCAATATAACCACTTCTGGCTCCACTTAACTATTATTGTGTCTGTACTGCTTCCTCTGTCCCTTTGTTGCAGAAACTCATTTGTCACTGATGGATTTCTGATCCACACAGGTGCAGGTTAGTTTGCACTTAATGCTTAGCATCGGTGACACATACAGATGTATGAGACAGGCCTAAGGAAGGGCAGCTGGGTGTTTGTAAAGAGGTAAAATGTTGCAATGGAACTTGGAGGGCCTCTTTTTCTAAAAATGTCTTGGAGAATGTGGAATGTTCAAGACTTGAGAGTGGTCATGACAAGTTCGCTGACGGGCTTCTATTTCTTTATGCTCTTGTAAATTCAGTGTTGGTGTGCTTTCAGGTATATGGGACAGGTTACTCATCAACCCCAAGCCTAATTGCAGAAAAACTTCCACTCTTCAAACAGTTCGGATAGAGAGGAGTCCCTGTAAGTATCTTTCCCTCTCTTTCTTTTACCCCTTTCTCTCTCCACAACTCTCTGTGATGTTAAATTTTGCCCATGTAAGCAGTAGAGGTCCACAGGGAACCCCAGCTATTGGACCCAAGCTCTTTGTCGTCGCCCTGGGACTGCTCAGGGGGTTTGGTGTCTAAACGAGTTGCTCACGGTGTATTCATTCCATCTGTAGAGTTCCATTTGAGTCTTTTTTATGTTTCTCATTTCTTTCCTTGTGATTAATTGTGGGGCTTTGTATGTATATGGCCTGATTTCACCCTCTGGCAGCCCTATTTTACAATTAAAGGCCATTTCTTTTTCCCCCTTTCTAAAAAAACAATTTTTTAAATGTTTATTTATTTTTGAGAGACACAGGGAGAGAGAGCATGAGTGGGGGAGGAGTAGAGAGAGAGAGAGGGAGACGCAGAATCCAAATCAGGCTCCAGGCTCTGAGCTGTCAGCACAGAGCCCACTGTGGGCTGTGAGATCATGACCTGAGCTGAAGGCGGACACTCAACCGGCTGAGCCAGCCAGGCACTTCAATTCAAGGCCATTTCTTGACCTTTACCACCTTTTTCTTTTCATCTTCTGTACTCCAGACGTTTCAGTCATGTATTGTGTAGCTGTATCAGTGACTTAACAGGTTTTGAGAACTCATTATATGCACAGTTATGTGCTGGGCTTCTTTTGAGAGCTAACGACATTAGACATACCTTGCTTATTGATTCCCCTGTACTTAGGATAATACAGTTATTACCCCTGTTTTACAGATGAGTAAATTGAGGTTTTGTTTATTTATTTATTTTGAGAGAGAGAGAATGCTCGCGTGCATGCGTGGGGAAGGGGCAAAGAGAGAGAGAGGGACAGAATATCCTAAGCAGGCTCCATGCTGTCGGAACAGAGGCTGACTCGGGGCTCCATCCCACGAACTGTGAGATCATGACCTGAAATGAAATCAAGAGTTGAACATTTAACCAGTTGAGCCACCCAGGCACTCCTAAATTGAGGTATTGAATGGTTAAATTTAAATTTTTTGGGACACTTGTGGCTGCAGATGACTAAACTCCAACTCCTGATTGCCTTAAGCCAAAAAATCAGTTACGTTGACCAATTTTATTGTGGGACAGGGAGCAGTGATTTCAGGTACCTCTGCACCCAGGTGCTCGCTGTCATCCGGGGTCTCCTGCTCTAACTCTTAGCTCTGCTTCCCTAGGTGTTGGCTCACTCTAGAACAGGCCCTTCCTCACCATGGGGCAAGTTGCCCAGTTCATCAGCAGCTCAACCACTCATTTACTGACTCAGAAAGAAGGGCTCTCTTTCTCCACGGTTCGGGCTGAAGTTCCAGGGTGATCTCTTATGGGCCTGGCTAGGTCACAGTGTCACCGTCTATGGTATTACACCAAAGCATGGTGACCAATGTTGTGGAACATCTAGGCATGTATAGGGTAAGGCACAAGAGTGGCAAGGAATGACAGAGCTTAAAAGGAAGGTCAGGATTATGTTATCAGAAACAAGGGGAACATGTTGGGTAGGTGGAGACAACCACTACTTAGTTAACGTGCGGAAGGTAGTTCAGGTAGAAGGCGGAACTGGGACGCTGTGAATAGCCTCGTCAGCCTGAATGCAAAGCCTCAGAGCCTGGCTCGTTTAACTATTAAGTCATACTTTCTCCTTATGTAGTGACTATTGGTTGAATGCCAGCATTCTAGAAATGTGCAGTTCTGGGGATATATGAAAACACTAATAAACATTGAGAAATATTCGCTAACTTGTGTAGTCCTACTGCTTTAAGGATTCAGAAAAAGGTTAGAGGTTTTTAAAATGGAAGAAATTTGAGTTTTTTTTAAGTTATAACTGTTGTCTACTTTAAAAATAGATTTTTTTTTAACATTTTATTTTTGAGAGACAGAGTGAGACAGAGCATGAGCAGGGGAGGGGCAGAGAGAGGGGGGAATCCCAGAATCCAATGCAGGCTCCAGGCTCCGAGCTGTCACCACAGAGCCTGATGCGGGGCTCGAACCCACAGACCGGGAGATCATAACTTGAGCCGAAGTCGGATGCCCAGCAGAGCCAACTGAGCCACCCAGGTGCCCCTGATTACTTTTCAAGTCAGAAGTGTTTTATAGGAAATTCTGGATTTTAAAATTTGAAGTGTGGCCAAAGACTAACATAAATATTGATACACTCTATTTTCTCTCCTTAGTGTTGGACCAAGTACAGACCTTTCTCCCACAGATGGCTCAGGCAAATGAAAAGCTAAGAAAAGAAATGGCAGCCGCACCCCCTGGGCATTTCAATATTGAAGATATTGATGGGAGTCTTGGAAAAGTTATACAAATGGTAGCTATGCTTTGTTTTCATTTCATCAAGTATGAAATTTACCGGTATGCCCCGTCATCTACAAAAGAGAGGACTTTTCCATTTTAACTCCAAGTGTTATTTTCCTTCTTGCAAAGTCAGCTCATGCTTCCAGCACTGTGTGGGAACTCGGTCATTTTATGATTAGGGATCTTACAGACCAGTAAGCTTCCTTGGGTGGAGCTTAGAAATTTAGTAATAGAGAATCATAGGAGGGCTTTTACGGTCAAATATTACATTTGTTATCTTGAAGCATTAATTTACTAAGCGTCCTAGTGGATTTTTTTTTCCCATCCAAGGCCTGAAAGAAGTAATCACAGCCTGATTGATAGAAAATGCAAAAATGAATGTGTTTAATGCAATAACTGATTACCTAAGCCACATGCAAACTCCTCTCCATTTAGATTCACATCTTATTTCTGCCCCGGAGTTCCCTTTATAACACTTGTGTCTGGACAGAGCCGACACCGTTGTTGATGATAATATCCCATTCGGCAGCAGCTCTGCTCAGTGCTGCTTCCAGAATATTTCCCAGAGCCAGCCACTCTGTGCGACGGCTGCTGCCGCCGCCCTCGGTCCACGGAATCGTGGTCTCCGCCCTGGACTATCGCAGTGACTTCTCAACAGGCTCCCCTGCTTCTGCCCTTTCTTCCCTAGAATCTGTTCTTCACACTGTCTGGGGCTCACTTTCCCATCACGTTTCTGATGAATTCAGAGTCCTTCCAGGGCCCGTGTGAGCGGCCTCCAGCTCTCCATCTGACTTCCCTCCCTCCTGGCCCCCTCTTGCCTGCGCTCCCGTTCACGTCCTTGCTCCAGGCCTGTTCCCTCTGTGTGGAAGGCTCTTGCCCACATTTCTGCAGCTTAACTCCCTCTACCTGTCATCACTTGTCCCCTCAACAAGAGGCTTTTCCCAATGGCCCATGAGTACCTTATCCTATCCTACTTTACTTTTGTTCACTTTCACTGCTCCACACTGTGCTTTACATGTAGGTGTTCATTGTCTTTCTTTCCCAACTAGACCAGAGGTCAGCAAATATTTTGTGTAAAGGACCAGCTAGTAAATACTTTTGCTTCGTGGACCGTACTGTCTCTTTGTGACTGCTCATTTCTGCCGCTTTAGCATGAAAGCAGCTGTAGACGATTATGTCACGAATAGGCAGATTTTATCAATGTTACTTACGGACACTGAAATTTGAATATCATATAATTTTTATGTTTTATGAAATATTATTTTTTAATTTTTTTTCCCTACCACTGGGGGAAAAAAAAACATCCTTAGCCCATGAGCTAAACAAAAAACAGTTAGTGGGCTGGGTTTGGCCAACAGGCTACAACTTGCCGATCCCTGCTCAAAAACGTTAAGTTGCACAAAGGCAAGGATTTTGTTGCTGCTCTTGTGGAGTCTCTAGGACCTAGCGTGGTGCCTGGCTCATGTTAGTATTTGTTAATATTTGTGTTTTTTTTGTTTTGTTGGGGGTTTATGTCGTTGTTTTCTAGAGGGCACTCATGCGTGTGTGCATGAGCTGGGGAAGGTCAGAAGGAGAGAGAGAGACTCTCAAGTAGGCTCCATGCCCAGTGCAGAGCCCAAGACGGGACTCGAGCCTATGACTGTGAGGTCATGACCCGAGCCAAAATCAAGAGTGAGGCGGGCACTTAACTGACTGAGCCACCCAGGCACCTCGATTAATATTTGTTGAACGCCTATCGTTGAATGTGTTCAGGGTATATAGAATCGGGTCATGGGAGGATTTTTTAGACTTGTAGTAAATGTAAATCATTATGGTGGACTGTGGCAACTGAAAGAAAAAAAGTGCCATATTGCACTAAAAATATTTCTTGTCCTTTGTGCTTCAGTATTTGGGCCAAAAGTTGGTTCTTCCCAGGGTTGTTATCACAACTTTAGGCAATTGCCCTGGAATAAATTTCTCACGTGGTGCTTTTGGCAGGATGTGGCCTTGTTTGAGATGAATCAGTCCGATTCAAAAGAAGAGGACAGTTCGGAAGAGAGTTCGCAAGACAGCTCAGAGGACAGCTCAGACTCTGAGGAAGACGACACCGCCTCTTCAGAAGTCACCACAGACAACTTTAAACTTCCTCATTCAGAAGACGGAAAAGGCAAGATCGAGGTTTTGGACAGCCCTGCCAGTAAAAAAAGGAAAGAGTAAAATAAATGACCTTGGGAACAGGTGACATATGCCTGCTAATTCTGTGGAAAAAGAATGTGACTTGCTGGTTATTTTGCATTTCAGGTATCTGTGGTGCTTGTATGTGATATTAGATATTTTTTGTTTCTCAGAGAAACAGAAACTATCTTTTAAAGGCTGGAATAGTAGCATTTGGGGAATCTTCTAAGAGCAGACTGTATTTGATCTCATGCTAAAGAGATTCCCTTTAGAAAGCTTAGCTTGTCACTTGTATGGTGACAAGTGAATTTGCTGGCATTTTCTTTCTTCTGCATAGACTTCGGAAATATCAAACTTATTTTAAAGTAAAAATACAAATCCTTTGTTTTTGTTTGAAATTCATTCTCTTGAATAACCCAATATAGGTTTTTTGGGATATTATAAAATCAGATTTATTTATTACCATCACAGTGTGGGTTCAATAGGGGAGAATTTTTTTTTTTAAGAGAAAGAAATTTTTTATAAAGATAAGAATTATTTATATTCAGCTGCCCTCAGGCATATCTACTTTCATTAAAAAAAAAAAAAAAAACAACAAAAAACAAAAACCACAAAAGTCCTTTGCAGTTTGAGCTGGGAATCTGGTGCTGTGTGGTTTCATCATTGTTGGTGACTCTGCACCCTGAACTCAGTGCAGGTAGAATTTACTGGTTGGAAAAATTCATGATTTTTTTGTTTTTTGGGTTTTTTTGTTTTTCCTGTTTTTCCATAGGCAAATTTTTTTGTTTGAGCTATTAAAACTATTCTACACAGTTGCCCACAGTTTAAAACCTGTCAGATGTAGAAAATAGGGGCATCACAGAAAAAACAGGGTATGGGTCACAAAGAGCTATAAGCTATATATACAACTAGTTTTCCCCCTTTCAAAGGTCAAAATGATCCTATGGTGGCATCGCCTTTCTGCCTCATCCTTGACCTTATTCAATCTCAGATCTCATGGGACTGGCTTTGCTCAGGATATAGGCCTGAGAATTTAAAGGACTGTCTCCAAGTGGGCTAAGCTTGATGGCATTTGTGCCCTAGAGTTTCAGGTCTCGCTTTTAACTTTTAACTATTTGTTCCTACTCCTCACATCATTGTCTTGTAAATACTCTGAAGATGATTCTCAAGGTTCTTCCTGGTATTTCCCATTGGAAATTGGAACCAGCTCTTCTGGGCTGTGTCTCACTAAATGTACGAAGAGACGAACGGATCTGGAAATGAGACTCCTCAGCTAGAAAGGTTATTGTGCTATATTCTGTAGCACCAAACACAACAGTGACGGATTACTGGTGTAAATATTTAAAGATTGTCTCCTGCCGGCTAATATATTATGCTACATCGTGGAAAGAATTGCATTTGTCTGGTTCACTACTTAGCATGGTGCATGGTACAGAATAGGCATGAATAATGTTACCAAATCAATGGATGGATGAGGGCATATGGGAAATTTTAAGCCATGCAAGGCTGCTCCTGGCAGGGGGATATGAAGGTGTCCTTCATGAAGGGGATGTGAAGGAAATACAGCTTCACAGCAGAAATATGCCGAGTGATCAGTGAGAGACCAGTCAGTCTAGAAATACATGCTAGTGTGTAGAATGTGAATATTCCCTCCTGCCATGGCTGTCTCGTGTATTACAGCGAGCCTCCCTATACAGTGAGGGAAGTCAACTAAACTCAGGTCCTCTGGACATGCTCATGACATAGTAGAAAAAAGAAAACCATGAAAATTTAATTTATGATAAAGATGTCATTTTAAGTGAGTGTAAACTGGGTGAATTATTTAGTGTACAATGTCAGAACCGGCTGTTTCAAAAAAGGTTAGATCTTAGCCTCACACTGTGTGCTAAGATAAATTATATGTGGATTAAAGATTTGAATAGAAATAAAATTATAAGGGTTCCATACTAAAATATGGGTGAATATTTAATAGTGAAATAGTTTTTATTTCTTTTTTCAGGAAGCAGGAGTCAAAACCTTTTTGTTTCTGTTTTTGTTTTTTCTTAAGCAGAACGTCAAAGTCTGAAATCACAAAGGAAAAGAGCAGAAAACTCATCCACATAAATACTAAAAACCAGGAGGTAGTAAAGACATTTTAAAGGCAAGGGGCAAATTGGGGAAAATATTTGCAATATAAGAAAGAGTGAGCATCAATCTATAAAGGGCTCTTACAAAATAGAAAAAGGACTAATACCTTAATAACAAAAAGGCCAAAGTACATAAAGAATTCACAGAAAAAAAGAATGTTTCAAGCCACATATCAAAAAACAAAAAAAAAAAAAACACAGAGAAACCAAGATTGTATTCTTCACTTTCCAAATCAGCAGATGGGACAATAATAGGTAATAATACTTCCTGAGCCCTTTCTGTGTCACCCACTAGCGTGTTTCATACTCCAGTCACCACCACTCGAGTATATACAAAAACGTATTTGAGGGGCGCCTGGGTGGCGCAGTCGGTTAAGCGTCCGACTTCAGCCAGGTCACGATCTCGCGGTCCGTGAGTTCGAGCCCCACGTCAGGCTCTGGGCTGATGGCTGGGAGCCTGGAGCCTGTTTCCGATTCTGTGTCTCCCTCTCTCTCTGCCCCTCCCCCGTTCATGCTCTGTCTCTCTCTGTCCCAAAAATAAAAAATAAAAAACGTTGGAAAAAAAAAAAAAAAAACGTATTTGAGTTGCACGTTTAACATCCGTGCACTTTGCCGTATGCATGTTATCCCTTAATTAAAAAGCCGTTTTGTTTGTCAGCAGTTTGCCTTTCAGTCTATTGGAAAGTAAATCACTGTTGGGCTTTGGTTGGTCCGACCTGTGCTCTGTCTGCCAGACGCTAGTGTGAGATGTGGCAGCCGTTCGGGCAGTGTTTCTATTGCTGCTAAGGCTGGTGAGATGGTCTCCCCGTGCTTGGAATACCATCCCTCTGTGGCTCTGGACAGTTACAAATGTGAAAATCAGCTGTGATGGCCTTTGAAGCAGAAATTTCATTCTGAACGGATCTCCCACCTACTCTCACAGTATTTTAATTGTCCATGAAATATGGTACTTCTAAGGAATGCCTGCCTTACAAAGTAGCTCGTGGATTTATGGTTCCCGTATCCACTACTCTGGTAGGGAAAGACCGGAGAAGTTGGGTCTTATTTTCACTTGTATTTCCCTCAGTGCCTAGCATAGGGCCTTTCACTTGATGGAAATGTACAGTAAATGTTCATTAAACTACCCTTTTTCTCTTTCTGTAAGTAAAGTAATTCATCTATGCTTAAGACGAATAGCATCGTGGTTCTCGATCCAGAAGAAACAAGACAGGGTAAATAGGACTGGTGGATTTTCCAAAGAGTTTAACGCTGGAATTTTTGTGGTTGGCTCCCCACTGCCCGGTCGTGGGAAACCGTTGCCCGCGACTGGTTTGGAAATGAGCACGTGACACGGACCTGCCCAATGAGCAAAGCCGTGTTAGTAAACTTTTGGAAAAGAAAGTATTTCTCCTCCCGAAAAAGGAGGCACATAAAGAAGTGAGAGGACTGGGTATTTTACGACTGGATAGGATTCCTGAGAGTCCTGTCTGGTGTCCACAAACTCTTGAGCCTGTACATCAAGCACTGCAAGGGAAACAAAGGACGTCACGGACTCACTGCATTAAATAACTGCAGATGGAACTATCGCTAGGTTTTGTTTTGTGACACAGTTTCCTAATTGTGGAAAAAAAAAAACACCACCACCTTAGGAGCTCATTCTGCTTACGTCCACTTCACAGATGAGGAAAGTGACCCGGAGCTGCGACGTATCTTTCCTAAGGCCTCCTAGTAGATAACTGTTAGAGCAGGTTTAGTTCAGCCTGTCGCACCTGGCCACTGTGGGCCCCGTAGTCCTCTGCCACAAGCACAGACTCCAAAGCTATCCGGACCAGACCTCAGCCCGGCCACTTCCCTCTCTTTCCCCATCTGCAACATGGGGGTAACGGTCCCCTTATGGGGTTTTGCCAAGAAATGAATGCGTTGACACACAGCACGTGTTTAGAACAGTGCTCAGAAAATGTGAGGTATTATGATGCTATAGGAATAATGCACAGTGGTGGCAAGAATGTGGGGGAAACTGTTAGGAACTTATCCTAACCAACAGATTTGTTCATAAATTTCTGCGTGAGATTTATTGCAAATTTTAAAATAGCAAAAACCAACCATGTCCAACATGTGTCTAAGTGTCCACCAACGGAGAACAAGTGAATTAAAGCCACTCAACATGTGAAGAAGCATGTTTATTGACACAGAAAGATGAAAAAAAAAGCAGGTAACAAAGTTATGTGCCATATTATACTAATTCTGTAAAATATATTTTCATGGAAAAAGTCTGACACAGTCTCAATTATCCGTGGTTATTTCTGTGTGGGAAGTTTATGGTTGAATCTTCCCTTGCCGTGTGATGTAATTTTACATAGTTAGGTATTGTTTAATCATTTAAAAAATCCACTTGGGTATCATTTGCATTAACAGTGATGATAATCACCCCCCCATCCACCACGTCTCATTTAGTCTTCTAATGGTCTCCTTTAGTCCGGGTCGCCTTCGACAGCTTCTACTTCCCTGGAGGGCAGGCATAGGGGATCCAGTCTGGTTTTGCAGCCTGTTTCTAGCCACTTCCACAACAGCTCTTGCGGATGGCGACCAATGTTTGGTGTTTGCTGCTGTGCCCTACGCAGGCCCTGATTCCGGCTTTGGCATGAAGAGCCATCCAGCTTGGTTGAGACCAGCAACTTCACTGCTTCGAGTACCTGTTCTACCAGTGAATAGCTGTGTGATTTGGGCAGGTTACTTAACCTCTTTCACTTGAAGGCAAATATTTACTGAGCTCCTTCCTTCTATGTATTCGGCACTGCAGATGCCGCATGGAACAAAAGAAGCACCTGTTTGTGAAGCTCACATTCTAAGGGGGAGAGATTGATGGTAAATAAATGCATGCCAGGCTGTGATAAGTGCTACGAAAAGAAGGCAGGATAAGAAGAATAGTGACAGGGCAGATGAGGTATGAGTGTGAGGACGGACACATGTGCTAGAAGATCCATCTCTAGTGAGATGGGATTGGAGGTGAGACATGAAGTGAGGCAGTCAGCCAGGAGGTTGTACGTCAGCAAAGAGAGTTGCAGGAAAAGGCAGTCGTGTGCCGGCACTGGCTTCCGCTTGCTCTGACTGCACGCATCTCTGTAGCTTGAAATCAGCTTTGATGAGAGCATTTATACACAGAAGTTAGCCAATGCTCCGAGAATTTCCCCGGAGGACCATTGGGTAAATATGTGCCAGCACACCACCGGGAGGAGGAACGGTAAGTGCAAGGGCCCTGGGGCAAGAGCTTGATTCGCTTCAGGAACGAACGTCAAGGCAGCTGGGGTGACTAGACAGAACAGGAGGAAAATTCATAGGAGATGAAGTCAGAGGTGGCAAGGAGCAAGATGGATAGGACTTCGCAGGCCCCAGTGAGTACACTGGACTTGATTCTATTCGAATCGCAAGGTTTGGGCGGAGGAGTGACAGCATCTGATTTAGACTCAGAGCAGTTACACAAGGAGGCATGAGGAAGACCAGCTGCGGGACCTGAGCAGTCACCAGCATCCGCGATGAGGACGGCTCGGTAGCCGTGGAGCCAGTAAGAAGAGAACCTCGACGGACTCATTTTTCTCAGACGCGAAGATTAAATCAGATAGCATTTACAAAGTGCTTAGTGCCGCGTGTGGCCCACAGGAGGCCCTCCATAAATGACAGCTGCAGTTTCCGTGGCCGAAAGTAAAGGCCAATCCTGGGGGTGGGGAAGGGGTGCTCATACCTAGCTAGGGTGGCAGATGGTTTCAGCACCAAGGGTAAGCACTGTGTTCCTCACAAGGGAGAGCACAGCGGAGAGACCCTTAAACCGAGCTGGGGGTAGGAAGGCGCAGAGGGTGCGTGAGCAAAGGGGGACTGCTTTAGCAAAGGCGTGTGGAAGAGGATTAGAAGGGCCTAGAGTGTCCACACCTCCCCACGCAGGTGACAGATCACAGCTTTATCCTTCAGTTTAGCCAAATCATGATCTGAAAGAATAGTGATAATCTTTAAAAGGTTTTTTGGGGGGCGCCTGGGTGGCTCAGTCGGTTGAGCGTCCGACTTCGGCTCAGGTCATGATCTCGCGGTCTGTGACTTCAGTCCTGCGTCAGGCTCTGTGCTGGCAGCTCAGAGCCTGGAGCCTGCTTCGGATTCTGTGTCTCCCTCTCTGCCCCTCCCCCGCTCATGCTCTGTCTCTCTCTCTCTCTCTCTGTCAAAAATAAATCAACGTTAAAAAGATTTAAGTTTTTTTTTTTTTAAGTAATCTCTATGCCCAACGTGGGGCTCGAACTCACAAGACCCTGAGATCAAGAGCCGCACCCTCTACCTACAGAGCCAGCCAGGGGTCCGGAAGAGTGATAATCTAATTATTCCCTGTGTTAATTAAATCGCCTGGTAGGCTGTGGGTCATTCTGTTCCAGTTCGAATTCACTGGAATTCCATGCAGGCTTTGATTCTGATCAGCAGTCAGATATCAAAACAAGCCGGTAGGAACTTTAGCACCCGCTGTGGCAGAAGGCTTTGCGCATCTCTCCAAGCACGGGCTGGAGGAGATCTGCGCATCCCTTGAAGATATTTGCAGGGCTGTGCGTGGGAATTTGGGCGGTAGAAGTAGGACAGAGGGGGTCCACAGCTTTTATCAGATTCTCAAAGAGGTGTGTGGCCCAAAGAAGATTAAAAACACTGCTACTGAGATTAATAGGGAGAAACATCAGTCCAGAAGAAACAGTCCAAAAGTCCAGGATTTTGTTTGCCATTTTTTCTGTTATTAAAATATTTGATAAAGTGATATTTTAGTTCACATGAAGTCAGTTAAAACACTGTATTTAAAGGTAGTTCCTCTGTGGGCACCTGCATGGCTCAGCCGGTTAAGTGTCTGACTTCGGCTCAGGTCATGATCTCACAGTTCATGGGTTTGAGTCCCACGGTGGGCTCTGGGCTGACAGCTCAGAGCCTGGAGCCTGCTTCGGATTCTATATCTCCCTGTCTCTTTCTGCCCCTCCCCAACTCTCTCTCTCTCTCTCTCTCTCTCTTAAAAATAAACCTTAAAACATTTTTTTAAGTGGTTCCTTTCTAATAGGGTATTATGTTAAGTGAAATAAGTCAGTCAGAGAAAGACAAATATCATATGATTTCACTCATATGTGGAATTTAAAAAACACAACAGATGAACATAAGGGAAGGAAAAATAAGATAAAAACAGAGAGGGAGGCAAACCATGAGAGACTCTTAAATACAGAGAAGAAACTGAGGGCTCCTGGAGGGGACGTGGGTGGGGGGGGGCTAAATGGGTGATGGGCATTAAGGAGGGCACTTTTGGGATGAGCACTGGGTGTCATATGTAAGAGATGAATCACCGGGTTCTACTCCTGAAACCAAGACTACACTGTATGTTAACTAACTTGAATTTAAATAATACTTTTTAAAAAAGTGATTCCTTTCTAATAAGGCTTTTGTCATTTTATTCAAATATGAACTGTCAGTTTAGACTCAGAATATTCCTACCGATTTAGAGTTTCACCTGTGTCAAGCTCTGATGGTAAATGAGCTATTGTATAATAAAACACGCTTATAGGCAAAATATGCTCTATTGATCATGGCAGGATCACTCCCGGTATTCTTCCCTTTGGATGTTTTCTGTCTCGGATTTGGTTTGTTGATTGGTTCCTTACATTCCCTTTATGTTAAGCTGCTGACTCTCCAGAGTACCAAGGATTAACTAAGGGCTCCTTCGAATCCAGAGACAGGAATGTTCACTGAAATTTTATAAAAGGAGGAGTAATAGAAGTTAATTTCTCCAACCATCTTCCAGTGACACTGTGATTCAGGAACTCACCTTCCAGTCACATGTGGATGGTGATAATTTGCTCACCGAATATTTTTGTCTGACAACGGTCAATCTAGTGAGTCCTGCATGGATTATAATAATTCCCATTTCTCAGGCACCGACTATGGTCCAAACACCTTGTCGGGTGCGTTCTGCATCATATCATTCTATTGGCTCCTTCCAGCACCTAATGAGATAGAGACCTTATCCCCATTTTATAGACACCAAGGCTCTGAGATATTAGGTTACGAACTTGCCCAAGATCACACAGTCAGCGATCACACAGAAGATCCGGTAGGTAGAGAAGCGGAAAACGAGATGTCCTAGGAAGAACGAATGAGCTGCAGAAAGAAAGACAGTCCTTTTCCTCGGACCATTGCCGGTTTTCATTACAGGGCGTTTTTCCGGTGCTGCTACATCAAGCACTGGGTCAGAACAGTGGCGTACAGGAATCAGTGACTCCTGAAAGGGGTGGTAGGAAAATTAATTCATCTGGTTAGTTTATCTCAATATATTTTTAAAATAGTGATGGGGGGACAAAGTTAACTTCTCTTGAGAACCATGAACAAAGCACAGTGCAAGGTACTTATATTATTGCGTTGACTCCTCAAAATAAGGCTCCTGAGGAAGGCATTACTAGCATTACTATCTATCCCCATTTGACAGATCAGGAAACTGAGGCTCAGAGAAGTTGTGTAGGTTTCCTCAAGTCACATGGCAGGATGGTATTACATGGACCAAGATCAGTCTCCAAAGGCTACTATATTCTATGTCATGCTGTAAAATTCACTTTTTAAAACCTATTTATTAGAATTTAAGCTATTTGGAGCCAGAGATAATGTCATTCAATTCTGTCTACTGCTCACAACATTACATAGTACCCCATTCCTAGAAGAACTGTTTGTGGGTTCGTTACCCATCACAGTGGGTTGAAAAATAGAACATCAAAAGGCACAAAGATGTATCTTATTTCCAAATATGAAAAAAAAATTCATTTCACATTCCTTATAGGATATACTGTTCCATGAGAGCAAAATTATAGAAAACCCTTTTAACAGCCCCATAGGTATAGTTTGGAGGTTAAAATCTGCACATTATTATGCAAAGTTTCCCCCAAAATGCACCTCGTGTAGTACAACCGGCTGATACTGGCATTTTTCAAGATGAACAACGGCTAGATTAGTTGGGGAGAAAAAGCAGCTTGGCGGTCTATAAATACATGTGAGATACAACATAGTCAAAACCCAACAACTGCAAATCATTTGAAAGTATAAAAGGTGCAGTAGAAAACACTCAGGCACGGGTGTAAATGCTTAGACGTGTGGTCTGACCCCCTTGGTGGTCCACGTGTGGATTTTTCAACTCGCGGCTCCTCCTTCAGCACATCCAGGCTCCTCAAGTGTGCCGAGAGAGTTGAGGAGTGAGGCTGTCTGCAGGGGGTTCCCGACGACAGCTCTCTCTAGTATTCCAGCGTCACAGTCTTGGTTTTGAGGTATTCGTTTAGAGCTTCCTCACCTAGGGAAGAGACAAGCAGTTCCTGAGCATGGTTCGTAAGTGGATGTGATGTCACCAGAATTTTGGACACAGGTGTAGGTGCATCGATCACCGAGCAGCTAGAATGTGGCCGGAGCCAGGGCTTATCAAACTGTAAAGTGCATGTGAGTCACCTGGAGACCTTGTGAAACCACAGTGCAAGCCCTGAGATTATGCATTCCTAACCATCACCTGATGGTGCAGATGCTCTCGTCCACGGACCACACCTTGAGGAGTAGGGGCTTAGCCCACCTATCAGGTCTACTGAGGAACAGTGTTGGCTTGGTCGGTCTCCACCACAGACCTTTCTCCCTTATTTCCCTGCCTGATGACGAACTCTTCATCTCCATCCTTTGCCCATTTAGGCTGAGCAGAAGCGGCCAACATACGTCCTTCGGATTATATTAAACGAAGCAGAACTGAGCGGAAGAAAGGAAGTTTGAGACCCTTTGGTGTAATCTTATTTTAAAGATAAGGATGATGCAGTTTTCCTGGTTTACATTGTACAGAGAAGAGCATATCCAGGCAAAAAAACAAACAAACAAATAGGTTTGCTTTCTGTTTCTATCCCATTTTGAGCTAGTACAGTTGTCGATTTCTACGGCAGTGAAAGGGCATGAATACCGCAGTGCAACTAATGAGTTTATGATCCTGGAAGTCGAGCTAAAACAAGGCTTCTTAACCTTACTGTAGAATTACCTTGGCGAGGTTTTAAAACTCCTGATCACAGGTCCCATCCCAGACCAATTAAATCAGCATCTTCGTATTTTTTAAAGCTCCCAGGTGACTCTAATCCAATGTACAGCTAGGGCTGGGAACCCCTGGGCTTAGGGAATTTAAAACTGGGAGAGAAAGAAACTATTTAGGCAAATTCTATTGTTTTATAATAAACACTCTTTATCTTCAACTCAATGGGATTTAGAAGGAGAGACCCCTTTTTTGCTGCAAATACATTATCAAAAGTTGCCAGGAAAGAGAAGATGTAAAAATTCCCCCCAAATTAACCAAATTTATGTTAGGGGACTATAATTTCAGTAAGCCATGAACATTTCAGCTTTTGAAACAACATGCCAGACTGGCTGCGGGGAGTAAGAACATGGGCTCCGCAGCCAGACTGCCTGGCTTGGAATTCGCTTTCCAGCAGTGGCTGGCTACATAACTCTGGGCAAGTTCCCCAACCTCTCTGAGCCCCAGTTTCTCCACTTATAGAATAAAGATAATAATAGCACTTACCTCCCAGGGCTATTGTGAGGCTCGATTGCGCTTCTACAGGCAAAGTAGTTAGCACGAGATCTGGTCCATACGTAGGTAGTGTTCAAAGTAAGCTATTACTTGAAATGTGATAGTGTCATTGCCCACAGAAAATGATCTTTCGGACTTTTTGCAACTCTAAACATAACTTCCCAGACTCCCAGAAAACCCTGCCAATTGCAGTATTGATTCTGAAAGACCGCCAAGCAGCTTACAGACAAGATTTATTCTTGGAGCTAGCTGATTACTGCCCTCCACTCATTTCTCTGTCTTGATTCCACTTCGTCCCACAAAAGCTAAACCAAGTTCATGATGAATGTCAGGTCAAAAGCCAAACATGTTTTAGCTGGAAGATAGTTTCTTTTCAACATTACTCTTCTTTTAAAAACACTTTTCACGCATCCAGTTTGTGTGCTTTTGTGTAGGTATGTTAAATAAAAACGTTTCGCGTTAAAAAAACAAGTAGTGCCCATAAAAACCCAGGGACGGCTGCCATATAGCAAATGTCCTTCAAAGCAATACACAAGGGTTGCACGAAACATAAAGCAGACTTCTCTGCGACAGTAGAACATGCAGTAGAAAAGCAGAGCATACCTAAGTCTTTCCCAAAACCAGATTGTTTAACCCCACCGAAAGGGGCGGCCACGTCCGTCTTGTTGTAGGTGTTAACGAAAACAGTTCCCGCTTCTAGCTTCTCGCTCACGTACATGGCTTTATTTATGTCTCTTGTAAAAACCCCTGAGGCCAAACCGTACTCTGTGTTATTTGCTCGCTGCAACACTCCATCGATGTCCCTGCAAGATGTTTGCAGGAAGACAACCTATCACTGAATGCAAAGCAAAACGCTCTCATGTCATGTTCTACTCCCCCCCCGCCCCCTGCCATGCTAGAAACGGAAAAACGTTACTGCCAACTGGCTTGAATTTTTATAAATGAAATAGTTCAGGCTTACACCAAAAGAAACTCCCAACAACATATTAGAACGCTAGCGTTATATATTTCATGTATATATCATGCAACACCTTTTAAATCTAATCTGAAGTCATCTTTTCCATTTTCTTCTTGGTTCTCCTTCACGACCTCTCACTTCCTCCCCTGTCCCTGGAGTCCTACTTCTGGATACATTCTCAGAGCACCCCCGCTGTTTCCCTCCATCTCTCCAGATTTCGCATACAGCTCAAGGCTCATTCTGTGCCTCGCCCTGAAGCCTTCCCAGCTCCCACCAGTGCCACTGTGGAGGCAGTAGGGTGTAGTGGCTCAGCGAGTGGCCTCTTGACCTTGGGCAAATGACTTCATCTCTGCATGCCTTTGTTAATTGCAAGACACTGCAAGAATAATAAAAGGACATTTCTTGTTGTCTCAAGGATTAAATGAGCTAATAGTGCCTGGAACACAGTACATGCTCAATAAAAGCCAGCCATAATCAGGGAACATGTATTCCTCCAAACTCAATATTTTGATTTAACTCTTTCTGTATCTCTGGTTCACCTCCCAGCTACACTTGGCGGCTCCCTGAGGGCAGGAATGACATTTTATTCTTCTTTATACCGTGGTGTTAGATCATCAAATGAGAGTGAATTCAATGAATAAAATTCCATTAAAGGAGAGCAAAATTACTCCTTAAATCATGATTCCCCTGCCTTTGGACTCAGTGTGTGTGCACTCCCAAGAGAGTGGAGCCTGACCCTGCTCATCTCTCAGTTGGGTCCAGTTCCAACGTGTCTGTCACAGTATGAGTGTCCCATCCTAATGTTTGAAACTGCATGATTTTCTACAGCACGGCCAGTAAGTGCAACCCAAGGATTTCATCTGGCGCTCTGGCAAAGAAAGAGGATCTGTCCCCAGACTGGAGGAAAAATTAATCGTGCTCAAGATTAAGAGACAGCACGTGCTTCAGTGTGGTGGCTTCTGAAGAGATTTTCAAAGGTAATCTCGGCTACATACAATTTTAAACTCGCACAAGAAATTTGGAGCTGAACTTAGAGTGAACCGAGGCTCTGCTAAAACTCTCAGACTTCTTGATGCATTGCACGTGGTAGGGACCCAAATATTTATTGACCAGCCTAAGGCAGAAAGATGGCTTTATGCCATTATTTGTTGAGGACTATCGAGATGACATGGCTTCATAAGACACCTTGGCCTATTTCTAGGATAATAACAAGCATACCAGTGGCAACAGCACAATAGCAAACGTATCTTATTTAATTTTTAGAATGACACAAAAGGATAGATGCTATTAATAACATCACAAAGAAACCAAGGCTCAGAGTGAGTAAGTAACTGGCCCAAGCCCATAGATGAGGTCAGGTGCAGAGGCAGGCTGCAGACTCCACCCACTGTGGCTGCCTTTGGCCCTCTGTGGTTGATTGCCCACGTCCTTGTCTGTCTCCCTCATCAGCTGGTAAGCATCTCAAGGAACTGTGACCTATCCAGTTTATACCCTGCAAATCTGGCTTCTAAAATCTGCATGTTTAACACAAAGACTATCCTATGGGAGGAACTTATGAGGAAAGGAAGGTTAATAGGGCATTCTTGGCTCCCTGTGTCAAAAGGTTGCTCACTATAGCTTAGCGTCCCCAAATATGTCTTACAATATGTCTATCGAAGATCAAGAGTGGTGGCTGGGTGGCTCCGTCAGTTAAGAGCCTGGCTCTTGATTTTGGCTCAGGTCATGACCTCAGGGTGGTGGGGCTGAGCCATGCAATCGGGCTCTGCCCTGAGTGAAGAGACTGCTTAAGATTCTCTCTCTTTCCTCGTCTCTCTGCCCCTCCCCTGCTCGCTCTCTCTAATAATAATAATAATAATAATAATAAATAAAATAAATAAAAGAGCAAGGAGTTCTTTGAACTTGGTGTTCTGGGTTTTTTTTTTTCCTACTTTCTCATTGGTTGAAGGAAAATTCAAGCCAGAATTCTGAAGAATTTTGCACAGCATACCATGAGAACCTACTGTATTAAATATTCTTGTATGCGCTCAGTTGCCATATGACCCTCTTTGATATGCTAAACACTTTGGAAAGCTTCCTGTACTGTAACAAACCAGTATATCATTTATAGTTGATTACATGGGGATTGTGGACATTGCTATAAAAAGTTGAGTGTCTGCTTTCAGGTGCATCACCCTTATGAAGGCAGCGCTCTTTCCTTGGGAAAATCCCAGGCTGCCTTCCCTAGGAATGTGAATGTGAAAACTAGTTTTGTTATTCTCAGTTATTCATCTTGTTCCAGAGACGTTGTGAATATTGGTTGTACACAAACTAAAATTTAGTCAGCTAAAGTTCCATACCGTCAGCCATTAATTTAAGCTAGGAAGCAAAAATATATAACGACCTACATCGGTTACCCTTCTCTTCTAATTAGTTAAGTCAGTTATTGTCATATAATTGAGAATTACATGTTCACTGATTTTATGGCCTGTATGCAGCACAATGGCGGATTAAAAAACACTTATCTACTCAAAACCTGTTAGATCGTGCCTGAAAAACATACCCATTTTGGAACTTAGAAATGACCATTATGGGCCCAAATGATTCCTCTTTGGCAAGATACATGTGGTCTTCCACATCTGTGAACACAGTTGGTTCCATAAAAAAGCCTATTTGAAAAACAGAAAAGATCATCAATTATACGGTAATTAATTTTTAATTAACAGTTTGCCCATTTAATTACATTATAATTTTTTTCTTCCCTTCTGGGTCAATAAAACCAAGACAACTTTCATTTTCCTACCTGGCATTAGCATTCCTAGGTTCTTATTTTTTAATCTGTTTCTTAACAAAAATTTCAAACATACGTCAAAGTAGAGAAAGTAGTATAGTGAATTGTAAAATAAATATTTTCTCCTATTTTGCTATCTTTGATTCATTTTATTTCCTGGCTGAAATAATTGAAAGCAAATTCCAGAGATCGCAACTTTCATCTCCAAGAATTTCAGTACAAATCTGTAAAAAAATAAGGATTAAAAAAAATTTTTTTTAACGTTTTATTTATTTTTGAGAGAGAGAGAGAGAGAGAGAGCGAGGGAGAGAGAGAGAGTGCGAGCAGGGGAAGGGCAGAGAGGGAGACACAGAATCTGAAACAGGCTCCAGGCTCCGAGCTGACAGCACAGAGCCCAACGCGGGGCTCGAACTCACAAACCGTGAGATCATGACCTGAGCCAAAGTCAATGCTTAACCAACTGAGCCACCCAGACGCCCCGAAAAAATTAAGTATTTTTTTTAACTTCCCACACAATACATTATCACATCTAACAAAATTAGTGCTAATTCCTTCTTCATGGTTTCTATTTCAAATGTTTTTTCTCAAAAGTATCTTTCTTACAGTTGATTTGTTTGATTCAGGCTTCAAATAAGTTCTACACATTGCATTCACTTGTTAGATCTCTTAAGTGTCCTTTCATCTAGAACCTTTCACCCCTTATTTTTCATGCCATTGACTTGTTAAACAGATGGAGTCAGTTGTCCTGCAGGATATGTTGCATTTAGATTTGCCTTTGTTTCCTTGGGATGATATTTAATTTGTTCCTTGATCCAGGCGCTTGGGTGGCTCAGTCAGTTAAGTGGCCGACTTTGGCTCAGGTCATGATCTCATGGTATGTAGGTTGGAGCCCTGCGTTGGGCTCTGTGCTGACAGCTCAGAGCCTGGAGCCTGCTTCGGATTCTGTGTCTCTCTCTCTGCCCCTCCCCTACTCATGCTCCGTCTCTGTCTCTCAAAAATAAGTAGATGCTAAAAAAAAATTTAAAAGCAATTAATTGTTCCTCGATCCCCTTTATTTCTCGGAAATGGAAAGTTTGACCTAAATTCACAATTAGATTCAGGTTAAACATTTTCGGCAAGAACACTGCAGAGGTGATGCTGTGTGGTACCTGTTGTATCCCATAGGAGACACATCAGACCTGGATGTTCTGCTTTCACTGTTGCTAAGAATGACCAGGGGCTCCCAGCCGGTGACAGCTTGACCTCTCCATCATAAAATTGTCTTTTTCTCCTTGAGACTGGCAAGCCATCCTGGGTGAGAAACTGAGACCTTGTATGTACTCAGCTCCCCCCATCAACCTCTCTCCTGACAACTTTAGCCTCCCTTGATGATAACTGCCTCATCAATCATTTCACTCAATTAGGGGTACAAAGTGGTGATTTTTCTATCATTTTTTTTCTACGTTAATTAGCAGGCACTCTTCTGTCAAAAAAAAAAAAAAAAAAAAAAAAGTCTCCCTTATCAGCTACTCAGTGTACCAAGACCTTTGGTTCATACAGGAAACATAGACAAATGTTACCTTTTCCCCTGCTAATGATCAATTTGCAGAGTAAGGTGTTGGAGCACAATCCCAGTATGCCTCCTGCGGAGGGGGTCTTACCTGGCCTTTGAACTTGTCTTCCCCCGTACACCAAGGTGGCCCCCTCTTTCACTCCAGCTTCACAGTATTGCAGAAGCTTTTCCAGATGGGCCTTATGATTTTGGGGCCCGTGATCAGTAGATCTGTCAAGTGGATCACCAATTTTCATCTTTTTAATTTCTTCCACCTGTTTGTCACCCAGTTCACAAAACACAATTGACTGTTAATAATAATAATGGATACCCTCAGCTCAGCTTCTACCGTGTGATGGCTGTTGTACTAAGCTGTCAAAAGATGTGTTGTCTTTTAGTCTTCACGGAAGCACTGGAGGTGGGTATTCATTATTTCCATCTTACAGATGAAGAAACTGAGGCTTAGACAGGGTAAGTGATTTAAGACACACAACCACTAAATATAGTAGAGTTTTCCTGACTTGAAAGCCCAAGCTGTTAACCACTAAGTTCTAACAGACTATAAGCTATGTATGTATGTTATATTCAAATTATCCTGAGTGTTAATCCATTAGAATAGCAGACCTGATGTTCTGGAATTTTTGTTAACACAGCACACTTTTACTCTTCAGGACAGAAGAATTTCTGGCCATAGCAATGGCCACGTTGCTATCTTTTTTTCTCCCCACCAAATGTGGCAGACTGCCCTTGAGACATTTTCATGGTATAGCCATGCCAGAGGAATTGCTAGAATGTTCTGATAAAAAGCTATCTTTGTTGTGCAATGTTCATCAGAGGCATGTCTTTGTAATCGTTTCCCATGCACCTCACTTACCTTAACCTACTTTTGCATTTTCTTATTTATTTATTTATTTTTAATGTTTATTTATTTTTAAGAGAGAGAGAGAGTGGGGGAGGGGCAGAGAGAGAAGGGGGCAGAGGATACAAAGCAGGCTCCATGCTGACAGCAGAGAGCCCCATGTGGGGCTCAAACTCATGAACTGTGAGATCATAACCTGAGTCAAAGTCAGACGCTTTACCGACTGAGCCACCCAGGGGCCCCTGCATTTTCTAATGTTAAGTCCATTTCCAGTAAGAAGAAAGAATGAGAGTTACCATGACCCAATAGGGCCCTGAATTTGAATTTAGGCCTGGCAAGAATCTCTCAGTAAGTGCTCAAGAAATAGTTGCTGAATGAGTGAATTAATACAGATTACATGTGTACAAAACATGTTTATTGATGGGCTGATAAGGTAGACTCTTGACATTTCTGGTCTCAGCATTTGAAATGTCAACAAACTAATTGCAAAAGTTCTGTAACTTTTATTTTACCGTGGCGCAAAACTGAATTACAGGGGTGCTCAGGAGGGTAGCCATTGCCCTCCATAGGTCTTCTTGTTTTCTTATCTTTTCTTTTTTTTTTTTTTTAACTATTTTTATGTTTATTTATTTATTTTGTGAGTGAGAGAAACAGAGAGCACAAGCAGGGGAGGGACAGAGAGAGGGAGAAAGTGAGAGAGAACCCCAAGCAGGCACAATGATGTCAGCACAGAGCCTGACATGGGGCTCGATCCCATGACCCTCGGATCATGACCTGAGCTGAAATCAAGAGTCAGATGCTGGACTGACTGAACCACTCAGGCACTCCTGGTCTTCTTGTTTTCCATTCTCATGAAGAAAGAATGTCTTTTCTTCTTGGGAATGGGGAGAGGGAATTGACCCTAAAAAAAAGAAGCTGGGTGCTGGTTTTTCAAATACAAACAAATTCATGATTACTGTTACCATAATAATGGCATACTGTATTATAGTTTAGTTTATTTTAGCCACACAATTCGTGTTAATAGTTCTACAAATGGCTTCTTTTGGTCTTATGTTTATAAAATCATGACCAATCTATAAGGTGTGTATGTATATATGTATGTATGCATGTATGTATTTATCTATACATTTTAGTGGAGGAAATGATTGGCTGTCTGATTAACAGTGCATTGACAATTTGCAAGGATCCAGTAGTATATCTCTCTTAGTCAACTTAGGAATTTACAAAAATCTAGGAGTGTATTTCCCATTAGTCTCAAGGATATAATTTACTATAAATGTAGAGCAAGGTATAGATAATAAAAACTTTTAAGGTTTTTTTTTTATAGAGACCTATACCTTTTCACTATGAGAAACTGCAAATATATAAAAAAGTAGACAATAACATGACACCCCATTTACCCATCATCCAGCTTCAACAATTACCAACTCTTGGCCAATTTGTTCCCTTACTCACCTCCTCCCCTCCTGGGTTGTTTTTTTTTTTTTTTTAATTCTTTTTTAATGTTTATTTCTTTTTGAGAGAGAGAGTGGGAGTGGGAGAGGGGCAGAGAGAGAGGGAGACACAGAATCCAAAGCAGGCTTCAGCCTCCAGCTGTCAGCACAGAGCCCGACATGGGGCTCAAACCCATGAACCACAAGATCATGACCCGAGCCAAAGTCAGACGCTTAACAGACTGAGCCAGCCAGGTGCCCCTATCCTCCTGGGTTACTTTGAAGCAAAGTCTATACATCATACAATTTCCTCTGTAAATATGTCAGAAAGTAGCTCTAAAAGGTAAGGACTCTGTCATTTAAAATATGGCACAGTACTAGTATCCCACCTAAAAATTCATCAATATCGCCGGAAGTACTTTTCAGGTAAAAGCAGTTTCTATAAAGCAAAATGGAAGATGTCTTACCACTCTTGTCACAAATTCATCGTGGATGGCTTCTTCCACAAACAAGCGCCCGGCTGCAATACAGTTCTCTCCTTTGTTGAAAAATACTGCCCCCATGCCCTTCAGCAACAGAAGAGAAAATATTAACAGTACTTCAGATTGTCCTAAGATCACACACACTGAGAATTAGACGTTGTTGGAAGACAGCAGAAAAACAAAAGTCAGAGTCAATGCCTTGGCCTAGCTAATGATGGGAATTGTCTAGAGATACTCAGTTTTGATCTAGCACGATTTTAGGGATTTTGTTTCTCCTTTCCCCCTTTTGGTCCAGGAGCGCTTAAAAAAAAAAGTGTGTGTAACAGTAAGGATACACCACTAAGAACAAATTTTGTGTTGTAAGAAAATCTATATTATTTGATACATTTAAATGTACTACTGGCATACCAGATTTTGCTTTAAAATCTTGACATCAGTTTGTATAAATCATGAATGCTTAGAAAAGACTCTCTTATCCCCCAAGTTTTAAATACAGCTTAATGATACAAATGTAAAGGTACTATTTTTTTTAATTAAGTGATTTAAATAGTCCTAAATCTAAGCATTAAGAGAGTGGCCTCTACTGATGACCAGACAAAACCCAATCTCATTTTGAGATTTCTGATAAAAAAGAAGATGAGACATGTTTTAGAAATAGGCACCTATTTAGGGAGATTTGTCCCCCTCTTACCATTCTCACGGCCTTGTCAAGTTCACAGTCATTGAATATTATAAGTGGGGATTTGCCACCAAGTTCAAGGGAAACTTTCTTCAGGTTGCTCACAGCACAGCTAGAGGAAAATAAATGGGAAATGAGCATTCTCTCGCGTGGGCCTTTTTAACTCTAAGTTACCACTTAGCATGGAAAATATAAATGAGCCTCAGAAATATTAAGAAACTTATTCAAAGACAAAACACAAATGGTTGAAGGGTAGTAGCCGTTGAAGCCCAGTGATGAGCACATGGGAGTTCATTCCATGATTCTGTGTGCTTTGTAAATATTAGAAAGTTTCCATAATAAAAAGCTTTTATAATTCTGTGATTCAATAACTAGAGATCCTCATGGATAAATTTAGATTCTTAAGAAATTTGGTTACATAAAGCCCCGGCAAGGAATTTAACCTCTAGCCAGATTCCTGAAGCATTACAGAAACAAAATATCAATTTTTAGAAGTACATTATTTATTTCCCCCATCTGCAAAAATATTGTTATTTAAAACATTTAAAATGCCCCCAAAAACTCAGAAAGAAGAAAAAAAAAATCACAAAATTCCATTCCATGGCTTCATATCCATGTTTTCACCATTTTGAGATACTTATTTTTGGTCTGTGTCCAACCACAGCCTTTGCCTTATTTAAAATGGTTGTGATCAGGGCACCTGGGTGGCTCAGTCGGTTAAGCAGCCGACTTCAGCTCAGGTCATGAGCTCGCGGTCCGTGAGTTCAAGCCCCGCGTCGGTCTCTGTGCTGACAGCTCAGAGCCTGGAGCCTGTTTCAGATTCTGTGTCTCCCTCTCTCTGACCCTCCCCCGTTCATGCTCTGTCTCCCTCTGTCTCAAAAATGAATGTTAAAAAAAAAATTTTTTAATGGTTGCGATCACCCCATATGTACAATTTTATACCTTAGTTTTCTTTTTTCTATTTACCTTTTAACAATATTTTTCAATATTATTAAAAATTCTCCATGAACATGATTGCGTGGACCTCCATTACACTGACATCCTTTTTTTTTTTTTTTTTTTTTTTTTTTTTGAGAAAGAGAGAGCGAGAGGGAGAGCGCACAAGTGGAGGAGAGGGGGGCAGAGGGGGAGAGAAAGAATCCCAAGCAGGCTCCACCTTCAGCTTAGAGCCCAACACGGAGCTTGATAACACAACTCAGGGATCATGACCTGAGCTGAAGTCAAGAGTCCATGCTTAACCGACTGAACCACCCAGGCATCCCTACACTGACATACCTTAACCATGCCTTATTTTGGACATTTAGATTGTCCGCAATTTTTTTAAAAAACAAATGTTACTGCATTTTAGGAATTCATTTTATAAATAATCCATATTTGCCATTTATATGTCTCTTCAGTTTCTTACTTATGCTCTAAGACCAATTTGGGCCACAGCTTTAGTATGCAAAAATTTTTTGTTCTGGATTGTCTACACCCTACCAGTAGGGTGTAGAATTCCAATATGGCTCTAGTTTTATGGACTATGGGCTTTATGCTTTGGAGAGTATTTTATTATATGAAAATATCTCAATACCCTGCAGTGATAAGTAGATTTCTCTTCTAAATCTGATGTGGGTTTTCTCCTTGCAAACACGTTCTTTTTTTTTTTTTTTTTAAGCTTATTTATTTACTTTTGAGAGAAAAAGAGAGAGAGAGAGAGAGCACACAAGTGGGAGGGGGGCAGAGAGAAGGAGAAACGGAGTCCCAAGCAGGCTCCGCACCATCAGCGCAGAGCCCTATGTGGGGCTTGAACGCACAAACCGTGAGATCATGACCTGAGCTGAGATCGAGTCAGATGCTTAACCAACTGTGCCACCCAGGTTACCCCCTCCAAACACATTCTATATGAAAAAGCAAAAAAGCATAAACAAAAACCTGGTTTACTAGGATCTGCAGTAAATCAACACGCTAAAACCAATACCTCTTCATGATCTGCTTGCCAATAGCAGTGGACCCAGTGAAACCAAGTTTACGGATATCAGGATGTTCAGAAAGGCGTTGCCCAGCTATGCCACCTGTAGAATCAGGGAGGAAAACACGAATTAAAACATTATTCAAGTTCTTACGGAGAGAGTGACTTTGAATTCATTGAAGTAGATTTCTAAGCTTTCTTAGTTTCACATTTTCTATATTAATTACAAATTGAAAAAGTCTAAATAATGTCCTCCATGCAATTATCAGCCCCCCAGAAGACGGGTAAGCCTTGGTTTTTCATCTTCCAAGGTAATTTTTAAAAACTGAAACAGGCCACCTTATGGTAGTTTTACAACGTTGTTCAATTTCTGCTCCTCCCACCCTACTCACCCACCATTATATTTCTACTCTAAGATTTTTAGCACATGGTAAATATATTTATCCTTAAGTTAATTATTTGGTAAATCGTATTTAGCTTTAATATATGGTAGTTACAAGACAAGACTCTAGAGGGAAAATAGTCTCTCAGCTACTCCTGTACCATTCATTACTTACAGCCAAGTGAGTCCTTTGATGGTTTACCTGAGCCTGGGATGATGTTGATTACCCCCTTGGGAAAGCCTGCTTTCACGGAGAGCTCAGCAAACTTCAAAGCAGTCAAGGGTGTGACCTGAGCAGAAGCAGACCACAATTACCTTCTTCAGACCCTGTCTTGTCCTTTAGACTAGTATCCTGCTTTTCCTTTCTGGTCGTTTTATTTTTTCTTTTATTTTGACATAACTTCAGACTTACAGCAAAGTTGCAAAAACAGTACAAAGAATTCCTATATATCCATCACCCAGGTTTCTCAAATGTTAACATTTTACTACATTTGCTTTATCCTCTTTTTCTCTTTATTTTTCTCTGAACTGTGTAAGAGTAAGACATAGACGTGCCCCTTCACCTGTAAATACTTTTGTGTGCATTTCCTAAAAACAAAGAGTTCTTTTACATAACCACAGGACAATGATCAAAATCAGAAAATTAACAACTCATTAGAAAACCTTATTTACAGACCTTATTCTGTTTTCACCAATTGTCCCAGTAATGCGCATTGTAGAAAAAGGAAATCCAAGATCATACGTGGCCTTTCCATGTCTGTAGTCTCCTTTAATCCGGGAGAGTTTCTGAGTTTTCTTTTATATTTCATTTCACTAACATTTTTGATAAGCACAGGCTAGTTATTTTTGGACAACGCCCCTTCATCTGGATTTGTCTGCTGTTTCCTCATGATTCGATTCAGGTTGTGCACTTGTTCAAATGCAAGAACTTTGGCAAGAACACCACAGGACTGATGCTGAGTCCTCAGAGCACCATCTCAGGAGACACATGCTATCAAATAGCCCCAATATTGGAAATGTTAACTTTGATGATTTGGGAAAGGGAGTCTGCTATGTTTCACCACTGTAAGTTACTCATTTATATTTTGTAATTACTAAATATATTGTAGGAAGAGATTTCAAGACTATTTAAAGCCATGATTAAACAATTGGAACTTTCACCCTGACATTGGGAAGGTAAGTGGGGTTGGATGTTGAGTTCAATCACCAAGACAGCTTCTGGGTTGGCAAATGCATCTATGTGATGGGAGGGTGGTGCATCTGAGCTCCACAACCTGAGCTCCTGTGCTCATGATCCTTCCAGACCTCAACTTATGTACCTTTTCATCTGACTGTTGGTTTTGATCCTTTATAATAGAGTCATAGTAAATAAAGTGTTTTCCTGAATTCTGTCAGCTATTGTACCAAATCACACCTGAGGAGGGGGTCATGGAAACCTCTGAATTATAGCCAGTTGGTCGGAAGTACAGGAGGCCCAGGGCTCACACTGGCATCTGAAATGGAGGCAGTCTTGTGAGACTGACGAGCCCTTCACCTCTGGGGTCTGTGCTAAAGCTCAAGGTAATTAGTGTCAGAATTGGCTTAAATTGTAGAGCACCTAGCTGGTGTTTAGGGAGTTAAAGAATAGGTTGGTATGGGGGGGAAGAAAAACCCCCACACATTTGGTGTCAAAAGGGCTGTGAGTAAAAAAAATTCAGAATTTTAGAAACCAAGATCTGGACACTGTTGTTGCTTCTAGGCCTTCTCAGGAGACAGAGCTGGGGGATAGCTATATGTTTGCCCATACACACATAAGTCTATCTATCTGTGTGTCTGTATCTATCTTCCTATCTATCATCTATCCCCACATACACCAGATCCATTTCTTCATCACGCTATCTAAATATATTAAAACGTATGAATTTGTGAATACCTCCATCCGATATCTCAGGGTTCATTCAATCTTTTTCCCTTTTTGCGTGTGTAAACTCTCTTCTCCAACACTGAGAAACATGGCTTCCAATAGTTACAAAACATTTACGGATTTGCTCAATCCTTAAATATATAGAGGACAATTTGAGAATTATTAAGCTATGTCCCTATGAAAAAGAAGCTTACTAACTAGAGTTCAATACTTATTTACAGTGATTTTGCTTTTAGACTCAGGGCACATAGTCCCAATGTCTCTCAAAAGTTACTTGGATTAATGTTTCCTCACTTCCCTCAACGGGATCATGTTACTCTTCTGAAACGTGGCTTAGTGCATTTGTTTTTATTTGTATTCAATTTTAGGGGTTTTGCCCCATCGGGGTTGATCATATTTCTTTTCTTCCGTGGTTTGTTGTCATTGTTGAGTATGGGAAATATGCTTCCAAAAGTGAGGAATATACAAAAGGTACAGTCAGAGAAATGTTATTCCCTGCTCCCCTTCCCTCTACCCCTTCCATCCGGTCTCCTCATAGCCTGTAGCTAATCAACCTCATTTGTCTACCGTGTATCCTTCCTATGTTTCTTTTGTTCAAGTGAACAGATACGTATCTTCTTATTTTCCCTCCTTTTTTACACAAAGATGGCATAATAGAATCTCATTTTTAACATCGATTACAGCAGTGCATAACTCAGAAGCAAAATGAAAGTCATTTCCACACTTACAAACCAATGCTGATTATGTCTTTGTTAGTGTAGTCCCAATGAATGGAATGTGCAAGAAGATCCATGGAGGTGTGAAAAGAGAATAGTAGAGCTTCTATTTAATGGACAAAGATATGCAGTAAGTCATACATAACTAACAGTTATTATATGGCGGGATCATGATACTCTCGCTCAGTCTGAATGACGGCCAGAAGGTCATGGGTCACAAAGGTATGTCCTAGGAAAGAACAGGAGTTCACAAGGGCAAGGGAATGACAGTGGTTTCCCCACTTGCTCATTTGCTTTCAGAATATTGCCACATGTTGAAGTTTATTGGCCTGGTTACATGGATTCACAGACTATATATTGTTATATATTATTACTTTAACTAACCCAACCTTCATAAAACAGACAAGTGGCTGAAAAAGAAACTGCATAATAAATAATAATACTACCAAGGCAACAAGCAAACAAGCAAAAGGCAGGGCTAACACTTTCCTTCTGGTAACACATCCACTGCAGTAACCTGGTGAGGTTTAAAAAATGGCCATCTAGTTAAACTCAATGAGAAATTGGTCTCAAACATTTGAAATCATCAAGAAGATATCTGAAACAGTAGATTTACATCTACTCCAGTTAAAGATGGTCCTAGCCCAAAGGGTATATTATTATGACTTTGTATGAAACCACAACTAGAAAGACATTTAAAAACTAAGTACCCTGGATTAATGGTAGTTCTTTTTAAGTAAGAACAAAAAGATTTTATATCATTAATAAATAAAATAAAACAAATGGTTTAATCTTTATCTCTTTCCTTTTCATTTCTATTGGCTTTCTTCCATTTGGCTGCTCAGTTCTCCCAGCAGGACTATCGGTTTAAATGATGTATAGGAAAGCATCTAGCAGTGTTCTGGGCAAGAGTAGGTCATTGCTAATGCTCTTATTACATTAATAAAGTGGTTGGAAGCTGTCAGACCTGTGGCCAGTCCAGGCCACAGGAATCTGTACCTTCCTCTCAGGTTAAAGGGAAAGGGAGACCTCTGATTCAGTCCTCCTGACATTCACACAGGGGCCTTAATACTGGAAATGGTTTCATACTATCATTATGTAATATTATACAATAAAATAAAAAGATATCAGGGCACTTGGGTGGCTCAGTCAGTTAAGTGTCTGACTCTGGCTTCAGCTTGGGTGGTGATCTTGTAGTTCATGAATTCGAGCCCCACACCAGGCTCTGAGCTGATAGTGTAGAACCTGCTTGGGATTCTGTCTCTCTCTCTCTCTCTCTCTCTCTCTCTGCCCCTCCCTGTCTCTCTCTCTCTCTTTTTCTCTCAGAATAAATAAATAAACTTAAAAAATAAAAATAAAAAGATATCTATAACAGAACAACAACTTTGGGTCTTTCATTTACAAGATTAAAATTATCATCAATCACTAAACTGTCAGGGTTTTTTTTTAAGTTTTTTAAAAAAACGTATTTATTTTTGAGAGAGAGAGAGGCAGAGAGAGAGGGGGAGAGAGGATCCCAAGCAGCCTCTGCACTGAGAGCACGGAGCCCAGCGCGGGGCTCAATCCCACAAACTGTGAGATCATGACCTGAGCAGAAATCAGAGGAGTTGGACGCTTAACCGACTGAGCCACTCAGGCACCCGTAAACTCAGTCACAAGTTTTAAGTTGCCGTTGGAGTCAGACTGTAATCTCCATGGGAACAGAAACTTTGTACGTCTTTGACTTATAGATGCCTGGCAATTAGTATACCCTCAATGAATATTCATAATTTTTGAACATTATATATAATCATTGGAATTCTTCACTATTTAGCACTCTCATAGGATACCATTTAGTGAGTCTCAACCCTGACTGCATCTTAGAAACAAATGTGAAGCTTTCAAGCAATACTAGTTCCTCAGCTCCAAACTAGACCAATTAAATCAGCAACTCTGCCAAGGCGGCCCAGATATCAGTATTTTAAAATGAGAACTCCAGGTGATTCTATGTGCAGCCAGGATTAAGCGCCCCCAGGCTAGGTCATCTGTCCCTCTTCACTCTACTAGCTTCCTGCTCCTTAATGAGTAGTGCTACCCGGGGAAACGGCACTCCTATAGCACGCTGGGGAATTGGTCCCATTTCCATGGAAGCATTTGTCATATCTACTGTACAAATACATGTATCTGTGAGTGATTCGGCTCTCAGAAACATATCCTTTAAATATGCTTCCACACGTGTATAATGCCGTATTTACAAGGGTAATAACTGTAGCACATTTTATAATACCAAAAGAGCAGGGGCGCCTGGGTGGCTCAGTCCGTTAAGGATCTGACTCTTGATTTCGGCTCAGGTCATGATCTCACTCCCGGTTTGTGAGATCAAGCCCCGCTTTGGGCTCCACACTGATGGCTCAGAACCTGCTTGGGATTCTCTCTCTCCCTCTCTCTCGGCCCCTCCCCTGCTCATGTTGTCTCTTTCTCAAAATAAATAAATAAAACTTAAAAAAAAATAATACCAAAAGGGCAGAACAATCTAAATATCCATTAACTCGGGATTGGTTAAATAAAATATAGTTTAACTATACAATGGAATATTATGGGAGATGGTTTATTTATACATTGGAAATTGTACCAAAAAAAGGAAGATTTTTTCTTTTGCTAAATATGTATAGTGCTACCATTGTATTGCATTGTGGTCAGAACACTTAATACAACATCTACCCTCTTAACAATTAAAAAAATTTTTTTTTTAATGTTTATTTACCTTTGAGACAGAGCGAGCAGGGGAGGGGCAGAGAGAGAGGGAGACACAGAATTGGAAGCAGGCTCCAAGCTCAGAGCTGTCAGCACAGAGCCTGACACAGGGCTTGAACTCACAAGCTGCGAGACCATGACCTGAGCCAAAGTCAGCCGCCCAACCGACTGAGCCACTCAGGTGCCCCTACACTCTTAACAAATTTTAAGTGTATCGTGCACTATTGTTCACTGTAGACAAAATGATACACAGCAGATCTCTAGGACTTATTCATCTTGCATAACTGACACTTTGTGCCTGTTGATTAGCAATTTCCCATATTCCCTTCCTAAGGGAATACCTAAGAAACTAATGGAATACCTAAGAAACTAATAAATAACAATTAATGACATTGGTTGCCCGTAAGGAGGTAAATTGGCGGGGGGATTAAGAATAGGAGGGAGACTTTTCATTACCTACCTCTGTATGTTTCTAGTTTGAAATTTTTTAAAATGTATACCTATTTTTTAAAATGAAATTGGGGTGCCTGGGTGGCTCAGACAGTTAAGCATCTGACTCTTGATTCTGGCTCAGGTCATGATCTCACAAGATTGTGAGTTAGAGCCCTGCCATAGACACTGCACTAATAGTCTGCTTGGGATTCTCTCCTCTCTCTCTGTCCCTCGCTCTCTCTCTCTTTCAAAAATAAATAAATAGGGGTGCCTGAGTGGCTCAGCCAGTTCAGCATCTAACTTTGGCTTGGGTCATAATCTCACAGTTTGTGAGTTCAAGCCCCATACTGGGCTCTCTGCTGTTGGCACAGAGCCTGCTTTGGATCTCAAAAATAAATAAACATTAAAAAATAAACATTTTAAAATATTTTTAATTAAAAAGATTTTTAATGTTTTATTATCCATTTTTGAGAGAGAGAGAGAGAGAGAGAGAAAGACAGAGTGTGAGCAGGGGAGGGGCAGAGAGAGAGGGAGACACAGAATCTGAAGCAGATTGACAGAGCCCAACGCAGGGCTCGAACCCACAAACCACCAGATCATGATGTGAGCCGGAGGCTTAATGGACTGAGCCACCCAGGAGCCTCAATAAATAAACATTTTTTAAAAACGAAATTAGGAGCACCTGGGTGGCTCAGTTGGTTGAGCATCTGACTTCGGCTCAGGTCATGACCTCACGGTTTGTGGGTTCGAGCCCCGCATCGGGCTCTGTGCTGACAGCTCAGAGCCTGGAGCCTGCTTCAGATTCTGTGTCTCCCTCTCTGCCCCTCCCCTGCTTATACTCTGTCTCTCTCTCTCTCAAAAATAAATAAACATTAAAAAAAATTTTAAAAATAAAAATGAAATGAAATTGTTTCTAACAAGCAAAACCAGGATGACTGTGGTCACTACGACTAAGTAGTAATGCCAAATGAAACCTCAATTTCTTAAGTCCTAAAAGAAGAAATAAAAGGAGAGGTAATAGGTAATGAACTGTAAATCCTTCTAGAATAGTGACCAAGTTTTCTCCGTGACTTGTGTCCCTCAGAACGTCTCCTACTGGTCACTTTTACACAGGCCATGCTCAGCCAGGTATTAAGTTGGCTACCATATTCTTTTCCCTGAAAAGCTACTCTAGCATTAAAAGATTTTTTCTGAGAACTTCTATCATTTGAATTATTATTTTTTATTATTTGTTATTCAATGTATATATACTTACAGTTGCCACGATTAGGTACATTCTTTTGCCTCCTTTTCCTTCATCTTCCATATCTTTATAATATTTTTAGTAATTTAAATTCAAATGCCTATGTAATACTTTTCTTTGGATGTCTTATAGTTACTCTAAATAATTCCCTAATCATTAGGCATTTGGCATTTGGCAAGAATTGGAGTGGCTGGTAGAAATTCAGTGGATTGCACAGAGTAACCCTATGCCTGCTTCCCTTGCCATGGAAATTTTAAATTGTGGGATATCCATGCGTTACATTAGGCAGCCATTAAAAATGAAGATTTGGGGCATGTGGGAGGCTCAGTCGGTTAAGTGTCTGACTCTTGGTATTGGGTCAGGTCGTGATCTCACGGTTTTGTGGGTTCGAGCCCTGCATCCAGCTCTGCACTGAGAGTGCAGAGCCTGCTTGGGATTCTCTCTCTCTCCCTCTCTGTCCCTCCGCCACTCACGCTGTCTCTGTCTCTCTCAAAGTAAATAAATAAACTTCAAACAAAAATGCAGATTTAACTAATAGGAAAAGATGCCCAGCCATGATGCCTTTGAAGATGTCATAATACACAATCTCATTTTTGTCTAAAGACATAATGTTTATAAATGGGTGTCTCTGTTTTCAAGTAAGTAGGAGAGTAGGAGGTTGTGCCCTGGCTCCTTGCATCTTACCTGCGCTGGCTTGAGCACTAGGGTGTTACCCGCCGCCAGACACGCGGCGCTTTTCCACGCCAGCATCATCAGTGGGTAATTCCAGGGGATGATAATGGCGCAGACCCTGCAGAGGTAGAAGGACGGCATCCTTAGTTGTCTCCAACCCACACAACTCACCCAAGTCACCCTCGGCGCTCTCCTTGTCTCACCCAAGCGGCTCCTTCTTGGTGAAGGTCAGATTGCGATTTGGACGGGCCTGGTTGATTGGAATAGTAGAACCCTAAAGAGTAAAAAAAAAAAAAACAAACAAAAAAAAGGTGATCCTCATTGCACTAATTGAAATGAGTAAGTCTAATCTCAAGGAATCCATTTTCTTAGCTGGTATGAAAAGGCAGTGTTCAATTTGTGAGAATATATGATATATAAGAAATATATTCACACCAAAAATAAGAAACTGCTATTTCTTTCTGGAAAGAAGTAAGACACAGGAGAATAAACATAATTCTATCTGTCTATCTATAAAACATAGTTCTAATTTAGTTACCTCCATTCCCAACTTCTTGGCATGGCAGAGAATATTAATTGTGTAACCAATAGCCATTCTTCCCTCTGTCCTTATATTAATAATGGTGATATGGTTCGTGAGTTCAAGCCTGCATTGGGCTCCACACTGACAGTGCAGCCTGCTTGGGATTCCCTCTCTCTCTCTCTCTCTCTCTCTCTCTTTCTTCTCCTACCCCAGTTGTGCCCTCTCTTTCTTTCTCAAAAATAAATAAACTTTATTTAAAAAAAATAATGGTGAGGGGCACCTAGGTGGCTCGGTTAAGGGTCTAACTTCGGCTCACGTCATGGGTCTGTGCTGACAGCTCAGAGCCTGAAGCCTGCTTTGGATGTGTCTCCCCTGCCCCCCCCCCCCCCCCCCCCCCCCCCCGCCCCTACCCTGCTCACACACTGTCTCTCTCTTTTTCTCAAAAATAAATAAACATTTTAAAAAGTTTTTAAAAAATAAAATAAAATAAAATAAAATAAAATAAAATAAAATAATGGTGATAGTCACGTGCCCAGATAAAATACTGTTTCCCAGTTTCCAGGGCAGACAGAGATGGTCAATGGAAGACGTAAGCACAAGGCATTGGAAGGGGAATGTTCTTTACAGTAGGCTGACTCAGCTCTGACACAGGCTCCTTTACCCTACCCCCCACTCATTTCTTCTCCTTGCTCAGAGTGTCACTGAAATGGCTGATACCTCAATGGTTATTGTGAGACCATGAGACCGTCTTGAGGGTGCAGGTCACATGGTACCTTAGTAGCTCTGGTAGAGAGAGAGAAGGAGCCCACATGTCATATACTAGCCCTGACTACTTGCCTGGGTGTTCTTTGAAAATGAGGCAAAAGTGAAGTTCATACTTGAGTATCTGTTACATGCAGCCAGACTTAATCCCATCTAATTCACGGCAGTCGTTTTCAACTGAAGCTATTCATTTGTCTGCCGCACACAATTGTATTGCTATTACTAATTACACGTGTCCATCTCTTATCTGAAATCCTTGGGGCCGGTGTGTTTTGGGATTCAGAATTATTTGAACTATAGAGATATAACATAATGCACATACCTTATGTTATATTATCTATGACTCCCAGTAGGGTCTGAAGTAGCCCCCCATAATCAAATAAATACATGAGTATTGAAATATTTATTTAGTGAAACATGAATCTTTCCTCTAAGTGATAGAAATACAAATTATAAATAGACTCATGTTGGTTCAGGTCAGCTTTTGGCAACAAATGAGTTCGAACCACTGAAACCAATTGATTTTCAGGTTTTGAAGCTCTCTGGTTTTCATAATCGAGGCTCAAGTGTGGGCGTGAACCACCACTACTAAATACTTACATCTGTATGACTTTGTGACTAAAACTACGTTGATGCACAAACCCTAGTCTACCGCAAACTTGCTCCTAAGCCTCACTACATAACTTGCAGGGTATGTATTATTGTGACCATATTACAGATGAGGAAAGGAAGGCTTAGAGAGAGAAAAGAACTTTAACAACATCAGCTGGTAAGTGCCAAATCTGACTCCTGGACCGGTCTCTCTGACTCTATGTTAATAATGGTCACAGCAACTTGCCCAAATAAAATACTGTTTCCCGGTCTTCTCAGCCGATAGAGAAGGCCAGTGAGAGATATAAGCACAAGGGAGGTGGGGAATGCTTTTGAAAGCTCTGTTATATTTCTCTCCCTTGCCCACTTCCTCCTTCTTGCTGCCTGGCCAGTGCTGCAGTGGTTATCGTGAGCCTATGAGCAGTATGCACGCTGCTCTTTGTTATGAGCCTTACCTTTACCTTTCATACCCCGGGTGCTGAGGTCAAGAGCAATAGCCTGCTTCTCCTCACACATGTGCTATTTACTTTCTTATAGTAAAAAAGGAAATGAAATATTTATTGTGCCCATGTCTTAGAAAATTGTTTTTCTTATACCCAGCTTACTTAGACAATGTATGTTAGCTCTCTGGCTTCTGTAGGCATTTGAGTTCTCGATCTCTCCATGACACCCTAGATGTCCAGAAGACTACCAGGTGCCCTTAGGAGATATAGTAAAGTACAAAAAACATCATGAGACTTTAGTTTAGAAAATCTTGAGTTCAAATCCTAGCTCTGTGGTTTACTTACTAACGATGTGAGTGTATGCAAGTCATCTGTTGTCCTCAGGCCTCTGTTTCCTTGCCTGCAACAAGGGATAATAGCTATCGACCCACCACAGATGACTATTACAAGGATAACAGAAGAAAATCTAAGAGGTGCCCATAAAACATTGTCTTTACAAACTACTAAATGCTCGGCCCTTTTCCTTTTGGAATGATCTCCGTGGAGTCAAATGACATTTGTGCTCACCTGAATTTTGTCACACCAGCCAGCAAAATATCTGAATGTTTGCACAGACATTCCGATGTGAGTCTTCAGAGCCAGGGTGTAGACAGCCCCTGAATCAAGGGCTTCAATGGTTGCCAGCTCCTCCTGGTTCTCTTCCAGTAGGTCTGCAAGTCTGTATGGTCAGTGAAAGGAATTCGCTCAACAAATATGGATTGAGCTCCTATTATGTATAAGGCACCATCCTAAGGGTTCAGAGGTGAACACACATGGACCCGGTCTTTGTCCTGATGGAGAATACGGTCCAGCAGGGAAGACATTAAACAAATCATTTCATACATAATTTGTTTCAGGAGTTACAAAAAAAAGAAGCAGAGGGTGTGGGAAGCCTGTACCATTTGCCTCATCAGTGTATAAAAAACAGAAGAGTGACTGAGCCACAATAATCAGAGGAGATCAATGACAGAAGACAGTGGGAATGTGGCTAGTTCATGAATATGCAAGGAGATGTTAGAGAGCACAACCCATGAGAATCCATGAACGCGAGGATCTCTTGTTGGTATAGAAATGCTTCCAACACTAACTGAAGAGACAAGATAGAAATACTGGGGTGAATTACAGACACTACAACAGGTTTCTGGTAGGGGCCTAGTTTCTATGGGAAGATAAGTACAGGATTGTCTCATGAGTATAAAATAGTCAAAATTCATCCTGTGTTCCCCTCCACCATTTTCCTCCACCCTTCAGTGGTTTTTGCGTTGTTCCTTTTGGACCATTCTAAAGTTGGGCTCGAAATCCCCTTCCCCTCAATGTTTCTTCCAGATCCTGCTGTAAGAGATATTTTGACCAAAGTCAGCTGTTTGGCCTTAGGGAAGTAGAAAAATGAATTTATGCTTAAATCTAATTACATACTTGAATCTACATACTCGGTTACCAATTTATAATTCTTTCTAGGCCTTACTATTTTTCCTCCTCATTCCTAGTCCCTATGGGTCAAGCAGATTTAAAATCTGTCATTGAAAACAACAAAGTGCTGCGTAGTCCCCATTTGCTGTTCTATATCCCTTCTCCACACTGCTCTGTGACATGGGACGATGACCTTTATTTATAGACCATATCACTTGGCTCCCCTGCTCCGTTACTGGGCTTGACTAATGAGAGACCAATGAACAGCACCCCCAGGAGAGAAAGCAATCGGGCATTGCACTCCCCAGCTCCCCCACAGATGGTTCAGCAGCTGCTGTGTCCCTCCCCAACAAACCACTGTAGTGTGGTCTTCTACGGCCACAGATCTTGCCACATTCCAGCAATAGCCCCTTCCTCTGTCCTAGATCTTGGAGTAGTCACAACTTTCCCTGTTGCTGTCCCTACCTGGGAACTTCATTATCCCTTGACCTTGCCTACATCTTTGTAAATCGTTTTTTATTAAACTTTTTTTCCTCTGGAAACCTGACTGCTCCAAGCACTAATACAAAAATCAGGAACTCACATCTATGTAACTTTACAGGATGTAAATAACAGAAGACATATTACATAATGGGTGCATGCTAGACTATCTTGGGGAAATTTTTAAAAACTTGGCAATGTTAACCAATACCCAGAGACAGCAGATCTGTGTTTTAAAAAAAACACACCTGTTGGGGTGCCTGGCTGGCTCAGTCGGTTGAGAGTCTGACTTCGGCTCAGGTCACGATCTCACAGTCCGTGAGTTCGAGCCCCGCCTCAGGTTCTGTGCTGACAGCCCGGAGCCTGGAGCCTGCTTCGATTCTGTGTTTCCCTCTCTCTCTGCCCCTCCCCCGTTCATGCTCTGTCTCTCTCTGTCTCAAAACTAAATAAACATTAAAAAAAAAATTAAAAAGCCCACACCTGTACATCAACCTTCCTCTTTCTCTTGCATTCATTCTTCCCCATTCACCGTTTTCAAAGGCATCTTTTGCTGCTGCTACTGCTTTATCAACATCCACCAAAGAAGCATAGGATACTTTGCATATTATCTATTTCAAGATAAGGAAAACTAGGTTATAGGTTATTTATACAGAGATATATAAATATACTTCTCTTGAAATTAATATTATATTAATAGGAAAAATAGAGTATTATTTATAAAACCCAGAGAATTTATGATGGAAAATCAATACGTTGAGTAATAAAGTAAAGAAAAATTTAAACATGGAAATTGGAAGCCTGAAATTTGGGACTTCTCACATCACATGACACGATTGAAAGACACATTTAGGAAGAATATATCTGCTTCTTCTAGCGCCTTGGGGAAGCTGAATTTCTTGCCATGAGCTTGCCGAGTTTGAAAGTTCTTTTCTGCATAGAGCATTATGTGAAGCTGTGCCTCTGATACGGATAGGTATAGCTATCTGTCTAAAATGATTATAAATATTCATTCCATAAAATAGATTACTATAGTCAGCAGCCAGTATCAGAACTGAATAGTTGAAAGAAATACATGGAGAACATTTATTTCTAGTAAGTGCTCAGAGGCAAAGTGATAGAATAAAGTAGCTTCTTAAGACTCCCAGGTTTACAACTATTAAAATTTCATGACCAGTGGTCACTGCACACACTAAGCAATTACTCACAGATCCGTCTGTTGGGTTGATAGTATCATAGGTCTTTCCATCATCAGCATCTGTGAACTGTCCATTTATGAAACACTGATATGGCATTTTCACTGTCATTTCATTGACCTCCTTTGAAACCTAAGATAGAAAATTATGTTAATAGAATCAGTGGATTTCTCTGCTTATCCATTTGATACCAAACAGCAATAAAGGAGTTTATTCACTAATGCAGCAGAGAGAAGTTAGGTCAATAGAATTCCAGTTCCTAGTCTCCAGAAGAGACAAGCATATGTTAGATTTTCACGATGCTCAGATTGGCCACTCAGCCAGGAGGTTAGCATCTCTGATGACCAAAGTACTCCTGGCTGGGCCTTATAAATATCTTAGATTTTCTTCTTCATACAAATGAAAAAGAAGCAAAAGACTTGCAGATCGTGGAAACATTACCATCTAGTGGCAACATCTATGGAGCACAGTCATTGCTTTGCTTTGAGTTCCTGAAATTGCCTTTTACATGGGTGCCATTTTAAGTTTTCTTTCCTTAAGTTCCTCCTCGTTTTTACTTTCTTTCTTACAAATGTATTACCTAAATTGTTCTCTACCATTACCTAGAGAGTGAATTTAGGTTAGTCCATTAACTACTATGAATGTGTTCTTTCAATAATAAAAAGGGAACAAGTCTCCCTGCTTTATACAATTATTATGAGGAAAAACTGAGAAAACATATGGGAAAGAACATTATTAGAATAAAATTTTATATCAATGCAAGGCGTAAAAAGTAAATATAATAATTTTAAAAATAATTTCATATAGATAAATTGATAATGCTTTAAAAAAACCAAAAAAGTATCAAGAGGGTATCTTGTCTTATCCCACAGATAAGAAATTTTTCTATAAAATATTTCCATTGTGTTTATGTAGGACATAATGAAGGAATCTTCATCTGAATTGATGTGTCTCTGCACATAGTTCACTTTCCTAAACTCATCATTCTGAAAATATGCTAATTATGTATAAATATGTATATGTATAAATACACTAATTATGTATAAATATGTATTGTCTAACTTGATTCCCCCAACTATCCTATAATGTACATATTATTATTTCCCCACTTAACATATGAGGAAACCGAGACTTAGAGAAGTTAAGCAACGTGCCAAAGCTCACACAGCTGGTAAGCAATGCTACGTGGGTTCAACTTTAGGTGGGTCTAACACCAAGATTCATGTTCTTAACTAGATGATAACTAAATTGCTTTCAAATTTCTCTGAAGTTTATTAAAAACAAATGGAATGAGAAGCATGCCTGGGATCCCATCTCTCCCTTAAGAGCTCTCCAGTAACTTGAAATCCCACATCCTTAGAACCATAGTGGCTGTGAAAACCAGCAATCTATTAGCCACCAGAAGGGGAAATGACTCCCCAGAAGCTCCCCAGAGGCCTCATCCCCACAGAACTCCCCAATTGGCTCTATTCTTCGTGTTTGTCTTTATTTGGCCTGAGAGCTTGCTCTGCCCAAACTGCCCTCAGCCTTCCATAAAGGCTGAGAGACCTTATTCATTCAAGAAATGTAAGGAAATCTACATCCGCTCATTAGCTGATGACTAAGCTAGCCAAGTAGAGACTTCAGTGGTGGCAAACGACAAAGAATATAGGTTTTATGGGATTAGTCCAAGAAAGTCACCAAACAAAGAAAAGCAACAATAACACTCCTTATGAAGGGTGGGGGTCTTATTTCCAGAGTTGCCACATTCTGTTATTTAAAATGGCTAGTTTTCAACAAAAGATTACAAGATACATGAAGAAGCATGAAAGCATAGAGTGGCCAATACATTGGAAAATAACCAGTCAATAGAAACCTTCCTTGAAGAAACCTAGACGTTAGACAAAGATTTTTTTCTAAGATTATTGATTTATTTTGAGAGAGACAGAGAGTGTGTCCACACTCACAGGGTAGGGGCAGAGAGAGAGAGAGAGAGAGAGAGAGAGAGAGAGATCCCAAGCAGGCTCTTCGCTATCAGCACAGAGCCTGATGCAGGACTCGATCTCATGAACTGGGAGATCATGACCTGAGCTGAGATCAAAAGTTGGACGCTTAACTTACTGAGCCACCCAGGCACCCCATAGTCAAAGATTTTAAATAAGCTTTTAAAAATGTATCCAAATAGAGGTTCTTGGGTGGCTCAGTTAAGCATCCAACTTTGGCTCAAGACATGATCTCATGGTTTGTGAGGTCAAGGTCCATGTCAGGCTCTGTGCTGACAGCTCAAAGCCTGGAGCCTGCTTCAGATTCTGTCTCCCTCTCTCTCTCTGCCCCTCCCCCACTCACACTCTGTCTCTCTTTTTCTCTCTCTCAAAAAAACATTTAAAAATTTTTAAATAAAAAAAATATTTCCAAATAAGGAAGGAAAGGAAGCTATGTCTAAAAAAATTAAAGAAAAGTAAATGAACAATGTCTCACCAAATAGAGAATATTAAGAAAGAGAGAAGAATTATAAAAAAAGAACCAGTGGCACCTGGGTGGCTCAGTCAGTTAAGCGGCCAACTCTTGATTTTGGCTCAGGTCATGATCTCACAGTTTCATGAGTTCAAGCCCCACATGGGCCCTGCGCTGACAGTATGGAGCCTGCTTGATATTTTCCCTCTTTCTCTGTCCCTCCCCTGCTCACCCTCTCTGTGTGTCTCTCAAAATAAATAAATAAACTTAAAAAAAAAAGTATTATAAAAAAGGAACTAAATACAAATTCTGGAGTTGAAAAGTGTAATAACTGAAATTTTAAAAAGTTATCATAGGGGCTCAACAGCAGATTCAAGAAAGCATAACAAAGAATGAACAAACTAGACAATATGTCAATAGAGATCACCCAGTCTGAAAACAGGAAGGAAAAAGAAGGCCTGTGGGATACCATCAAATGTATCAAAGCATGCATAATGAGAGTCCCAGAAGGAGAAGAGAGGGGAAAAGAGGCAGAAAGAATATGTGAAGAAATAATGAATGAAAGTGTCCCAAATTTGATGAAAAACATTAAACCACCCAACCAAAAAGCTCAACAAACTCCAGGTAAGATAAACTCAAACAGATCCATTTTAGATACATCATAACACAATGGTTAAAAGCCAAAGGTAATGAGGGAATCTTGAAAGCAGCAAGAGAGAAGAATCCCATCACGTCAAATGGATCCTCGAGAAAATTAACAGATGACTCATCCTCAGAAACCATGGAGGCCAGATGGCAATAGGATGACATATTTAAAGTGCTGGAAGAAAAAGACTATCAACCAAAAATTCCATATACAGCAAAACACCCTTTAAAAACAAAGGAGAAACTAAGTCATTCCCAAATGAATAAACACTGAGAGAGTTCATTGCTAGCACACTGCCCTTTAAAAAGTTTACTAAAAGATAGCTTTCAGGCTGCAATGAAGGGACACTTGACAGTAACTTGAATCTACATGAAGAAATAAGCAAGCTAGATGAACATATTGGTTTCCCAATGCATATAAAAGCTATGTTTATGCTATACTGAAGTTTATTGAGTGTGCAACTACATTATGTCTAAAAAATCAATGTGTATATTTCATTAAAGATACTTTATCAATATCCTTCAATTAAAAAAGAAATACTTTATGTTCCAACATTCTGTCTTAAACCTGAGTTGATGTATGGTGGGAACAACTGGATGCTTAAGATATTTTTGTGATTCTTTGTTTTAAACTCCACCCCCCCTTTTGTATATGTGATATGAAGCAAATGAGGAAACATCGTTCTAATGGTTTAACAAGGAAGGAGAAAGAAAGACCTTAATTTCTGAGTGGAGATGTCTCCTTCTATGTGGATAAGTCGATTAAGACCGTTATCAAAAGTTTGTCTGTGTTACTACACCTGACTTTAGGATCCAAAAAGTTGGGGTTTTTTTTGTTTTTGTTTTTTGTGGGTTTTTTTTTTTTTTTTTGCCACATTGTGCCTTTCCTCCTGGAATTGTAAGCTGAACACAAGAATAGCACCTGTTTACACTGTGAAGTGGGTATTATTACAGAAAACACACTGGAGGCTTTCTCACTGGTAAGCAAATAATGCCTTGTGAATGTATGATCTACAGAGAAACCCCTGTAGTTTAACGTGCTGATGCTGTCTATCGTTTTAGCAAATAAATTTTGGATGTTTTTTTCTTTCCCTCAAACACACAAATAAATAAATACTTTATTGCAAAACATTGGTAACCACCACCTGAGCTCTCAGTGGGTCATAATCACTGATCACAGATTAACAATGATCACAGATCATAACAAATGAAAAAGTTTGAAATATTGTGAGAATTACCAGAATGTGACACTGAGACATGAAATGAGAAGATGCTGTTGGAAAGATGGTAACAATAGACTTGCTTGATGCAGAGTTGCCACAAACCTTTAATTTGTGAAAAACATAATACCTGTGAAGCACACAGTAAAGCAAAGAAGGCAATAAAATGAGGTATGCCTGCAGAAGCAAAATGGAAAAAGAATAGATAAATTAAACTTAATCAAATTAAAAACTTTTGCATGTCAAAGGACACTGTCAAAAAAGTGAAAAGAAAGCCCACAGAATAGGAGAAAATATTTACAAATCATGTATCTAATTAAGGTCTAGTACCCAAAATATACAAAAGCTCCTTACAACTCAACATTAAAAAGACATATATCCCAGTTAAAAAATGGGTAAAGAATCTGAATGGACATTTTTCCCAAAGAAGAGATACAAATGACTAATAAAGACATGAAAAGAGACTCATCATTAGTCATCAGGGAAATGTAAACCAAAGCCACAATGAGATAGTATTTCTTACCCACAGCTAAAATAGAAAAGACAGGCAAAGCAAATGTTGGTGAGGATATGGAGAAATCAGAACCTTTCTACATTGCGAGTGGGACTGTGAAATAGTATAGCCACTTTGGAAAACAGCTTGGATGTTCCTCAAAAAATTAAACATAGAGTTACCGCATGACTCATCAATTGCACTCCTAGATATATACCCCAGAGAACTGAAAACATACATTCACACAAAAACCTACACATGAATTTTCATTGCAGCATTATTTATAATACTAAAAAGTGAAAACAAAATGTGCATTACCTGAGGAATGGATAAACAAAATGTGGTGTATCTATACAACAATATTATCCAGCCACAAAAAGGAAGGAAGTGGGTAACACCTACTACAACATAGATGGACCTTGAACACATGGTGTTCAGTGAAAGAAGCCAGATGCTTAACAGGCCACAAATTGTGTGATTCCACTTATATGAAATATCTAAAGTGGGCAAATCCATGGAGACATAAAGGAGATTAATGGTATCTGGGAGCCAGGGGTGGGGGGAAGAAAGGAGAGAATCATTGTCAATGGATATAGTGTTTCTTTTTGGGGTGATAAAATTGTTCCATAATCAGAGGAGGGGGTTCAAGATGGTAGAGCAGCATGGAAGCTCTCAGCTTGTCTTGTCCCTGAAACACAGCCAGATCAGCACCAAACCATTTTGCATACCTAGGAAACTGATCTGAGGATTAACACAACAATATGCATGACTTGAGCCACAGAACTCAGCAGAAAGAGGAAAATTGATTTTTATTTTCTTTTTATTTAATTAAAAATTTTTTAAAATTATTTTTAGTATTTAAAAAATTTTTAAATTATTTTAGAATGTTTTTTATTTCATTGTAAATTTTTTATTCTATTTCACTTTCCTTATTTCATTTATTCTATTTTATTATATACATTAAACATTTTTTTTTCTTACCTTTTTTTTTTTCTTTCTTTCCCCTTTTTCTCTGGTATATCAAGTTTCTTTCAATAAGCAGACCAAAACACAACTAGGATCTAGCTTCCTTTATTTGATTTTTTGTTTTGTTTTTAATTTTTTAATTTTTAATTTTTATTATTTTTTTCTTCCTCTAACAAGACAAAATGAAGGAAAATTTTAATGCAGAAAATTTTAAGGGGGACTCTGAGTGGAGAAAAGATGAAACAAAACAAAAAAGACCAAAAGCAACAAAGACGAGAAAGGACCAGAGAACATCACCAGAAACAGCAACTCTACAGGCAACACAATAGCACTAAATTATCTTTCAGTACTGACTCTTTTAGTCAATGGACTAAAAGCTCCAATCAAAAGACATAGGGTATCAGAATGGATAAGAAAACAAGACCCATCTATATGCTGCTTACAAGAGACCCATTTGAGACCTAAGACACCTACAGATTGAAAGGGGATGGAGAACCATCTATCATGCTAATGGTCACCAAAAGAAAGCTGAAGTAGCCATATGTATATCAGACACACTAGATTTTAAAATAAAAACTGTAACAAGACATGAAGAAGGGTAATATATCATAATTAAGGGGTCTATCCACCAAGAAGACCTAACAATTGTAAACATTCATGCTCCCAACATGAAACACCCAAATATATAAATCAATCACAAACATAAAGAAACTCGTTGATAATAGTACCACAATAGTAGGGGATTTCAACACCCCACTTACAGCAATGGACAGATCATGTAAGCAGAAAATCACCAAGGAAACAATGATTTGAATGACACACTGGTCTGGATGGACAAAACATATATTCAGCACATTTCATCCTAAAGCAGCAGAATACACGTTCTTCTCAAGAGCACATGGACTATTCTCCAGAATAGATCACATACTGGGACACAAATCAGCCCTTAACAAACACAAAAATATAGAGATCATACCTTGCACATTATCAGACCGCAACACTATGAAACATGAAATCAACTACAAGAAAAAAATTGGAAAGACCATGAGTACTTGGAGATTAAAGAACATCCTCCTAAAGAATGAATGGGTGGGGCGCCTGGGTGGCTCGGTCGGTTAAGCGTCTGATTTCAGCTCAGGTCATGATCTCACAGACCGTGAGTTCCAGCCCCGCGTCAGGCTCTGGGCTGATGGCTCAGAGCCTGGAACCTGCTTCCGATTCTGTGTCTCCCTTTCTGTCTGCCCCTCCCCCGTTCATGCTCTGTCTCTGTCTCAAAAATAAACATAAAAAAAAAAAAATTAAAAAAAAAAAGAATGAATGGGTTAGCCAAGAAATTAAAGAGGAAATTAGAAAGTACATGAAAGCCAATGATAATGAAAACACAATAGCCCAAAACCTCTGGGATGCAGCAAAGGTGGTCATAAGAAGGAAATATATAGCAATCCAGGCCTTCCTAATAGAAGGAAGAAAGGTCTCAAATACACAACCTAACCCTACACCTAAAAGAGCTGGAAAAAGAATAGCAAATAAAGTCCAAAACCAGCAGAAGATAGGAAATAAGATTAGAGCAGAAATCAATGGTATCAAGATTAAAAAAAAACACAAAAAACAATAGAATGAAACTAGAAGCTGGTAGTTTGAAAGAATTAACAAAATCGATAACCCCCTAGCCAGACTGATAAAAAAGAAAAAGGAAAGGACCCAAATAAATAAAAACATGAATGAAAGAGGAGAGATCACAACTAACACCGCAGAAATACAAATAATAATAAAAGAATATGAGCAATTATATGCCAACAAATTGGGCAATCTGGAAGAAATGGATAAATTTCTAGAAATATACAAACTACTAAACTGAAACAGGAAGAAATAGAAAATTTGAACAGACCCATAACCATTAAAGAAATTGAATCAGTAATCAAAAATCTCCCAACAAACAAGAGTCCAGGGTGATGGCTTTCCAGGGGAATTCTACCAAACATTTAAAGAAGAGTTAACACCTGTTATTTTGAAGTTTTTCCAAAAAATAGAAATGGAAGGAAAACTGCCAAACTCATTCTACAAGGCCAGCATTACCTTGATTCCAAAACCAGACAGAGACCCCACTAAAAAGGAGAACTATAGACCAATTTCCCTGATGAACATGGATGCAAAAATTCTCAAGAAGATACTAGCAAACCAGATCCAACAATACATTAAAAGAATTATTCACCACGATCAAGTGGGATTTATTCCTGGGATGCAGGGCTGGTTCAATATCCACAAATGAATCAATATGATACATCACATTAATAAAAGAAAGGATAAGAACCACATGATCTTCTCAATAGATGCAGAGAAAGCATTTGACAAAATACAGCATCCTTTCTTGATACAAACCCTCAAGAAATTAGGAATAGAAGGATCATACCTCAAGATTATAAGAGCTATATGCAAAAGACCCACTGGTAAGATCATCCTCAATGGGGAAAAACTGAGAGCTTTCCCCTAAGGTCAGGAACACGACAAGGATGCCTACTCTTGTCACTGTTATTCAACATAGTGTTGGAAGTCCTGGCCTTAGCGATCAGACAACACAAAGAAATAAAAGGCATCCAAATCTGCAAGGAGGCAGCCAAACTTTCACTCTTTGCAGACAACATGATATTCTATGTGGAAAACCCAAAATATTCCACCAAAAAATGGCTAGAACTGATTCATGAATTCAACAAAGTCACAGGATATAAAATCAGTGTACAGAAATCAGTTGCATTTCTATATAATAATGAAACAGCAGAAAGAGAAATCAAGGAATCGATCCCATTTACAATTGCACCAAAAACTATAAAATACCTAGGAATAAATCTAACCAAAGAGGTGGAAAATCTATACACTGAAAACTATAGAAAGTTTATGAAAGAAACTGAAGACACACACAAAAAAATGGAAAAACATTCCGTGCTTATGGACTGGAAGAACAAATATTGTTAAAATGTCGAAACTACCCAAAGCAGTCTACGTATTCAATGCAATCCCTATCAAAATAACACCAGCATTCTTCATAGAGCTAGAACAAACAATCCTAATATGGAACCAGAAAAGACCCTGAATAGCCAAAGCAATCCTGAAAAAGAAAACCAAAGCTGGAGGTACCACAATCCCGGACTTCAAGCTGTATTACAAAGCTGTAATCATCAAGACAGTATGGTACTGGCATGAAAACAAACACATAGATCAATGGAACAGAATAGAGAACCCAGAAATGGACCCACAAACGTATGGCCAACTAATCTTTGACAAAACAGGAAATCATATCCAATGGAAAAAAGACAGTCTCTTCAGCAAGTGGTGCTGGGAAAACTGGACAGCGACATGCAGAAGAATGAACCTGGACCAATTCCTTACACCATACACAAAAATAAATTCAAAGTAGATGAAAGACCTAAACATAAGTCAGGAAGCCATCAAAATCCTAGAGGAGAAAACAGGCAACAACCTCTTTGACCTCGACTGCAGCCAACTTCTTGACATGTCTCTGGAAGCATAGGAAACAAAAGCAAAAATGAACTATTGGGACCTCATCAAAATAAAAAACTTCTGCACAGCGAAGGAAACAATCAGCAAAACTAAAAGGCAACTGATGGAACGGGAAAAGATATTTGCAAATGACATATCAGATAAAGGGTTAGTATCCAAAATCTATAAAGAACTTATCAAACTCAACACCCAAAAAACAACTAATCCAGTGAAGAAATGGGCAAAAGACATGAATAGACACTTCTCCAAAGAAGACATCCAGATGACTAACAGACACATGAAAAAATGCTCAATATCACTCATCATCAGGGAAATACAAACCAAAATCACAATAAGATACCACCTCACACCTGTCAGAATGGCTAAAATTAAATTAACAACTCAGGCAACCACAGATGTTGGCAAGGATGTGGAGAAAGAGGAATCCTTTTGCACTGCTGGTGGAAATGCAAACTGGTGCAGCCACTCGGGAAAACAGCATGGTGGTTTCTCAAAAAATTAAAAATTGAGCTACCCTACAACGCAGCAATTGCACTATTAAGTATTTATCCAAGGGACACAGGTGTGCTGTTTAGAAGGGGCACATGCACCTCAATGTTTATAGCAGTGGTGTTGACAATAGCCAAAGTATGGAAAAAGCCCAGCTGTCCATCAATGGATGAATGGATAAAGAAGATGTGGCATATATATACAATGGAATATTACTTGGTGGTCAAAAAGAATAAATTCTTGCCGTTTGCAACAACATGGATGGAACTAGAGTGTATCATGCTAAGTGAAATCAGTCAGTCAGAGAAAGACAAATATCATATGACATCACTCATATGTGGACTTTAAGAAACAAAACAGATGAACATAGGGGAAGGGAAGCAAAAATGAGATAAAATGTAAGAGACAAACCGTAAGAGACTCTTAAATAAAGAGAACAAACTGAGGGTTGCTGGAGGAGTGTTGGATGGGGGGGATGGGCTAAATGGGTGTGGGGCATGAAGGAGGACACTTGTTGGGATGAGCACTGGGTGTTATACGTAAGTGATGAATCACTAATTTCTATTCCTAAAATCATTATCACACTATATGTTAACTAACTTGGATTTAAATTAAAAAAAAAAAAAAGACTCAGAAGAGAGAACTGGTAGAGAATAGGGGCACTACAGCCATTTCAGTTAACACATGGTTTTCTCCAAAGGCCTAGCCTTACATAGATGAAAACTCTTTGGAACTAAGATATGTAATGTGTTTTCATTCAGTGCATATTGATATTTTGTAGCATGCTAAAATAAACAAATAAATAAACTTGGGCATAATTAAAAAAAAAAAAAAGTTCCACAATCAGATAGTGGTGATGGTTGCACAACTCTGTGAATATACTTAAAACCACTGAATTGGGGGCGTCTGGGTGGCTCAGTGGGTTGAGCAGCGGGGTCTTGATTTTGGCTCAAGTCATGATCCCAGAGTTATGGGATTGAGCCTCATATTGGGGAGAGAAGATTCTTTCTCTCTCCCTCTGCCCCTCTCCCCTGCACATGCACCCTCTCTCTCTCTCTCTAAAAAGCAAAACAACTACTGAACTGTACATTTTAATTTCTTTAAATGTTTATTTATTTTAAGAGAGAAGGAGGGCACGCAAGTGGGGGAGGGGCAGAGGCAGAGAGAGAGAGAATCCCACGCAGCCTCCATGTGCAATCTGGAGCCCGACTCAGGGCTTGATATGGGGCTCCATCCCATGACCACGAGATCATCATGGGAGATCACGATCAAGAGTCAGACACTTAACTGAGTAAGCCACCCAGGTGTCCCTTAACTCTATATTTTAAAAGGGTGAATGTAATGGTGTCTGAATTATAAGTCACTAAAATACCTGTTTTAAAAGGTATTTAAAATGTGGGGCACCTGGGTGGCTCAGTTGGTTAAGTGTCTGACTTCGGCTCAGGTCATGATCTCACAGTTTGTGAGTTCAAGTCCCGCATCAGGCTCTGTGCTGACAGCTCAGAGCCTGAAGCCTGCTTCAGATTCTGTGTCCCCCCGCCGCCCCCCCCCCGTCTCTCTCTCTCTGTCCCTCCCCTACTCACACTCTGTCTGTCTCTCTCTCAAAAAATAAATAAATAAACATTAAAAATAAATAAATAAATAAATGAACGAATAAATAAATAAATGGTCATAAATGTAAAAACAAATGGACAAAAGGAACCGCATTCCTTTATAGTGTATGGGTCCTAATGATTTAGATTTCGTGAAGCACAGAAAAGCTTACATAATCCACCACCAGCTCCTCTTCCGATTCTTCTCCTCTCAGTTTCCTCACAACTTTCTGAATGAAGTCTTCAAACTTGGTGGCCAGATAGACATCTTCATTCTGTAGTTGAAGCCCACCGCACTTCTGTCTGATCTCTTCAACCAGCCTTCAGGTAAGAACAAGTTCACGTTATTTACGTTTTTAAAAGAGTTTAGGGGCACTGTCATTACATTTGTCAAGTTGCTTTGAGATAAGACATGTCACATGCCTATTTACCACCTATGAGATCTTCTATGATAATTGAAAAAATTGATAAGACCGGGAGAACAAAATCAAAAAGCTGCATTCTAAAAAATTTTTTACTGTTTATTTATTTTGAGAGACAGAAAATGCACGTGCACATGTGTGTGCATGAGCGGGGGAGTGGCAGAGAGGGAGTGAGAGAGAGAGAGAGAGAGAGAGAGAGAGAATCTCAAACAGACTCCATGTTATCAGCACAGAGCCCAATGCAGGGTTCAATCTCACAAGCCATGAGACCATGACCTGAGCTGAAACCTAGAGTTGGAGGCTTAACCAACTGAGCCACCCAGGTGCCCCTAAAAAGGTGTCTGGAAGGACAGTGGATATTCTTTTGTCTTTAACTTTGTGCATGGCTATGATAAAAGAAACCAAGGCAAAAACATTTTACTTACTTGCAAGCAAGATAATTAAGGGGCACATAAAATCAGTTCCTATCCTTTCAAAGGTACTCAAGGAATAAGGAATAAAGAAAAGTCCCTAATGTAAATAAAGATTATGAAACAAAAGACATTGTATAATATTTTCTGTAGATCATATATAAGAATGGAGCAAACATTTGTTTTATTACGTGGTTAGTGTTGGTACTAAGCAGAATCAAAATTATTTTTGAGGGGCACCTGGGTGGCTCAGTCGGTTAAGCGTCCGACTTTAGCTCAGGTCATGATCTTATGGTTCATGGGTTCAAGCCCCGCATTGGGCTCTGTGCTGACAGCTCAGAACCTGGATCCTCTGTGTCTTCCTCTTCTTCTGCTCCTCCCCTGCTTGCACTACGTTTCTCCTCTCTCAAAAATAAATAAACATCAAAAAAAAAAATTCTCATTTAGAGCTTCCCAACTCCAGTGTCATATTGGAGGAAAATTAGCTAACAGATGTGAGGACGAATTTTAAAAAGAAACAAACAATTAGAAGCACTGATTTTCTAGGTATACAGGAGATATGAAAACAACTCCTGGCTAGTGACAGAGAAAGGAACACAGATATGTGTTTGGCCGTGGAAACAAACAATCCAAAAAAGATGAAGAAAAGAGAAATAGAATAATGGTAGAGTGATAACATCCAGAACAAAGGATTGGATTGGATCTTCAAAGTCAAAGTCAAAATCCCCAGTGGAGGGGTGTGAGTCAACAGGGTGATAGTTTTACCTGACAACATCCATTGAGCTTGCTCCAGATTTAAAGAAGTCTGTCGAGTCTTCAATAACAGGGACGTTGCTTAAAATTCCAGCCCAGATGTCCTATACGGCAAGGATAATTTTTATGAAGGGCGTGCCATGAAAAACACAGTGGCAGAGACTGACCAGTGCCTCACCAAACCTACTTTTTTTTTTTCATCTTGGATACATGGTCTGACTACATTTTTTAGCAACTCTTCAAGTTAGATGTAGCCGTATGACTGACTTCTAGCCAATGAGTATGAGCGGACGTGAACTTGACACCCAGTCTTGACCCATGAAGAACCCCCTTCCCACGATTCTCTGTGCGCTTTTGCCCTTTTTGGCTGCCTGGACTGTAGGTGACTTTGAAGATAGCATAGCCTGGGTCCCTGAATGACTCCACCCCTAATCCTCACATTCCAGCTTCACCTCTAATCCCCCTGCCAACCTAGAACTGCCTGGGATTATTTTGTGAGTGAGAAATAACTTTGCATATACATTTTGGAGTTGATTCCTACTATGGCTAATACAAAAAAGAGGAGAAATAAAGTTCCATCCTCACTACTCTGAAGACTGATGGTACAGTTGCAAAAATGCTTCAGTTTTGCAAGGTAAGGGTAACATTAAGGACATCACATGTTCACCTTGATGGTCCCTGCCACCTTCACCTCTTCGGCTGTAAGTTCTAGCACTGAGGTCTCACCCGCTGAAAAGTACTGAGAGGCTGGAATCATTCTTCCATCTTCAAACTGCAAATTCCTCACCATCAGCTACAGTGCAGCAACAAGACAAACAGAAGGATTGAAGATTAGGACAATTCAAAAGTGAGGTTGGTAGGGGAAGACGTGTCGTAGATTACACAAATACAAGGGGCAGCTTATTTGGCAAATACAAAAATATGGATAGAAAGCACTCACCATTATTTGTAAAAGGACTGAAATGGTATTTTAATAAAGGCAGCAGAAAGGAGAAAGTTAAGTCTAGGGGTAGATACATCTCAAAATGGGTAATAAGCTCCCAAAAGATTGGCATTTGGATATATGTAGACTAAAACCTACTGTAACTCCTCTTTCTCCTCCTCCCCCTCCTCCCACTCCTCCTCTCCCTCCTCCTCCTCTTCCTCCTCCTCCCATCATCTGAACACTTACTCTGTAGCAGGCACAGTGCTATGTATTCATGTATGGATGCACGTATCTCATTTTAGTCTCATAAATCCCGATGGAAGTAGGTGCCATTATTATCCCCATTTTACTGATGAGGAAATGGAGACTCAGTGAGGGTAAGTGATTTGCCCAATGCCGCACAGCTGGGGTTACAACCGAGAAGCAGCTGGACCCTGAAGCCTACAATCTTAATAACTGATCTACCCTGCCAGCTACCAGAATATATCTGTAAGCTGCAAATTCCCCTTTGCTTTCTTCAAAGAGCCCACTGGGGCCAAGGGCCCATGCTTCCAAGCACAGCAGTGAGGGTGGCTGCCTGCGTGGAAGGCAAAGGCAAGGAGCATCTGAAGAGGGCCACATCCATTGCATTTAGCCTCCTGGGCTCCAGCAGTGGGAAGGCAGACAGATGGGACTACTGTCTGTTTTATAGATGAGGAAACAGAGACTCAGAGGGGAGAAGCGTCCTCCACAAGACCAGTAAGTGGCAGAGCAGGGATTCACATCCTGTTTCCTGACTAAATTCCAAACTCTTTCTACTGTGCCACCAAGGTGACTGCACAGGTCCTTGAGGCTCATCCTAGGGAGACTTGTTCTCAACTAGGCACACAGAGCCAGCTCATCCCCCGACAGAAATAGGGCATGGGTATCTCGAGCCTCCCATGTCGCACTGCAAAGCTGGATTACCTTGTAAAAGATATTTCCTTAGTAGCTTGGGTTATAGAAGGAAACCAAAAATGTTACTTTATAGGTGACCATATTGAACACTCACTGCTTTTCCATCATTACCAAAAAGAACAAGTCCATTTTTGGTAACAAGACCAGGCTTCGTGGCACCTTTGATTTCCAGTGGTTCTCCAGAAGGCACGGAGCTTTTCAGCAATGACGAGCCATAAAACGTGACCATCTAATAAAGAGATCAAACCCATGTGAAATGAGGGAGTTACACCTACAAACAGGGGTGTGTGCAAACAGCACTCCCTGCAAAAAAGCTCCAGTTGGAATCATCATCTCTGATAAAATCGGAACACCCCAATGTGGGAGACTGTATCAAGCATCTGTGGAAATGACACCGAGCAAGAGATAGTTTATGAATGTACGACTGAAGAGTTTCAAGAATGCCTCACAACCAGATGACATTTATCATTTCTTCACATGGATACGAAGGTAAATGAGACAAAAAGGTCTTGCAGACTTCGATTTTCAAAGGGGAGGGGAGGTGGTGATGGCAGAGAGTCAGTGAGGGCAGGTGCAGGTAGCAACCAGATGATTACAGTCCAGTGCGATTACTGATGGGAAGTACAGGGTGCTTTGTGGGTCAGTTCATGGAAACAGGACTGGATCCAGACTGTAACTAAGAAAATGTGATGGTAATTGATTTGTGATTGTAATTCTATGACTATTAGCTATCACCTATTGAAGATTATAATAGTTAACATTTATTGAATACACATGCCCAGGACTCAGTATGTAAATGAATTAACATGTATTAACTCACTTAATTTTCACAATGACCTGTAGCCAATAAAAGAGACACTATTATTATTTTTTAAGTGTATTTATTTTGAGAGAGAGTGTGTGTGTGTGTGTATGCGCAGGAGAGGGGCGGCGGGGGGCGGGGGGGGGGGGGGGAGAACCCCAAGCAGATTCTATGCTGTTAATGGAGCCCGATGCAGGGCTTGATCCCTGAACCGTGAGATCATGACCCAAGCCAAAATCAAGAGTCAGATGCTTAACCAACTGAGGCACCCAGGTGCTATTATTAGTCCCATTTGCAATAAGGAACCCAAAGCCCCACTGGTTAAGTAACCTGCCTGAGATTACTCAGCAAACAGTGGCAGAGCCAGATTTTAACAGAAACATTCTGGCTTCAGTTCCCACTCACTTAACTACTGCACTAAACTCCCGCTCTTGGTCTTTCCTGATCCCACATATTTTTGTTGGCACCTAATACATACTAAGAATCCTGCTTAAGTGAGGATATTATCAAGACAATAACATGAAGTCCTTGCCCCATGGAGTACAAAGCCTAGTAGGGGTGGGGGGATTGATAAATAAAGAGACCCTGACAATATATATAATACGCTGTGTCAGAGGCAGGCAGGGGGTTGTTGGACCAGGAGGAGGGACCCCCAACCTGGCCAGCACGGGCCTGTGAAGTCAGGGAACTCCCAAGGAGAGCTGAAACCTGAGAGCCAAATTGGGTTGAGATTTCCCAGGGATTATAAGGCCCTTCCTGCTCCTCCCCTGCCTCTCCACCCTGCCCCCCCCCCCCCATGGCCACCTCTCCCACCTGCTCCTCACACCTGAGGCTCTTTGGGACTCCTAGACTGGGTAACACTCTCCTATCTCTGGGTCTTTGCTTCTTTGTTTCCTTCTCTACCTGCTGACCTCTTGAAGGGCAAACAAATGGACCAGCTTTTCTAGGAAGCCTTTCCTACTGCACCTGAGTCTGGGCCTCAAGGATAGCATTTGTCTTATTGCCTTGTGAGTGCTTATTCACTTCTCTGCTTTCTCCATAAAACTGCAGGCTCCTTGAGAGCAGAGGCTGTGCCTAGCATCTGCTTCACGGCAAATGCTCAGTACGAGTAAAGATGGGGGTGTTTTCATCCAGCTGGGCACATATACCTAGAATCACAGACCCTCTTCATGACCAAGGAAAGAACCAGAGGACTTATGTGTAATACCTTTTACAAAGGTAACACACACACACACACACACACACACACACACAAAAATTGGTCCCTGGCACATACCTGTCCATTTATCTCTGTCCAAGCTCCAGGGACTTTATCATGACCTCGGATCCAGTTATGCAAAACTTCGGCAGACTGATCCCAAGAAATCTAGGAAAGCACAAAGCTGAATCTCCTAATGCTATGAGTGTCAAAGGCAATAGAAACATCTCTCTCCATCAGTGGTGGAAGTGGGGTTGGGTAAGCATAGAATAGGCTGGATTGGAGATCTACCCTTTGGCCAGGAAATTGTACGTTGGGAACTACTTAAAGGTAAATGGCCAAGAACTTTGGGGTGTATTATTGAGTGGATATAAATACCTCAGCATTTTCCTTTTTCTGGATGCCTTCATATGTTGCTCCTTCTTCTGGTTGGGGAATGCGAGGAGCTTTTCCATCGGCTATGAGTTGAACAGCTTCCACCTAAAGCCAAAAACATTATCTGGGTTATAGCCCAATGGTCAGCAATGGCATCATCTGTTTAATTGAAGCTCTGCAAAACAGAATTGCTACATAGAAATCTGTCCAGAGAGTCAGACTATAATAATAGACAACTACCATTTCTTCAGGTCCATTTATGTGCCAGGCAATGTGATAGCTACTTCATAGAAAATATCCTTTGCAGACATCACACCAATCCTGCCAGGTAGATATTATTATTCTGGTTTTACAGATGAGAAAAACGAGGCCTAGAAAAGTGAAGCAACTAGCTCAAGAGCAGAGGTAGCCAATAGGCATCAGAAGCAAGATCTCCATCCAAGTCTACCTATTGCCAATATCAAGCCTGTACTCTTAAAAATGACTCCCTTGTTTCAACAAATTTCAACATCCCTTGATGACCCAGTGGGAATTTCAGTAATATAACTGTAAAATAAGTCACTGTGAGTGATTTCTATTTATCATGATGATTCTAGAAAGTGGTACGTTGTTATATTTAAGAAATTCAACTTACTTTCTAGTGTAGGACACCCAAAATTTAAAAATAATTAAAATCTACCCATGAGTTTGATTGCCTTTGGGATGTGTCCTGAATTCTCTTCTGTGCCAGATTCTCGTTTGCCTTGAGAGTCTCTCTCCTTCATGGGGAGGCCTACCTGAGCTTCAGTTCCCAGACCTCGCTCTCAGCATACACAGCTGTTGACCAACACCCTCCCCGCAAAAGTATGCGGATGGAGAGACCTGAGAACAGGGCCAGTTCATAGCTCATTCACTTGCCCACGTGTAGCTATAATATCATTGGATACATGATCTGGGCTTGAGCAAATGCCACTGAACACACCCAACACTATTTTGATTGTAATGATCATTTTTTAGCACCTACTGTGTGCCAGGCACGTTACACAAATGCTACCTAATTTTCACAGCATGCCTGTAAGTCAGGCAGTTATCTACACTTTACAGATAAGGAAACCAAGGCTGGCGAAGCTAAGCGACTTGCCTACTGTCACAACAGCTAAGCAGTAGAATGAGAACTTTGGTGTCTTTCTGACACCAGTGCCCTACTCTCTTAATCATTAAATGATACAAACAAATCACTGCTGTCTTTCCTCCTAAATCCATAGCTGCTGCTTTTTCCTAATGTCCATCTCTATGTGGCTGTTTCTACTATATATATCGAACTCGGAAAAAATTAAATGACACTGAAATTATCTTTCGGTATTTCTACAAGCTAATATATTTTTATGTTGTGGTGCACGTGCTTTGAGCTTTTTACCCAGAACACATCTGAAAAAATTAAGCAATGCCAAATTTCACCCTGTTACATAGACTGATTCCAAATACTTTTGAAGGAAGTCCAACTTCCATAGCAAAATTTCTTAAGAGTCTATACACTTCTTTACAATTAGTCATTATAAACAGGGCTGGAGATTCAAGTATTTGGCAAAATAAATGAAGCCATTTCATTGCTACTTCACCCATTTTATCAGTGCTCTCAGAGGAACAAGATAGCTTCACAAACTAAGAAATTTTAACATTCAGATTTCAACCCGAAATATACCATCCTACTGGCAAATATAAAATCTAATTTTGTTTTTCAGCTTTATACTGTGTATAACAATTAATATAGGAAAATTCTCAATAAAAGAAAAATATTTCTAAAATCTTAAAGGTTTACTAAATTCTTCTCGATGGCATAAATATACTAACCATGGCTTTGATTCCTTCAGGAAATAGAAACCGATTATAAAGTGCATCCACTGTATCGTTGGGTTCAACATCACATGACTTCTGAAGAAGGATGGGTCCTGTGTCTAAACCATCATCAGCCCAGAAAACAGAAAACCCAGCTTTCTTATCTCCCATAATTAGAGTCCTGTGAAAAGAAGAGCTTCAACTTAAAATGTTGGTATAATGTATGACAAAGTGATGAGTTAGTGATATTAAAGTACAAGATAGTTATAATGGAAAGTAGACAGTGAGGGAAACTACCATGAGAAATTAACAGCAAAGCCAGGAGATGTCAGCATTCATAAAATCACTACTTAATGGTACCACTATTTTGTACATTCCATATCTATAGTCTTTCTTGTTAATACACACTAATGACTGCTAGTCTATTCAAAAGGGCACTGGAGCCCATCATTACTACCACTCATTAACTGCCAGTTGCCAGCTTTCTACTGTGGCATCAAGCAATTTTGCCCACCTGGGTCCAATTCCTACATCATAGTTGACCCTGTATTAGGCAGAATAAGATAAAGGAAGATAAAGCAGAAGATACTCAGTAAAGGAGAACTGATTATTAATTTAAATGATATAATTTGGATATAAGTGTCAGAGCTAGAATTAGCTCTAGATTGTCCATGTAAATTATAGTAAAAGATGGTTGGTTAATCCAAATCTTTGTATTTTATGCTCTAGGAAGCTTAGCCTAAGAGAAAATGTTGGCCCTGGGGGCTCCTGGGTGGCTCACTTGGTTGGGCATCTGACTCTTGATTTTGGCTCAGGTCATGATCTCACAGTTCATGGGACTGAGCACCATGTGGGGCTCTGCACTGGTAGCACAGAGCCTACTTGGGATTCTCTCTACCTCTCTCTCTGCCCCTCCCCCACTCATGTACGCACTCACGCACACACTCTCTTTCTCCCAAAATAAATAAATAGACTTAAAAAACAAAAAAAGAAAAAGAAAATGTTGGCCCTTAAGAGCATATAATACAACCAATAAGCTGAATATGTGAACAAATACATATAAAAGTATATCAGAGAGCAGGCTAATATTGACATCATCCATGTTTATGACCTAAATTTTTTTTTGTGGTATAATTTCTTTTTTTTTTTTTAATTTAACTTTATTTTTTATTTTTTAAAATTTACATCCAAATTAGTTAGTATATAATGAAGCAATGATTTCAGTAGATTCCTTAATGTCCCTTACCCATTTAGCCCATCCTCCCTCCCACAACCCCTCCAGTTTGTTCTCCATATTTATGAGTCTCCTCTGTTTTGTCCCCCTCCCTGTTTTCATATTATTTTTGTTTCCCTTCCCTTATGTTCATCTGTTTTGTCTCTTAAAGTCCTCATATGAGTGAAGTCATATGATTTTTGTCTTTCTCTGGCTGACTAATTTCACTTAGCATAATACCCTCCAGTTCCATCCACATGGTTGCAAATGGCAAGATTTCATTCTTTTTGATTGCTGAGTAATACTCCATTGTATATGCATACCACATCTTCTTTATCTATTCATCCATTGATGGACATTTGGGCTCTTTCCATACTTTGGCTATTGTTCATAGTGCTGCTATAAACATGGGGGTGCATGTGTCCCTTTGAAACAGCACACCTGTGTCCCTTGGATAAATACCTAGTAGTGCAAATGCTGGGTCATAGGGTAGTTCTATTTTTAGTTTTTTGAGGAACCTCCATACTGTTTTCCAGAGTGGCTGCACCAGCTTGCATTCCCACCAGCAGTGCAAAAGAGATCCTCTTTCTCTGCATCCTCACCAACATCTGTTGTTGCCTGAGTTGTTAATGTTAGCCATTCTGACAGGTGTAAGGTGGTATCTCATTGTGGTTTTGATTTGTATTTCCCTGATGATGAGTGATGTTGAGCATTTTTTCATGTGTCAGTTGGCCATCTGGATGTCTTCTTTGGAGAAGTGTCTATTCATGTCTTTTGCCCATTTCTTCACTGGATTATTCGTTTTGGGGGTGTTGAGTTTGTTAAGTTCTTTGTAGATTGTGGATACTAACCCTTTATCTGATATGTCATTTGCAATATGACCTAAATAATTTTAAATCTCAGAGCTACTAATCGAGCAAGACCTAAGTCAATGAATCAATCACTCTTTTCAGAAATATTGAGGAATTAATTGGCATTATGTTATCAAGAGACTTGCAAACATTCATATACTTTGACCCAGTGATTCTGCATGTAGAAGAAATGTGAAATGAGAAAAAATACAAGTTTAAATGCAAAGATAACCACACAGAACCATTTAAAAGAGCAAAAAAAAAAAAAAAAAAAAGAATCAATTCATGCAAATACAATGAAGTGTTATTCACCACATTGAAACTAAGTGTAGTTTTCTGCCTAATTAATAACTTGACACTGAGAGATATCAAGGAGATGCACAGGTAAAGGAGAGAAGGCAGAAAAGTGTACCTACAGCAATAAAAATGTTAGATCATAGCCCCTTCCCTCAAGGAGCTTAAAGTTGAACAGAAGACAGATAACAAAGAAGATAATTTCAGGTATTCAGCATTTCCTGACATGTACTTGAGATTCTCTGTGCAAAAACAGTTCTATGGTCGAATAAGTTTGGGAACATTGTATACTCAGACTCCCTCCTAGAGATTATAATGCTCTCACTCGACACATATAATAGGTTCTAAGAAGTCCTGTGATCAAGAAATCTATCATAAACCAAACTTGTCTGACTATAGAACCTTTGTTTGCTCAGTTACTTAGTTAAACCTAATGAAGCCAGTACTCCATAGACTATTCTTGGGAAATGCTATCTAGCCCATGCTGTACCTCTATGTCTCAGGGGAGTTCATGCAATAGTAGCAATCAATCAGGGCCTCACACCTCCTCAAGCACACCTAGTTCCTTGATCCCCTAGGTAAAAAAATAGAAGATTATAGGCAATGGAAATAGGCCCATCTTCTCTGTAATTTAAAAAAATGCTCACCAGTTGATAGCAGAGGCTCCTCTATGCCTGGGAAGGATGGAGGGGTGATATATGATAGAGCCGTACTTTGGGCTGTCAATTACATCCATGGGGATAAACTGTGTGCAGAAGGGAAGTACGTTTAGCTCAGCACCCACAGATTTGTAGGCCTCTGCCACCTCCTTTATGGTCTTGCCCTTGACTCTCCATCTGGGGAACTTGAACACGGGGGTCCCATCTTTCTCTGCAGCTAAAGCTGAGCAGGAAAGAGAAAATGATTTTCATTAAAAAAAAATTTGGCCATAAGTTTATATGTGCAATGTGTGGATTCACACATTGCAGTTTTCCAGCTTCATGAAACATTGACAAATAAAACACGTTGAAGAACAATTTAGATGGTCACCAGAATTTGACCTGTTACAATTTTATCATGATCCATCCATTTTTCTAATGTGATTTTTTACCTATATATTTGAGGCATAATATATTTAATCAAAAGTTTGTGACTAGGGGTGCCTGGGTGGTTTAGTCGGTTAAGCATCAGACTTTTGATTTCAGCTTAGGTCATGATCTCATGGTTCATGGGATCAAGTCCCACGTCAGGCTCTGAGCTGATAATATGGGGTCTGCTTGGGATTCTCTCTCTCTTTCTCTCTCTCTGCCCCCGCTTCCCAAAAATAAATAAATAAAACTTAAAAAAAAGTTTGTGGCTACATAACATTTAAAAACATTTTAAGTTTATTTATTTATTTTGAGAGAGAGAGAACAGGTACATGCAAGAGGTGAGAGGGACACAAAAGAGAATCCCAACCAAGCTCCACACTTATTGTCGGATGCAGGACTTGAACTCACAAAACTGTGAGATCATGACCTGAGCCGAAATCAAGAGTCAGATGCTTAACCAACTGAGCCACTCAGGTGCCCCAACATTTTAAAATTTTAACTAAAGCTTTTCTCTTTTACAGATAAAAAATTATACTTTTATTACTGATATAGCCACTTAAAGAATATTTGTTTGTTTGTTTTCTAGATTTGGAGCCAAGTGCTGCTACATCACCACTCAGATTAGACGTACTCAGCCTCTGGCACAGATGGAAAACCATGAATCCCATCCCATGCCTGTTTCCTGGAGGGAAGTCATTTTTATTACAGAGCAAACTATAATGAGAACACATTTTCTCCACCAAACAGGCAGATCCCAAAAGACGAAGAGAGGACGTTTTTGATCTGAGCTGGGCTTGTCTATTATCTAGTTCCTTCTCCCAAATTCACCAGTCAGATAAATTAGTGGAAGAGAGAGGCCAAGAAGGGAGAATACATGCTCCTCGTGAGGGTTCTGCCATACTGGAGAAGATTTGAGGCTCATTCCTGTGGAAAATGTTCTCTCTTCCCAAAAGAACAGCTCCATCTACCTCTGTGTGGAAAAGGAGTGGCCCTCCAAAGTGCCATTAGCACAGCTCATTTTTTTCCATAATAAAATATCATTTTTACTAACAACATACCTTACATATATTAAGTATATATATTTATTTTCCACCAACAATACAAAGCAACTACATTTTAGGCAATTTTATAAAGCTTTAAGAAAGGCTTTTTATCTGTATTTTTGGGCTCCTTTTCCTTTCTCCCCCATTTAATCAACCTTCGTTGACTTTGGAGGGGATAATGCCTCCACCAGAAAGCATAGTTACCAATCTCAAGTGAGTCCTGAAGAAATCTGGCCATCAAGCCGATGCCTTGATCAATACACTTGGAAGGATGTGAGAGACCAGTATAATAGTGTTCATAAAATGGTCAAAAAACAGTAAAGAAATCATTTTCAGATAATAAGAAAATGAATAAACGGTGGTAAAAAATGTGAAATTGGGAGGAAACTGTGCAACGTTAAACTGGGAAAGAAAAATCAAATGAAAAACTTAGAAGTCTTCATTTTTTTTTAAAGTTTATTTAGTTTGAGATACAGAGAGAGAGAGAGAGAGAGAAAGAGAGAGAGAGAGAGTGTGTGTGCACAAGCACAAGTGGGGGAGGGACAGAGAAAGAAAGAATCCCAAGTAGGCTCCATGCCGTCAGCACAGAGCCCAATGCAAGGCTCAATCCCATGACTATAGGATCATGACCTGAGCTGAAATTAAGAGTTGGATGTTTAACTAACTGAGCCACCCAGGCACACCTAGAAGTCTTCAATTTAAAAATCTACTACACTGAGATAGGCTATGATCCTTCCATAGTGATTTGTGGCTGCCCCAGGGCTATTTTCCACTGCTCTAGTTGGCTATTCTGATAACAAGAAGAGTTTGCCACTGTCATTTTGATCCCTTTTCATGAACCAGGCACAGGGATGAGCACATTATATACATTATGTCATCTAACCCATGTAAGATGGGTGCTGTTGAACTAAGCTTAGTGGGTTTTAACAACTTGCCCAACCTCATGCGGCTAGTAAGTGGCAGAGTCAGATTAACTGCATGACTCCAGTTTTCTTTTCTATGTTTTGCTAGCAGCCCAGATGGCCACGACGAATGGAAAGGAGGTCCCGGCCCCGGGACCAGACACTAGGGAAAGTTAGTTTCCCAGGCCATACTTTTAAAGGAGTTTTAAGAGTCACATGCTTGTAATTCTTCTGAAGTTCATGTACATGGCAGAGACTGCTAGCTGTCCCCCTTCAATCTCTAGCAAAGATTCTTCTACTTTAGCTGAGCACATAGCCACCCTGAATAAAATCTATGTTTCTCTGTCTATCCTACAAATAGATTTGGGCTGTGACTACGTTTTAGCGAGTGGGATACAAATGGGAATAATATGTGCAACTTCGGGATAAAGGCTTGCCTTCTGCTTCCCATCTTTCCCTTCCTGCTTGCTAGAATGCAGACTGGACAGTTGGGGCTAAAGCAGCTATCTTGGGGGAGACTGGGTGGCTCAGTCAGTTAAGCGTCTGACTTCGGCTCAGGTCATGATCTCATAGCTTGTGAATTCGAGCCCTGCATCGGGCTCTGTGCTGACAGCTCGGAGCCCGGAGCCTGCTTCAGATTCTGTGTCTCCCTCTCTCTCTCTGCCCCTCCCCAGCTCACACTCTGTCTCTCTCTCTCTCAAAAAATAAATAAACATTGAACAAAATTTTTTTTTTTAAAAAGCGGCTATCTTGGACCATGAGATGGAAGCCCAGTGTTGACAATAAGAAAACAACAAACAGCAAGAGTCTGCATCGTGATAAATATAGAGCTGCCACAACAGCTCCAATGGCCAACTCAGACTTGAGAAATGGACTTCCATGTTACTTAAGCTAATATTATTTGGGGCTTCCCTGATTCAACAGCCAATCTGATTTCCCAAATATGAGTCCTCCCAAATATCCCCCCCGCCACAAAGCTGCTGCAAAGAGCTAATAATAGGACAGATAGTCCCAGTAATAGGCATCCGTCCCTTTCTGCCTTTGGAACCAGGTCCAAATTCATGAGGCAGATTCCCTCAGAATTCCCCAGGTTGGGATAGCTTTTTTCTGAAACAAGGATTTCTTTCTTTCTTTCTTCTTTCTCTTTCTTTCTTTCTTTCTTTCTTTCTTTCTTTCTTTCTTTCTCTTTCCTTTTGGGGAAAGAGAGAGAGAGCGTGCGCATGCACAGGGGTGGGGGAGAGGGGCAGAGGGAGAGAATCTTAAGCAGGCTCCATACTCAGCCTAAAGCCCAACATAGGGCTCTATTCCATGACCCTGGGATCATGACCTGAGCTGAAACCAAGGGTCAGATGGACACTCAACTGAATGAGCCACCCAGGTGCCCCCCCAAGGATAATTTCTAAATCAAGTGATTAAATTCATATATGCATATGTGCTCTTTGACCCAACTTTTTTTTAGCATGACTCTTGAAAAAAAATGTTAAAATATAATATTTTTAAAAGTAGAACAAGATAGGATAAGCCCCAGAACTATTTCTTCCAAGAAAAAAGGCTACAATTTTAGGGTTATCACTGATCAGCGTTTATCAGCCAATATGTCGCATTGTTCCAGTGATTTCTGAAGATCTGATTTATAAGCCAGGATAGCTAGTTGCTCATTCTTATGCCTTATCTGTACAATTTGTAGACCATTTCTATCTCCGTGTCTTGCACCCGTCCTCAACTATATAACTATATAACTATATAACTATATAACTATATAACTATAGTTGACTCTTGAACAATTGGGTTTGAACCGTGTGGGTCCACTTATATGTGAATTTTTTAAATAAATATAGTACTGTCAATGTATTTTCTCTTCCTTATGATTTTTTAAATAACATTTTCTTTTCTCTAGCTTACTTTATCATAAGACTACAGTATACGATACATATAACATACAAAATATGTGGTAATAAACTGCTTATGTTAACAGTTAGGACTTCCTTCTAGTCAACAGTAGGCTATTTTTTGTTAAGTTTTGGGGGAGTCAAAAGTAATATGTGGAGTGTTGACTAGGTAGGGGGTCAGCACCTCAAACCCCTGTGTTGGTCAGGGTCAACTGCATACTTGTAAATCAGAATCTCATTGTACGTTTGCTTTGAGAATGGCTATCTTCTTTACCTTACCTTAAGAGCCAAGCAGCCAAGCTATCATTGTTCTGACATAAATATATTCTTTATGACCCCATATCAATTTCTATTATTGGATGCGGTCCTCTCTTCAATTCCATTGGCACCTCTGAATCAGACATTACTCTAGATGCTTTATAACACCTTTGGAAAGTCACAAGTGTAGTTCAGAAAAAACATAAACCTGAAAATTCCTCTGAGGGACCTTGGAGGTAGGTAAGTGGAGAAATTCTTAACACAGTGGGGGCCTGCATCTTTGTCTTGGGGCCCACAGACAAGGGAGCATCTTTGAGTCTGCAAACAGACTTAGCTTGAGAAGGCTTTCAAGAGGCAGAGTGTGTGTAGCAGAATCCAGGGGGGAGGCAGGTAGTCTGGGGCTTTGGGAGCTGTGGCCAAGAAATAGAAGTTGAGAAATGCCAACAAGGCCTAAGGGGTCTGAGCTGGGGCCTGAGCCGGCTGGGTCAAGTGCGGAGTCCTTGATTCAGCTGTTCCAAGATACACTCACCCAGCGGGTCAGCTTTGCCGTCCTTGTCTGGAACCGTGAACACGCCCACAACTCGGTGGCCCTCTTTGCGGAGGTGACTGTACACTTCCTGTCCGAAAAGGCTCTGACCAATAAGTGCCAGCTTCAGCTTGTTTTTGAAATAGGCCTGTGAAACAATTCAATGATGACAGACGTCGGCATGGTTAGAAGACATATGGGTAACAAACACTCTTTTTCCAATCATGCAAAATGACTTGAGGAAACAACACAGAGATCTACAAAATAAAATTTTTATTGACACACGCTGAACCTAGGCTACATTACACATAAACAGTAGTGAAAATAATGTCACGCCGACGTATTCCCTTTTTCCCCTTTGCTCTAATCCCCCCGATTATTCATCATAATCATTGGGATTGCATATATTTTACAAGCCATTCCAACTCCTCCGTGAAATGAAGCCGGATGTTAACAAGTAAGGGTAAGTTTCATAGTTAAAAGGAGTTTAATTCTGAGCAAGATCTGCTTCAATATGACAATGGCTTTTGTGGCCTGCAATATAGAAAGAAGAGCCGGACTCATCTCTTAACTTCCAGAAGAGGCCAAGAGCTAACACGCGGTATGACACAGGGGTCACAGGCAGACCCCAGTGCTAGACTACCCGAAATCAAAATCAAGTGCCACTCCTGTTTAGTCGTGTGTCCCTAAGCAAGCGACGAACTTCTGTTGCCTTTTTTCCTCACCTGTAAAATGGGAATAATAACACCAACCTCACACAAGTTTGATTGAAGCAGATGACTTAATATTAACATGTAAGAGGCTCAATGCAGTATCTGACGCAAAGGATTGTTGGGGTAAAAGCTTCAATCATGTCTTAGAGGTTTTGCTACATCCTAGATACAGTTACATGTTTCTTTTTAAAAAAATTTTTTTTGACATTTATTTATTTTTGAGACAGAGAGAGACAGAGCATGAATGGGGGAGGGTCAGAGAGAGGGAGACACAGAATCTAAAACAGGCTCCGGGCTCTGAGCTTTCAGCACAGAGCCTGACACGGGGCTCAAACCCACGGACTGTGAGATCATGACCTGAGCCGAAGTCGGCCGCTTAACCGACTGAGCCACCCAGGCGCCCCCCATGTTTCTTTATATAGTCCAAAATTCCAAAATCTTTGGCAAGTGGCCCAAATTCCTTAGGCCTCAAAACCTGGATTGCTCCAATGGAACATTCTTTTTAGTCCTTACAGCTTTCTTGTAAGTTTGTGCACATTCATTTGGTTTCAAACTTGACCTGGGGTGACATACTGCTATTTATAATCTTAATTATAGTATTCGTAAGGACTGTATGAACATTTATATGTTTTGCTGCAGAAAAATCAATGTGTTTGGTTACAGATACTGTCCCAGACCCTGCTGTGAATTATATGTAATGTACTATCTATGTACCACATTGACTTTCTAGAATGTAATTCTGAATCTCTAAATATATTTTGTTCCTCGGGTTTAAAAAAAGTTTTTTGATGTTAATTTATTTATCTTGAGAGACAGAAAGAGAATGTGAGTGGAGGAGGGACAGAGAGAGACACAGAATCTGAAGCAGGCTCCAGGTACTGAGTTGTCAGCACAATGCCCAACACAGGGCTTGAACCCATGAACCAGTGAATCATGACCTGAGCCAAAGTAGGACGCTCAACCAACTGAGCCACCCAGGTGCCCGTGTCCTTCAGGTTTCAGGTAAAGAATTAAGACCTGCACATCATTTCATTTCATTTGATCATTGCAACCATCGTTTGATTATCTCCCATTTTACACTATTTTATGAATGAAGAAACCACAGCTCAGAAATGTCAATTATATCCTCAAGGTCATATTGGCAAAAAGGAGGAGAGGTGAGACTTGAATCCAGGTCTGTCTCACTTCAAAGCCTACATATGCACTTAAAAATAAAATAATAAAAATGAGCTCCCACCACTCATCTCTTTTCCTTTTAGAAGATTAACACTGATGTACAAAAGTACATTGATTATCAAGAAATACAGACACCATTTAAACAAGAATAGTGCTAAGGGGTTGTAGTTTTAAAGAATTCTCTTTAAGCAATTATACCTCCTGTAAATTCTCTCCAAATGGAATCTTTTGCAAAGCTAAGGTAACAATGGGGCACCTGGGTGGCTCAGTCGGTTAAGCGCTCAACTTCAGCTCAGGTCATGATCTCACTGCTTGCGAGCTCAAGCCCTGCATCAGGCTCTGTGCTGACAGTTCAGAGCCTGGAGCCTGATTCAGATTCTGTGTCTCCCTCTCTCTCTGCCCTTTCCCCACTCACACTCTGTCTCTGTCTCCCTCAAAAATAAATAAACGTTAAAAAAAAAAAAAGAACACAGCTCCACAGGACTTGGATTTAGATATTTTTCCCTTTCACTCTAAATGGGATTCTTTAATGTACTAGAAAGTCATTCTAAATTAGTCAAGCCTCACTGTGAAAATTTGATTATGAGGAAACAATTTTCCCTTATTTCCCAATTTACTGAGGGCATAGACAGCATCCCTTTTTAGGCATGAACTTAAAACCATATGGGTTCACATGTTCCCTGTAATTGAGCTGATAATGAAAACAATGAAGGTTTTACTTGAAAAAATCTTTTCCAGGGCCAGCCAAAGATTCTATCCCCAAAGAGCCTACAGCTTCAACATCTAACAAATATTTTCAAGCAAACAGATTAACTCTGCAACAACAGCATAGTTTGCCTACAGATAATACGTGATTATTTCATTTACTCTTATCAAAAAAATCAAAATGTTCTGTAAGCATTCCATCTCCAAATCCTATCATTTATGCTGTGGCTTGAACTAGAACAGACATGATGGCATATCTTAAAAATCAGGCTTTGCCTCACACCGCTACCAACACCAAATAGTTTAAGCCTTCTAAAATGCTACCCTTGGCACACAAAAGAGCTAAGAGGCTGAGATAGTTCAAATGTAATGCTGTGCTCAGCTGTCACCTGGGTATTTGGAGTTCAATTCCAGATTCCACGCTCCCCTAGAAAGACAGCATTTAAAGAAAGTCAGTATCTCTAGAAATGCTACATTCACTGAAACAGTTTCTGAGCTTCATGCTAAAGCTGAAGCTACAAAAGTGAGTTTCCAACACTGAGACATGTCCGGATTTTAGGATGGCAAGTGCGTTTATGATGAGTTGGCATAATTCCCAAACACCAGACTGGGGTATTCTTATTTCTCCAAGTATGATCTGAGGACTGACGTACGCTGTGATGGCTGTGTTAGAATCAGTGGGGAGGATGTGCTAAAAGCGTGGGTTCCTGGGCCCCACTCCAGATCTCCTGAGTCAGACGCGGGGCACTAGGAAGCTGCATTTTAACAAGCTCCCCATCGACTGAGAGGCACACTAAAATCAGAGAATCTGTGCTGTATGGAGAGCGTGTGCCTACCTGCTTCGCAAAAAGGTTCTACCCTGGGAAGCTTGGATCAGGAAGAAGGGGTGGCAATAATAGCAAACTTTTTTTTTTTAAACATTTATTCATTTTTGAGAGAAAGACAGAGACAGAACGTGAGCAGGGGAGGAGCAGAGGGCGGGGTGAGACACAGAATCCGAAGCAGGCTCCAGGCTCCGAGCTGTCTGCACAGAGCCCCATGTGGGGCTGAAACTCACGAATCTGTGAGATCATGACCTGAGTGAACCACCCAGGTGCCCCTTAGTCAACATTTTAATGAGACCC
>NC_064809.1:121754952-121793165 GCF_023721935.1 Panthera uncia
GCTACTAAGTGGCAGCTCTCAGCTTCTAACTCTGGTTATTAGTTTCCTTTGTTTTTCCATAACACAGGCCATAGGATTTTGAGCTGGGTCTCATCAATTAAAATCTGAATAATAATAGTATCTAGTGGCACCTGGGTGGCCCAGTCAGTAAGCATCGACCCTTGATCTCAGCTCAGGTCATGATCCAGATTTTGTCTTCAGATCTTTTCTCCCTCTCTCTGCCCCTCCCCCACTCATGCGTGCGCTCTCTCTGCCAAAAATAAGTAAACATTAAAAAAAATTTAAAAAACTCTTTAAAAATAAAAAAAATAATAGTACCTATTTCATAAGGTTGTTAAAAGGATTTATCATCTAATGCATTAGTTTATCATCTAATTTATCACCTAATGCATTAGTGCAGTGTGTGGCAATAGTGGATGCTCAACAAATGTTAATTATTATTATTATGCCACAAGTAATACTTAGGTAAATAAAAAATGTTGATGATGGAACTTTCCTACTGGAAATGTACCATGAGCCCAACACCACGCTGAGCCCTGTTAATCAATTTAAAACATTTTATCAACTACTTATGCCTTTAGACCTCACAGTAACCCATTTTACAAATGAGAACACACAGGGCTTAGGGAAGTCAAGTAAACTGCCTGCAGACGGGGCTAACCACGGGCAGAAGCAAAACTCAGATCTATCACACTTCAGCAGATAAGCTTCTATTGTTTTCCTATACTGAAGGTCTGCCCCCCATTTTAAAATATTTTATATTTATTTTTTATTTGAGAGAGAGCCTGAGAGCAGGGATGAAGGGCAGAGGGGGAGAGAGAGAGGGAGAGAGAGAGGGAGAGGGAGCGAGAGAGGGAGAGAGAGAGAGAGAGAGAGAGAGAGAGAGAGAGAGAGAGAATCCTAAGCAGTATTCACACTCAGCACAGAGCCTGACTGGGGTTTCGATCCCATGATCCTGGGATCACGGCCTGAGCTGAAATCAAGAGTCAGATGCTCAACCAACTGAGCCACCCAGGCACTCCTGTCCTCCCTCCCCAACCCCCCTTTTTTTAAAAGAAAAATATGGTAACAGTTTGACAGGTTAATTGTGGGAAATAGTTCCATAAGACTTTCTAAGGAAGTACCATGGTGGTCCTGACAGGGGAGAAAGCACCATTCATTTGTAGGCTGGATCTGGTGACCAGAGAACATTCTTTGAGGCACTGTAAGTGCCTGTTATATTGGTGAGAAAGACAGGGAGGCATAAAACCACCCACGGCATTTATAAATCTTGGCGGTAAGTGCCACTATCTTGGGTTTCTCTAATGATGGCATTCTGCCTAGAAGAGCCTTTGGCAAGGAACAGAACTTTTGCCTTTTTTTTTTTTTTTAAGATTTTATTTTTAAGTAATCTCTACACCCAACATGGGGCTTGAACTCAAAACCCTGAGATCAAGAGTCACATGCTCTACTGACCGAGCCAGCCAGGCACCCCCAGAGCTTCTGCTATTTAAACTATTCAATGTTCCATTCCCAGGCTATCCACATCCTGGTGGACTCCTTCAGGAAGCAAATTAATGAGAATTCTGATTGTGCTCCAAGGATTAAAACCAAAAACGAAAACACAATCCTCTATAGAAAGCCTAATGGCGCAGCACTACGAGTCAGTGCTGACTGATCCGAAACGCTTTTGCGAAGCAGACGATACCGTTACAGAACCATTTGAGTGGGGTGTAAAACAAGGCCAAAGCTCTCCACGTCAGGAATTGTGAGAACTGACAGATTTACCGAAGAATAAGACCAAGTCAATTTTTCAGAGACATCCAGATGCCTAGCACCTTGTGGAACATGTGGCACATGGTGCTCCAAATCATGCCTGACAGTGTGCAAGACGTGCTCAATGAACATGTTCTGAGCATTTACCATGCTCCGTGCCCAGGGCCTGGTAGGCACTGCAAATCAGTTGTCCCACAAGAGTATTTTATTCGGCCCACAGAGCATTTGTAAAAGAATTGTGATAAGATTTTTAGGAGCTTTCACGTTAGCAGGCTGAATTTCTGACTTCTTTTTAGAACTCAGGAGGTTTGTCAACCATGGTCTACACTTCGACGTGGCAACAGTCAGCTAGAGCTGAGCAGCGGCTGCTCCCGTTACTCTGGTTGGATATGGCCTTTCGCTCCCTCAGGCTCAAATCCTTCATTTGCTCTCCTGTTTAGCCTCCATGGGCGTTTTTTGGGGGGGGGGATCCCTACAGTAAAAGCACAAAGAAGACTGGTCTCTGCCCTCAGGAGTTTGCCAGTTAGCAGGGAAGCAGTAAAGACATATCGGCATCATAGAGCTGGACAGGAAAGCACAGTGTGGGTGTGGAAAGGGGAAGACTTTCCAAGAATTCCTTGACTGAATCTTAGAGCGCTCATCCTAAGAGTTGGCCAAGAGAAGGGCGCGGATTACCGGAGGTCCTTGGGAAGTTTCAGGCAGAGGGGGTGGCATTTACAAAGAAGTGAAGGAGTGGGCAAAGTGGGTCCAATACTGGAAGTTGGGGAGTGATGACAAGTGACTCTCTAGGGAGAGTCAGAAGACCTGTTAGGGAGAGCCTTGTCTACAGCAAATAATTTGGACCTTATTGTGAAGAGTGAGATCCACCGAATGAATGATTTTAAGCACAAGAGTGATGCTATATTATTTCTCTATTAGCACACACTCAGGCGAGGCATGAATTAACTTCGGGTGGGCACCCCTCTTCCGTTTGAGAGTTGAGCAGATACACAGTGAAAATAAAAGCTGACTTAATAAGCCACCTTCAATACATTCACAGGAGGTAGCTTGGAATAGTGTAAAAGCCCATGGTACTGATTGTAACAAACCCTCATACTAATCATCAGAAGCAACAAGTTCCACATGGCATAGATGTAAATCTGTGTAAGATTCAAACAAGATTCAAGACACCACCATAAATGACAAACTTGTGCAACTTGATTTTTTTCCCCATTGTGTAATCATATAAAGTACATATTAATGAGGACTTTCTTGGATATCTGGCCATTTTTTTTTCTAATTTTTTTAAACATTTATTCACTTTTGAGAGACAGAGACAGAGCATGAGTGGGGGAGGGGCAGAGAGAGAGGGAGACACAGAATCCGAAGCAGGCTCCTGGCTTCAAGCTGTCAGCACAGAGCCCGACGTGGGGCTCGAACTCACTAACTGTCAGATCATGACCTGAGCAGAGTCAGATGCTTAACCGACTAAGCCACCTAGGCACCCCTTGGCCAACATTTTTTTTATCATAAAAAGGATAAAAGAGTTTTATTTTTAAATGTTTATTTATTTATTTTGAGAGAGAAAGTTCCATAACTTTGTTAGTTGCACACAAAAAGAGCGTGTGTATAAGCAAGGGAGGGGCAGAAAGAGAATCCCAAGCAGGCACCACGCTGTCAGCATAGAGCCTGGCTCGGGGCTCGAACTGACAAACCATGAGATCATGACCTGAGCTGAAATCAAGAGTTGGACGCTCAACTGAGTGAGGCACCCAGGTACCCTGGTAAGAGGTTTTTAAAACAGAGATGTCAACACAGGGTCTATTAGCATGTGAGGCCAGCTGGGAATGCCTTGCACCTAAAGATTGGGTGCAGCTGGTGACCAAAGAACATGTCAAAGATTGGGTAACAGTAGGGAAAAGTCCAAAGGACTAGATCCAGGGATGGACTCCAGTCCCTGCTAGAAGGGGAGGACTTCAGTGCATTGCATTTATCTATAATCTCATTGCATAGAATTTTTAAAATTAATTTTTAATTACATATATAACATATACACACAATCTCCTTGTTAAAAATGTAACAATCACAGGGGCGCCTGGGTGGCTCAGACGGTTAAGCGTTCAACTTCGGCTCAGGTCAAGATCTCACAGTTCTTGAGTTCGAGCCCTGCATTGGGCTCCCTGCTGCCAGCACATATCCCACTTCAGATTTTCTGTCCCCCTCCCTCTCTCTCTCTGCTCCTCCCCTACTCGCATGTGCTTGCTCTCTCTCAAAAATAAATACACATTAAAAAATTTGGGGGGGCACCTGGGTGGCTCAGTTGGTTAAGCATCCAACTTCAGCTCAGGTCACTATCTCACGGTTCATGAGTTCAAGCCCACGTCGGGCTCTGTGCTGACAGCGTGGAGCCTGGAGGAGGCTTCGGATTCTGTGTCTCCCTCTCTGTGCCCCTCCCCTGCTTGTGCTTTGTCTCTCACTCTGTCTCTCAAAAATAAATGTAAAAAAATTTTTTTTTTTAAATGAAACAATCACAGATAAGACTGGAGTCTCCCAATCCCAGTTCCCTCTCCCCCTCCACCCCAGAAAAAAACATTTCATGGTTTGCTGTGCATCCTACAGACCTTTTCTGGACATTTACATATATCGAAGTGTATACATAATATATTATTTTGTGTTTTAAAAATAACACAAATTGAGTCATATTATGTGTAATGTCCCATAACTTTGTTAGTACATATAATTGATTCTTTAAAATTGGTGCACAGCATTTCAGAGCGTAGCTATGTCTCAGTTTATTTGTTCATTTCCCTACTGAGGAACAGCTTGGCTTTCAGTCTGTCATTATTACAAATACCATGGCAATGGGTATCCTGGTACATGCTTCCTGTGCCCATGCAGGAGTGCTTTTCTCAGATATCTACAAATGAAATTGTAGGATCATTTTTAAAACTTAAATGTTAATGGATACCATCAAATTGGCTTCTAGAATATTTGAGGAACTATTTTCTCACCCCTGCCAACACACAATATTGTCAACTTCTATGATTTTTGCCAATGTGATGAGTGAAATCTTATATCTTGTTCTAATTTGCATCCTCTTGATTACTGGTTTGGTTGAGTGCCTTTTAATATTGCACTATCCATTTGTATTTCCTTTTTGGTATATTGTCTATTATTATTCTTTAACCACAAGTTTAATCATTTGTTCCACTAATCTATGGACTCTTTGAAAGCAAGGATAGTTTATTTCTTGTTTATTATTTTATCCTTTTTGGCTGTGAGACTCTAAAAAAGTTATTTAACTTCTCCGAGTTTTAGTTTCTTTATCTGTAAAATGGGTAATAATAGTACCTACCTCACTGAGATAGTAAGTAAATTAAGCGTGCATAAATGTAAAGCATTTATAACAGTGTCTGGTGCATACTAAGTGCTATGTCAATGCTACCTATTATTATTATTATTATTATATGATTATTATTATTTATTAAATAATTATATCCTCAGGATTTAGAACAAGTGCTCAGTACACAACCAAATATGGTTTGAAGTTGAATTTGAAGGTCCTCAAAACAAACTTGACATGAAAGCAGGGGGTCAGGTAATTCAGAAACAAGGACCAGGTTGCTAGAATTAGGGTATAAACCAGTACTTGGTTCCAAGAAGTAGGGAGGGGTCCAACCTCTTAAATTGGATCATAGAGTAATCTCAAGTTCCAGAACCAGGCTACGAACCCAGAACCACCAGCCAGACTTATCCCAGACACTGGCAGAGGAAGCTAAATTACAAAGTGCCAAATAATATGAAGGCTAAATAATCCCCCCCCCCATGGGGAGAAATTAAGGAGCAGTGAACCAGGCAAGATAATGGAAGTGCACGACACTAACTATAGACAAAGGGTTTATTGCTATGGATAGTGGCCATAGTTAAAAAGATCCAGCCACATCATTAAGCCAAAATCATTAAATATTTCTGAGTCCACTTCTTTAAGACCGAGAATAGAAAAAATCGACTCTAGCAGGAAGTGTTATAAACTAGTTTTCCATTGGATTTTGCTAGGTTCTAAGAAATTTCTCATTCTTTTTTTTTTTTCATTCTGCTTTAACACCAAACAAACAAACAAAAAAAAACCGTGTGATTTTTTTCACTTTTAAAGATGAAGGTATACTTTACCTGCAGTAAAATACACCCTTTTCAGTGGATAGTTCTGGGAGTTTTGACAGACACACAGTCACCTAATCACTGCTATAATCAAGATAAAGAATGGTTCCGTCCGCCTGGGTGGCTCAGGTCATGATCTCACAGTCTGTGGGTTCAAGCCCCGCGTTGGGCTCTGTGCTGACAGCTCAGAGCCTGGAGCCTGCTTCCGATTCTGTGTCTCCCTCTCTCTCTGCCCCTCCCCTGCTCATGCTCTGTCTCTCTCTGTCGCAAAAATAAATTTAAAAAAAAATTAAAAAAAGAATAGTTCCATCACCCCCCACCCCCACCAAAATATTCCTTCCTGTCCTTTAAGAGACAGTCTCTTATAGTCCATGCTTCCCCCATGTCCCGCCCCTAATAACCACTGATCTTTTTTCTATCACTGTATAGTTCTACTCTTTCCAGAATGTCACATAAGCAGAATTATATAATACATAGCCCTTTGAGTCCGTTTTCTGACACTCAGCACCCACATCTGAGTTTCATCCATGCTTTTGTACACACCAGGAGTTCCTTCCTCTTTCTTTTTCTGAGTAGGATTCCCATGTAGGGATGGATTTATCCACTGTTTATTCTGTCACCAGATGAAGGACATTTAAGTTGTTTCCAGTTTTGGGTGACAATGAATAAAGCCTCTGTAAACATTCATAAATAGGTACTTGTGTGAACATGAGTTTTCACTTCTCTTGGGTAAATACCTAGGAGTGCAATTGCTGGGCCATATTATAGGTGTATGTTTAACTTTATAAAAAATCGCCAGTTTTCCAAAGTGGCTGCACCTTTTTACGCTCCCACTAGCCATGCTTGATTTTGAACAATTCTTACTAGAATACCGTCCAAAGGATGGATCCCCATTTTCTATGGAGTAAAATATCCCAAACACTTCACTTGTTCCATGTCTTCCTTTTGGCCATGGAAGAACCCGTCTTCTTCCCAAACGAATGTCGCTGCTCTTTCACATGTATGGTCAGACCCCAGACCCCTGACCGTGCCTGGTGCTTCCCCACGTGCATGTTTCTGTTCATGTCATTTGCCACCTGGGATGTTCAACTTTTATTACTGAAATCTTATGTAAACCCTACTATTGCAATCTTTTCGTTCTTTGAGACTCCCTTCTGCACTCCAAAAAAGGCAATTCAATGAAAGGTGTTGACAGAGGAGGCCAATAAAATAGGCGGGCACAAGCCCTTGCTCTGGGTGCCATCCAATCCACATCCCCAGGTGCCACGTGGCGGGAGAAAGCTAAGGAGGAGTTCAGAGCAAGCAAAGGCTCTCCAAGGGCAGGTTTCTCTTTTCTTATTCTTTAAAAGGGCGAATACTCCCCAATAACTAGGACTGGATGGGGTAAAGTGACGAATCCTCATTATTTGGGGTCGTCTGGGAGACAAAAGATTTTTCCATGTATGCATCGTTCTGGTTCTTGGTGCTATTCAAGACTCTCTCCGCCTTCAAGTTTCTTACGTCTGGATTTGTATACATGCACATATGGCTTTGGCAAAGAAGAGGAATTGAAAAGCAAATTCTTTCACAGACCAGGAAGCATGCACTTCCTATAGAAGAGATGATGTACATGACATGCTTTTTTTTTTTTTTTTCCTTCCCTAAACAGTTTAGAGTCTGCCTAAATGCAGGGAGGCATCTCTCCCAGGGGTCACATGCAACGTGTCTGCTCTCTTTCCATTTCTGGAGGAGCTGATGCAATTCCAAGGCGCGGGGCTGGGCCACGGCTCGTTTCTTAACGCTACAGTTTAATAATGTTCCAGAGTGCTGCTTCTGCAGCGTCTGGTAATCATAGCAATCTTGCCGCCTGCAACTCGCGAAAAATGAGCCTGCAGCCACCAGCTCCGAGGGCCCAAATCTGAATGGATCCTCAATGCCAGGGCTCCCAACTCCCAGGCCGCCCAGGACCACGCGGCTGACTTGAATACTACTGTCCTCCAGAAACGGTTTCGGTCCTGTACTTCAGCTCCATCTCATAACCAGGGATGTCATCATTGAAATGAAAAAAGGAAAGGAAGCTGACCCTGTCCCCCTTGCCAAGTGACTGTCCCCACCCTGTCAATCCCAGCCATACCGTAGATGTTCAAAAGCCGCATCCTCAGCCCCTTCCCCGGACAAGACAATGGCTCGCCTGGCAAGCCATACTCAAGACCCTCTCCGGATCCTTCTCGGCAGTCTCCTAGTTTTAAAAACGCTGTCTTGGTTTTTAGCAAAGCCTGAACATCGCTGCCCACCCCCAGCCCCGCCGCCCGACCCTCCCGACCCTCCCGCCCCGCCCGCCCGGGGGTCTGGAAAGCAGCCTCGGTGAGAGAGAGCCAGGACGCTCGCCCGGGACCAGACTCACCCGGCCGGTGGAGAAGCGCCGGAGCGCCTGGCTGCCCCGCCACAGCATGATGGAAGGGAGCGCACCGGCGGCGGCACGACGGCTGGGGCTCAGCCTGGCCGCGCGTCCTGTAGCCTCCGAGCGCCCGGGGGCCTCGATAGCTGCTCGCCGGGTCCGCCAGCCCTGGGACCAGCCCATGGCCCGCCCCCTCGGCTGGCACGGCCTCGCCTCCTCAGCTGGCCGGGCTCGGGTGGCCAATCGCCTGCGACTGGGCGGGGCCTGCGTCGGCCGCTGGGAGGCGCTGGGCCGCAATCCCGGTGCCACGCTGGTACCCAGAGGGAGGGATGGCTTCCAGTTGTGGCCCAGGTACTTACCAGCTGGGAGATCGCCTTCCAGTTACTCAAACCCTGCGAGGTACACAGGGATTTGCCTTATTAATGGTCAACCTGACACCCCAAGTCAGGCCCACAACAGTCCTGAGAAGGCAAAGAAAGGAAAAGATAAGGTGTGGGGACACCTAGCTATATAGGATCCTGATACCTATCTTGTAAGCTGATGAGAGGATTTAATGAGAGACTGTGTGTAAAGCACTTGGCAAAGGGCCTGACACACAGCTGGTCCCCAACAGGTGATAGACAGACATAGATAGATACACACCCTTTTCCCTCATCTCTCTAGAAGGAATGCTCATTTAGCTAAGCATTTGTCTCAAACGGAACACCTTAGCCTGGCATTCAAGGCCATCTGCAATTTGGCATTTTTATTTCTTGCTGCTCCTTTGCATATATAATTTAGCCTAACTCTGGTGCTTGCTGGTTCTTTTTTTCCTGGACAATGCTTCCCAGAAAAACTTGTCACTTGTCGCTTGTCACCTTCTCAGCATGACCAAATTCCTTCTTTTCTTAAAGGCACAGCTCAAATTCTGCCTCTGGGAGGCATTTTTCCTGATTCTTTCCTTCCTTAACCCTCTTATTCCCCCGAAGTAATCTTTAACTCCTCTGAACTGGGGAAGATTTTTGTCTGTGCATCTCTTCTGACATCTCAGTCTGTCACTGCTATTTGTGTGCCTGTCATCTTCTCTACTGGAAGTTCCTTGCAAGCTGAGTCCACGTCTGATTTATCAAGATTTACAATATCTAGCACTAAGCAGAGTTCAAAAAGTACTTGTTAAAAGAGAGGATGAATGAATGTTTAAGAAGGAGGGAGAGAGAGAAAAAAACCATCTTTAAAGCTTGGAGAACGGCAGCAAACATCTAGAGTTTTGCTCTGGGAATTACCCATTTCCAATTCAACACACTTCCCTGACTGCACATTGTGACTTCTTGCTTCTTTTCTTTTTTAAATATATTTATTTTCAAATTGGTTTCCATACAACACCCAGTGCTCATCCCAACAAGTGCCCTCCTCCCTGCCCATCATCCACTTTCCCCTCTCCCCCATCCCCCCATCTACTCTTAGTTTGTTCTCAGTCCTTAAGAGTCTCTTATGGTTTGCCTCCCTCCCTCTCCATAACTCCCCCTCCTCCCTTTCCTCTCCCCCATTGTCTTCTGTTAAGTTTCTCAAGATGCACATATGAGTGAAAACATATGGTATCTGTCTTTCTCTGCCTGGCTTATTTCACTCAGCATAATACCCTCCAGTTCCATTCACATTGCTTCAAATGGCAGGATTTCATTCTTTCTCATTGCCAAGGAGTATTCCATTGTATATATAAACCACATCTTCTTTTTAAAAAATTTTTATTTTTTAAAATTTACATCCAAATTAGTTAGCATATAGTGCAACAATGATTTCAGGAGTAGATTCCTTAGTGCCCCTTACCCATTAAGCCCATACCCCCTTCCCCACCCACTCCAGTAACCCTCAGTTTGTTATCCATATTTATGAGTCTCCTCTGTTTTGTCCCCCTCCCTGTTTTCATATTATTTTTGTTTCCCTTCCCTTATGTTCATCTGTTTTGTCTCTTAAAGTCCTCATATGAGTGAAGTCATATGATTTTTGTCTTTCTCTGGCTGACTAATTTCACTTGGCATAATACCCTCCAGTCCCATCCACGTAGTTGCAAATGGCAAGAGTTCATTCTTTTTGATTGCCAAGTAATACTCCATTGTATATATATACCACATCTTCTTTATCCATTAATCCATTGGTGGACATTTGGGCTCTTTCCATATTTTGGCTATTGTTGATAGTGCTGCTATAAACATGGGGGTGCATGTGTCCCTTCGAAACAGCACACCTGAGTCCCTTGGATAAATGCCTAATAGTGCAATTGCTGGATTGGACATTCGGGCCCTTTCCATACTTTGGCTATTGTTGATAGTGCTGCTATAAACATGGGGGTGCATGTGTTCCTTCAAAACAGCACACCTGTACCCCATAGATATATGCCTAATAGTGCAATTGCTGGGTTGTAGGGTAGTTCTATTTTTAACTTTTTGAGGAACCTCCATACTGTTTTCTAGAGTGGCTGCACCAGCTTGCATTCCCACACATCTTCTTTATCCATTCATCACTTGATCGACATTTAGGCTCTTTCCATAGTTTGGCTATTGTTGAAAGTGCTGCTATAAACATTGGGATACAAGGATCCCTATGCATCAGCACTCCTGTATCCTTTGGGTAGATTCCTAGGTCATAAGGTAGTTCTATTTTTAATTTTTTGTGGAGGAACCTCCACACTGTTTTCCAGAGCGGCTGCACCAGTTTGCATTCCCACCAACAGTTCAAGAGGGTTCCCGTTTCTCCACATCCTTGCCAGCACCTATAGTCTCCTGAATTGTTCATTTTAGCCACTCTGAGTGACCTGAGGTGGTATCTCAGTGTGGTTTTGATTTGTATTTCCCTGATGAGGAGTGACGTAGGGCATCTTTTCATGTGTCTGTTGGCCATCTGGAGGTCTTCTTTGGAAAAGCGTCTATTCGTATCTTTTGCCCATTTCTTCACTGGATTATTTGTTTTTCGGGTGTGGAGTTTGGTGAGTTCTTCATAGATTTTAGATATTAGCCCTTTATCCGATATGTCATTTGCAAATATCTTTTCCCATTCTGTTGGTTGCCTTTTAGTTTTGTTGATTGTTTCCTTTGCAGTGCAGAAGCTTTTTATCTTGATGAGGTCCTAGTGGTTCATTTTTGCTTTTAATTCCCTTGCCTTTGGAGATTTGTAAAGTAAGAAATTGCTGCGGCTGAGGTCAAAGAGGTTTTCTCCTGCTTTCTCCTCTAGGGTTTTGATGGTTTCCTGTCTCATATTCAGGTCCTTCATCCATTTTGAGTTTATTTTTGTGTATGGTGTAAGAAAGGTCTAGTTTCATTCTTCTGCATGTTGCTGTCCAGTTCTCCGAGCACCTTTTATTAAAGAAACTGCAGAGTTCAAAGAGTTACAAAATAGTCATGATGAATTAAAAAATGTTATAAGTGAGGTGCAAAATAAAATGGAGGCAGCCACAGTGTGGATTGAAGAGGCAGAGGGGAGAATAGGTGAATTAGAAGATAAAATTATGGAAAAAGAGGAAGCTGAGAAAAAGAGAGATAAAAAAATCCAGGATCAAGAAGGGAGAATTAGAGAACTAAGTGATGCAATCAAATGGCACAATATCTGTATCATAGGAATTCTGGAAGAAGAAGAGAGAGAAAGAGGCTGAAGGTATACTTGAACAAATCATAGCTGAGAACTTCCCCAATCTGGGGAAGGAAACAGACATTGAAATCCAAGAGGTACAGAGAACTCCCTTCAGACGTAACTTGAATCAATCTTCTGCACAACATATCATAGTGAAACTGGCAAAATATATGGATAAAAAGAGAATTCTGAAAGCAGCTAGTGATAAACGGGCCTTAGCATACAAAGGTAGAAGCATAAGGGTAGTAGCAGACCTATCTACTGAAACTTGGCAGGCCAGAAAGGAATGAGGAAATCTTCAATGTGATGAACAGGAAACATATGCAGTCAAGAGTCCTTTATGCAGCAAGCCTGTCATTCCAGAATAGAAGGAGAGATAAAGGTTTTCCCAAACAAACAAAAACTGAAAGAATTCATCACCACCAAACGAACCCTACAAGAGATCCTAAGGGGGACTCTGTGAGTGAAATGTTGCAAGGACCACAAAGTACCAGAGACATCACTACAAGCATGAAACCTACAGATATCACAATGACTCTAAACCCATATCTTTCAATAATAACATTGAATGTAAGTGGACTAAATGCTCCAATCAGAAGACTTCTTGCTTCTTTAAACTTCCAAATACTGATAATTATTTTATTTGTTCTGATCTATGTGTACTGAGAAGGGTGGGCAAGGAGTGTGTCTTTTTCTGAGCAGGGGTTCCATAGTTGTATTCTCTAATTCCCAACTTTAGGAAGTGTAGAGTTTATGTCTACACACATATAATGAAATATTAATGATGTCTAATATTTTCTTCTGTAAGAATAAAAGATAAAGTTCCCTGGATAACTCATGGTTACATCAGAGGTAATTAGAGTTTGACAAACAGAAAAGCCCTACTAATCTAGACTTTTATACACAGCAAAAATGAAGATGAAATAAACTCATTTGTATGTCTCTCAAACAAAAACTTGAGAGAATTTGAGGAAGGAAAGCTTCCAAATTCGTTCTATGAGGCCAGCATTACCCCAATACCAAAACCAGACAAAGACACTACAAAAAAAGAAAACTACAGGCCAATATCTCTGATGACCATAGATGCTAAAATCCTCAACAAAAGGCTGGCAAAACAAATCCAACAACACATTTGAGAAATCATTCATTATGATCAAGTAGGATTTATTTGAGGGATGCAAGAGTGGTTCAATATTTGGAAGTCAATCAATGTGATGTATCACATTAACAAGAGGAAGGATAAAAACCATATAATCATCTCAATAGATGCAGGAAAAGCATTTGACAAATACACCATCCATTCATGATAAACTTTCAATAAAGTGAGTTTAGAGGGAATATACCTCAATACAATAAAGGTCATTATGAAAAACCCACAGCTAACATTATAGTCAATGGTGAAAAACTCCAAGCTTTTCCTCTAAGATCAGGGATAATACAAGGATGTCTACTTTCACCACTTTCTTCCACTTTCATTCAACATACTATTGGGAGTCCTAGGTGTAGTAATCAGACAAGAAAAAGAAATAAAAGTCATCCATATTGGTAAGGAAGAAGTAAAACTGTCACTATTTGCAGATGACATGATACTATATATAGAAAACACTAATGACTCCATCAAAAAACTATTAGAACTGATAAATGAATTCAGTAAAGTTTCAGCATGCAAAATTAATATACAGAAATCTGTTGCATTTCAATGCACTAATAACAAAGTTGAAGAAAGATAAATTATGAAAACAATCCCATTTATAATTGCACCAAAAAGAATAAAATAACTAGGGATAAATTTCACCAAGGAGGTGAAAGCTCTATACTCTAAAAACTGTAAGATATTGATGAAAGGAATTGAAAACAACACAAATGGAAAGATATATAATATTAATGGATTGGAAGAATTAATATTGTTAAAATGTCCACACTACCTAAAGCAATCTACAGATTTAATGCAATCCCTATCAAAATACCAGTAGTATTTTTCACAGAATAAGAACAAATAATCCTAAAATTTGTATGGAATGACAGAAGACCCAAATAACCAAAGCAATCTTGAGAAAGAAGAACAAAATTGGAGGTGTCACAATCCCAGATTTCAAGATATACTACAAAGCTATAGTAATCAAAACAGTATGGTACTGGCACAAAAACAGACACACAGATTAACAAAATAGGATTAAAAGCCCAGAAATAAACCCACACCAGTATGGTCAATTAATCTACAATGAAAAAGCCATTGTAGAAAAAAGACTGCCTTTTTTTTTTTTTAAATTTACTTCCAAGTTAGCACATAGTGCAACAATGATTTCAGGAGTAGATTCCTTAATGCCCCTTACCCATTTAGCCCTTCCCCCCTCCAACAACTCCTCCAGTAACCCTCTGTTTGTTCTCCATATTTAAGAGTCTCTTACGTTTTGTCCCCTTCCCTGTTTTTATATTATTTTTGCTTCCCTTCCCTTGTGTTCATCTGTTCTGTGTCTTAAAGTCCTCATATGAGTGAAGTCATATGATATTTGTCTTTCTCTGACTAATTTGGCTTAGCATAATAGCCTCTAGTTCCATCACATAGTTGCAAATGGCAAGATTTCATTCTTTTTGATTGCTGAGTAGTACTCCAGTGTGTGTGTGTGTGTGTGTGTGTGTGTGTGTGTGTGTGTGTATATGTATATGTATATCTCACATGTAACACACACACATACACACACACACGCATATATATGTATACACTACATCTTCTTTATCCATTCACCCATCAGTGGACGTTTGGGCTCTTTCCATACTTTGGCTCTTGTTGATAATGCTGCTATGAACATTGGGGTGCATGTGTCCCTTCGAAACAGCATACCTGTATCCCTTGGTTAAACATCTAATAGTGCAATTGCTGGGTCGTAGGGTAGTTCTATTTTTGATCTTTTGAGGAACCTCCATACTGTTTTCCAGAGTGTCTGCACCAGCTTGCATTGCCACCAACAATGCAAAAGAGATCCTCTTTCTCCACATCCTTGCCAACATCTGTTGTTGCCTGAGTTGTTAATGTTAGTCATTCTGACAGGTGTGAGGTTGTATCTCATTGTGGTTTTGATTTGTATTTCCCTGATGATGAGTGATGTTGAGCATTTTTTCATGTATCAGTTGGCCATCTGAATGAAAAAACTGCCTTTTTATTAACTGGTGCAAAAGAATGAAACTGGATGACTTTCTTATACCATATACAAAAATAAACTCAAAGTAGATTAAAGACCTTAATATGAGACTTTTAACCATAAAAATCCTAGAAGAGAGCACAGCAATAATGTCTCTGATATCAACTGCAGCAACGTGTTTCTAGATATGTCTTCTGAGGCAAGGGAAACGAACAAAAATAAACTATTTGAAATACATCAAAATAAAGAGCTTCTGCACAGCAAAGGAAACAACCAACAAAACAAAGAGACAACCTACTGAATGGGAGAAGATATTTGCAAATGACATATCTGATAAAGGGTTAGTATCCAAAGTATATAAAGAGCTTATACAACTCAACACCAAAAGAAACCCCAAATAATCCAATTATAAAATGGGCAGAGTACATGAACAGACATTTCTCCAAAGATGACATATGGATGGCCAACAGACACATGAAAAGATGCTCAACACCATTCATCAGCAGGGGAGTGCAAATCAAAACCACAATGAGACATCACCTCACATGTGTCAGAATGGCTGGTATCGAAAAGACAAGAAATAGCAAGTGGAGGAAAGGAAACCCTTGTGCACTGTTGGTGGGAATATAAATTGGTGCAACTACTGTGGAAAACAATATGGAGATTCCTCAAGAAATTAAAGATACAAATATCATATGATCTAGTAATTATACCACTGGGTATTTGCCCAAAGAAAACAAAAACACCATTCAAAAAGATGTATGCACTCTTATGCAGCATTATTTATAAGAGATAAGACATGGGAACAATTCAAGTATCTATTAATAGATTAATGGATAAAGAAGTGGTATACACACACATACAGAGGAGTATTACTTGGCCATAAAAAAGAATAAGATTTTGCTACTTGTGACAACATGGATGGACCTGGAGGGTATTATGCTATGTGAACTAAGTCAGACAGAAAAAGACAAATACCAGATGATTTCGCTTATATATGGAATCTGAAAAACAAAACAAACAAACAAGCGAAACAGGCTACCGTACAGAACCTAAAGACGGTAGCAAACGTTGTGGAAGAGACAGAAAAGAAATAGTGAGAATCTAAGACCTGACATCATTTGAATCCTGAAGCCTAATGCACATGATGGCTAATTCCACCACTACATGTTTTAAAATAAACATACAGTAAAATTGATTTCACTTTTGCTGTACAGTTCTATGAGTTTTAACCTATGTGAAGATTCATATAAGTAACATTGCAATCAGGATACAGAAGAGTTCCATTCCTCACCCTAAAACTGCCCTGTTCCTTTGTAGTCTTGGCTACCAACCACCCCACCCCTTAACACTGATAATCTCTGCTCTGTTCTCAATCACTGTAGTTTTATCTTTTCAAGGCTGTCAAATAAATGGAATCACATACTGTACAACTTTGTAGATTTTCTTCATTCGGCACAATGCCCTAGAGATTTGTGCTCATTGGGGATTTTCCAGATATGTTGAGATTTTTTTTTTGTTATTGATTTCTAATATAATTCCATTGCAGTCAGAGAATATAACCATAAAATTTCAGTCCATTGAATTGCATTGAGACTTGTTTTATGGCCTAGCATATGGCCTACCACTTGCTGAGTATTCCTTCAATGAGAAGAAGAAGATATTTGTAACTATTAGGGGGAAAAAAGAGTAAAGCAGGGATCAGGAGTGGTAGTAAAGAGCATCACACCACTTAGTTTGCATTTACAATGTGCCAAGAAGCATTTTGAGTCCTTTACGTATACTGTAAGTAGCAGGACCTGTTTGAAAAACTGCACATGGTTTGGCATCTCAGCAGAGCAGAGTGGGTGTAAATTAGGGAGTAGTTGAGGCAGAAAATTTAGAGAATAATCAAAGGGCAGATTTGAAGAAGTCTTGTGTTCCATACTATGAAGTGATAATTCCGAACCGAGGGCCATGGGAATCTGCTGAAGGATTTAAAGTGGCACATCACCTGATCAGGTAGGTTTTGAGAAACTTCACTTGGAGAACAGTATGGACGATGGAAAGAGAAGATCTGTCACAGGTCTACAATAATTGTCCAGGTGAATGATTCTTTTGGGAAGAAATATATGAATTAACACACTAGGAATCTTTTTGACAGGTACACATAGGTCTCTGCGACGCATTATTATGTGAAATGTCTCTAGTGAATCATTACCATCGACTTTCTATTGTTGGAAACATGCTTTAAATGTATACTAGGAAACAAGCTCACCAAGACCATAGCTCTATAATATGTAAAAAGTGTTTTGGTATGGAATAAACTGGTACTTAAGTTGTGGGTATAAGTGTTCAAGGCAGGAACTCCTGCAAGCACCTTCTGTGGGCAGCTGTTCTAAAGTTCTTTGAAGCTCTTCAAATAGTACCATGCTGTCTCTATAAAAAAATTTTCCCTTCTGTTTCCAAGCTTGCCTTTCAGGCAGTACTGTTAAGAACAAAGAAAAGTAGAAACAAGGACATTTAATTCCTCAAGATGATTATTTGCCTTCTGTAGACGAGGCCTGAAAAATGTAAGACATCTGCTGTAATAAATAACTTTCAACAGTACATTTCAGTTTATAGGGAATGCGCTTTATATTTCATATCTAACTAATACAATTCTACGCCCTGGAATTTTATTTAAATGTATGTCAGATCAAGAGAGGCAGTAAGATTTCTTTAAAAAATAAGGTTATAATGATTCAAAATAGCAAACACTTTTACTGTATGCAGTTGGCATTGTTCTGTTTCTTTCATGTATAAACTAAATTAGTCCTCATAACAATCCTAAGATGTATTTACTATTATCATTCCCATTTTATTTTTTTAATTTTTTAAAATTTTATTTAAAAAATAAAAGAGAGACCTTCTTCACTCCCTCTCTTTCTCAAAATAAATGAGAGAACTTTTTTTTTTTTTGTAAAAAGGAAAAATCCAAGTAAGTTAAATCCTATTTAACATATAGTGTAATAATGGTTTCAGGAGTAGAATTTAGTGGTTCCTCACTTACATATAACATCCAGTGCTCATCTCAACAAGTGCCCTCCTTAATGCCCATCGCGTATTTAGCCAACCCCCCTCCCCCGCCCCACACCCCTCCAACAACCCTCAGTTTATTCTCTGTATTTAAGAGTCTCTTATGGTTTGCCTCTGTTTTTATCCTATTTTTGCTTTCCTTCCCCTATGTTCAGCTGTTTGGTTTCTTAAATTCTACATATGAGTGAAATCATATGATATTTCTTTCTCTTATTTCACTTAGCAAAACTACATTCTAGTTCTATCCACATTGTTGCAAATGGCAAGAATTCATTCTGTTTGATTACTGAGTAATATTCCATTGTAGATACATAGCACATCTTTATTCATTCATCAGCCAATGGATATATGGACTCTTTCCATAATTTGGCTATTGTCAATAGCACTGCTATAAACATTGGGGTACACGTGCCCCTTCAAAGCAGCATTTTTTTGTATCCTTTGGATAAATACCTAGTAGTGCAATTGCTGGGTCATAGGGTAGCTGTATTTAATTTTGGGGGTTTTGGTTTGTATGTCGTTGATGATGAGTGATGTTGAGCATCTTTTCATGTGTCTGTTAGCCATCTGGATGTCCTCTTTGGAAAAGTGTCTGTTCATATCATTCCCATTTTAAAAATGAGGACATTGAGGCAGAGGTTAAATTACTTGACCCCAAATCACATGACTAGTTAAGTGACAGAGATTTGGACCTACACAATTTGCCTGTAGAAACTGTGTTCATTATAGCATGACACTGCCTCTTGCCTCTGATTTATTAACTTTAATAGATTAGTGAATTTGCATATTCAAATTGCTCTGACCTGTAATTTCAATGTATCACAATCAGCTATGGGGAGATTAATTACAGTGATTAATACAAATGTGAAGAGTATAGCAAGTTGAAGTCATGATCATGCAGAAAGTAATAGGAAAAAGGATGGGGGCATCTGGGTGGTTCAGTCAGCTGAGTTTCCGGTGAGTTCAACCCCGGGGTTAGCAGCGCAGAGCCTTCATAGAATTCTCACTCTTCATCTCTCTCTGCCCCTACCCGCTGTCTCACTCTCTCTTTCCCTCTCTCAAAATAAATAAGTAAACATTTTTTAAAGGAAAAAAAAATTGCCAGCCAATATGCACTGAGGTTACTGTTATTTTCAAGTTTGTTTCTTTTCTTTTCTAAAATGCCCACTAAGACTACAAGCATCATCTGGGTGGGTTCCACCTTTCTTGCCTTTTTTTTTTTTCCATAACAATCTCTGTATATAGCATGGTGCCTGGTACTGAGTGGACATTCAAATACTTGACCTACTGCAGATCTACCGGTCTCAGGGAATGCTCTTCCAGATACCTTTTACCTGCTTTGATTAATTTAGTTATTTTTGGTCCTTTTTAAGATTACAGAAGACTTTAATAAGCTTTCATTGTTAAAAATTAAAAAAAAATACATAAAGAGATAATAACAAAGCTCGAAAATCCACTTTTCAAATCACCAACACATACTCTTTTCCAGTTGGCCTCTGTCTTGTTTAACGTAATTTGAGTTCTCTTTCTATGCATTTACATGCACACATGCACAAACGTGTTTACATAAAAGTATAAAGGTAACCACAAGTCGACATTATTCGGCAACTGCCTTCTGTCAGTTTCTCATGTCTCCATAAATGTATTTCAGTTTTGGGGCGCCTGGGTGGCTTGGTCGGTTAAGCATCTGACTTCGGCTCAGGTCATGATCTCACGTCATGATCTCACTGTCCTGAGTTCGAGGCCCCGTCACTGACTGCTCAGAGCCTGGAGCCTGTTTCAGATTCTGTGTCTCCCTCTCTCTCTGCCCCTCCCCTGTTCATGCTCTGTCTCTCTCTGTCTCAAAAATAAATAAACGTTAAAAAAAATGTATTTCAGTTTTAAAAACAGCTATCTAGTATTTCGTAATATGTATATATTAAACTTTATGTAATTATCCTCTGTTGATGGGCATTAAGATCATTTCCTGTTAATATATATTAAAAACCATGCAGCAATGAACACTGCTGTGTAAATATCTGTATACCTGTAGAATTACAGGGTAACACAGATCTCTATTTGCGGAAAAGCCCAGTTAGTCAGCATTTTGGAACACATTTAAATAGTGCTTCTTCTCCGCCCCCCCCCCCTCGCCTTTTTAAGAAGAGGGGACGCGGGATAGGTTAGAGCAAGGTAAGCAGAGTAGTAAAATGCCTCGCTGGGGTGTTCGCGAAGTAACTCCTCTCACACACCGTTTTTTCTTCTCAAGATCAATCAGCACAGGACTTGCAAGAGAAGAGCGGCAAAAACTCTGATGGGGGGGTGGGGGTGGACAGGGAGGGCATTGGCAATTTGTGCTTCTTGTGAGAAGCACCTGGACAGCGACATCCTCGAGGACCACGCCCTCCTGTTAAGCCACTAGTGCGTCAATTTTGCCCTTCTTAGGCTAGACTGATGGAGCAACTCCCCAGGTATTAAAAATGACCTGGAGACACCAGGGAGAAGTCAAAGGCACCGATGTGTCTTCAGATGTGAAGCGAACGGCGGTGAGGACCAAGTCCCAACCGCAGGACGCCTCGAGCACCGCCGCCGCAGCGGCCGCCTCCGGCCGCCGCGGACGACTCGCTTTCCCAGCGGCCCCCGCGGCCCATAGGGCCTTGAGCCGGGCCTGCCCTCGCGAGCGGGGGCGGGGCCGGGGCCGGAAGTCACGTGCCTCGACAGCCGCCCGGGTGAGGCTGCCTCGGTCGCCCAGTCTGGTTGGGGCTGTGACTGTGGGAGGCGCCGGGGTGATGGCGGTGGAGACTCTGTCCCCAGACTGGGAGTTCGACCGCGTTGACGACGGCTCACAGAGTAAGGGAGCGGCAGGGCAAGGGCTGCGGGTGGATGCTCGCCGGCCCGCCTCAGCCCCCCACCGGCGGCGCTCCTGCGGGAGGGCTCTGCGTCGTGGTCGCCGCGCAGCCGTCCAGTTCGGGACACTTGCTGCCCCTTGAAGTGTGAGAGGGACGCGCCCTCGGGCGTTGCTTTCGGGGTTGGGGCTCCAGCGGCGGTGGGTCAGGCCGGCCGGGTCAGGGCTCAGCGTCCGGGGCGGTGGCTGTCCCGAGGAGCCCGTGGTGCCCGGGGCAGCAGGCGTCCCCTCTCTGCTACCCAGGGCCGGGCGGGGTGCGTCCAGGGAGGCCCAGCAGCCCGGGGAGCCGAGGCTGGCCCTGCCTGTGGCCTCTCGGGGCTTTCGCCACATGTGCGGAGTGTGCAGTTCTAGAACGGGCTGAGTGAGGTCCGGGTTCCTGTTTTCGCTTTCCTGTTTTTCTACTTTTCTTCCAATCAACTTTTGGAAGTTTGAGGATTTTTTCTGCATGTTCTTACAGCGTAGAAGACAGCGGAAAAGCACTCTTCACGCGGAAAAAATAAACGAGCGAGTGCCAGTTTACCTCCTTCCGTGCCTTTTATTTACAAGTAGCGTTTTTCAGAGATGTTCTGTAGCTTCCGTTGCACCTAGAAAGGTTGCAAAAATTAAGCAACTTATATTTCATAAAATCGAGTCGTTTCGTTTCTAACTTGAAAGTCCAACCCCCAAAACCAAAGGTAGAGACCAAATAATTATTTCAGTCAAACTCTATTTAAGATTAATTCAAATTGGTAATGCTTCTTATCTGTAGTGCTGTTAATCTGTTTAAGTGATACGAGGGATTGAGACCTCCCGCTTGTGAATTTGTTTCTTAATGCAGTTTTCCCAAAAGGTGAATGTAATTTTTAAAAATTACACGTGAACCCTGCCTAACTTTACAAAGAAAAAAAAATCATGTGTACCAACTTACATGTAATTAAGTAAGAAGCATGAGCTCAATTCATAAATGGTTTGCAGTTTGTCATAAAACATTCCATAAGTTAGGAGCTCTTATGCAGCATAAAAAAAAATCTTGGTGGTAATGACAGAGTCCTTCAACTTTTTTTGTGGAGAGGATTTTGTATTTACTGTTATAAAGTGAACTGCGCCTTGTCACGTATGAGGTTTCATGGACAGAGGCCCCTTACTCTAGTATCTTCAAAAAACTGTAATGAAAATATATTGCTAGGTTTGAAAATGGTTCAACTGAGAGTAGGATGATCGGATTCAGTCAACAGACATTTTCTGCATCCTAGGAACTGTATAAAGTATTAGGGCTGCAGAGATTACACAAAGAATGTTGAGATGAGCATGTAAATACGTTTTTGGATTTTACTCTTGAGGAATCGCCCTGGATTTCTTCAAATCTTTTTATCATAACTTTGTACTAATTTTACAACTATTGATTATTTTATCAGCAAGGAGCTTTAATGTTCTTGCAGGTTATCAGTTGCCCATTGCTTTGTGAATTCCCAGACTAACTGCCACCATGCTTTTCTGGCATTGTCATGAAGAACTCATTTGCTGGTTAAATGCATGTAATTGAGAATTAGGCATGTATTTGGGATTTCAAGAATCTCTCACAGTTTTTAAATTTATGAGTCATATCTAGATCGTCTTTTAAAATTGCCTAGGTTGGGGCGCCTGGGTGGCTCAGTCGGTTAAGCGTCCGACTTCGGCTCAGATCATGATCTCGCGGTCCATGAGTTCGAGCCCCTCGTCGGGCTCTGTGCTGACAGCTCAGAGCCTGGAGCCTGTTTCGGGTTCTGTGTCTCCCTCTCTCTCTGCCCCTCCCTCGTTCATGCTCTGTCTCTCTCTGTCCCAAAAATAAATAAACGTTAAAAAAAAATTTTTTTAAAATTGCCTAGGTTACTCCTGCAGTCAGATAGGAACCTCACTGAATGGAACTGAGAACAGATCCACCTGATCTAGATCTCAGGCTCTGAGCATTAGTTGCAAAATAAGGGAGATTGAAGAGCTAGGTCTTTTATCCTTAAAACATAATTTATCTTAGAGTTACTTTGCATTGCTAATTTGAGAGAAAAATTTTAGTTTTTTTTTTTTTTAGAAGACAACGACTGAATAGTTATTCACATCAATAAAAGAAACTGAATTGGATTTGCTGTCTTTGGAATAAGTAATTAATTCTTATGTATAAGATAGAATATCTCCTTTTAGTATTAATTTTGATGACTAGACATACTTTTATTGTCCAGTTGATTCCACTGACCCCTTAGAGTCATCTATTGTGTAAATTATGTAAATATTACCACTGTATTCTATACTCAGTGTTCTTCATTTGGCTTTTCCAACTCTATTATGATAGTGAAGTCATTAAAATATCTTGGTGAATTTTGGGCGTTACAGAAATAACATGATAGAGCAGGTCTAAAACCGTTTTTAAAAACAATATTTAGATGTATTTAAAAAATTTTTTTTCATGTTTATTTATTTATTAAAAAAAATTTTTTTTTTTAATGTTTATTTATTTTTGAGACAGAGAGAGACAGAGCATGAACGGGGGAGGGTCAGAGAGAGAGGGAGACACAGAATCTGAAACAGGCTCCAGGCTCTGAGCTGTCAGCACAGAGCCCAACGCGGGGCTTGAACTCACAGACCGTGAGATCATGACCTGAGCCGAAGTCGGACGCTTAACCGACCAAGCCACCCAGGCGCCCCATGTTTATTTTTGAGAGAGACAGAGTGTGAGCGGGGAAGGGGCGGAGAGATGAAGACACAGAATCTGAAGCAGGCCTCAGCCTCCGAGCTGTCAGCACAGAGCCCCTTGTGGGGCTCGAGCACACGAACTGTGAGATTGTGACCTGAGCCGAAGTTGAATGCTTAACCGACTGAGCCACCTAGGCACCCCTGGATGTATTTTTAGACAGTAGTTTACAGTCTAGAGAATTAAAAATTACCTTTTTAAATTTTGCTTCTATGACAACAGAGATTTTTGCGCCTGATACAGGTCTTTATTTATTTTTTTTGCAAAAAAGTTATGACTAAAATATAGGATCAAGATGTTGAGCTATTGAAGGCATTATTCACATTATTTATGGGGTAAATAGGACAATAAATTTTTCATAGTACTTTAAAGTTGTAGTTTAAATGTGGTATTACTGTATAACATGCACAGCTTTTAAAATTACTATTTGGAAAAGATGAAAAGCTGAATTATTGTTTAATTTTGAAACTTTATTTTCAAGACGTCCAGACATTCCAAAGTAATACATTTAAAAATGCTTAGTAAGTACTTTGCTGTGACTTTTGAGATTATTTGAAGTAAATGTCCTGTAATTCATTACTTGTACTTCTTACATACTATTTTAAAATTTAAATTTAGAAATTCATGCTGAAGTTCAACTTAAGAATTACGGGAAATTTCTTGAGGAATATACATCTCAACTGAGAAGAATTGAGGATGCATTGGATGATTCAATTGGTGATGTTTGGGATTTCAATCTTGATCCAATAGCATTAAAGGTTTGATTTTGTTTTATTTTTAATTTATGTGTGTATTTTCAGGACATACTATATCTTGAAAACATAATTTTAAAAAATGGAATATACAGTTGGCCCTTGAACAATGTGGGGGTTAAGGGCACTGACTTCCCATGTCATTGAAAATCTGCATATAACTTTTGACTCACCAAACTTCACCTCCTGTGGACCAGAAGCCTTACCAATAACATAAACAGTTCATTGACACATATTTTGTCTGACACATATTTTGACACAAATTATGTATTATATTCTTACAATAAGCTGGAGAAAAGAAAATGTTATTAAGAAAATCATGACGAAAAATACATTGACAGTACTGTACTGTGTTTATAAAAAAATGAATCCACATGTAAGTGGACTCACACAATTCAAACCTGTGTTGTTCAGAGTTCAACTGTATGTTTTTATTATTTGGAATCTAGAGAACTGAAACTTGGAGGAAAAATTGTTAATTTCTTCATCTCTAAGCCATGCAGTTGGGTTTTTTTCGTTTTTTTTTTTTAAATGAATGACACAAACCTCTTTGAGGTAGCCTTTGTTTTTCACCAAGAAAATGAAGAGGGTTGGAATAAAATATTCAAGCTTTATTTTTTCCTTATTGAGATTATTTTATGTGCAGTGAAATACATAGATTTACAATATACTGTTCGGTGAATTTTGTCAAACATCCATATCCATGTAACTCTAATGAAAATATAGAAGATTTCCATCATTTCCCCTTATGCTATTTAGAGGATCTTAATGTGGGAGTACTGGCTTTTTTGGTTTATTTTTTAAGTTTTTTATTTAAATTCCAGTTAGTTAACATATAGTGTAATACTAGTTTTAGTAGAATTTAATTTGGGAGTAATTTCTTAATGCACAAAATAAGGCATTCCTGCTCTGTTCCATTTTCAGATCATTCTGTCTTGTTTTATCTTTGAAACTGTAATCGGTTACCACTTAATAATTAACATTTACTGAGCATTTGTTATGTACTAGACACTGCCCTCAGTTACATATTGACTTTTTCAGTAACAGTTTTCTTGAAATTCACACATCTCACAATTTTTGGAATTCACATATCGTATAATTCTTTGTTTTTTTAGTGTATTCACAGAATCCTGCAGGTATCACTAGACTCAATTTTAGAGCATTTTCAACACCCTCAAAAGAAATCCTATGCCCCTTAGCAGTCACTCCTGATCTAGTGTGGTGTTAGTGCTAAGTACAGGGTTCAACGCAAGTTTGAATAGAATAGATAGGGCTAGACTCAATTTGTGTATTCAAAATTTCAGTGATTTTTTTCAAATTAAAAAGAAATGTTCTTTCCCTCTGTTACTATAGCTTTTGCCTTATGAACAGTCTTCCCTTTTGGAACTCATAAAGACTGAAAACAAGGTACAGATTTCTAAACCTAAAAATCTTATTTTTTTGAAATGTTTAGTTATCTGCTATAACTTATATTTTTTATGTTTTTACACATGAAACTAGGTCTTGAACAAAGTCATTACTGTTTATGCTGCACTTTGTTGTGAAATCAAGAAATTAAAGTATGAGGTAATTATTTGTACTCTTAAGATGTTAAAAACATGATATAAAAGCAAATATGTGCTTACATATACAGTGTATATAAAGATTTATTGCATGTTGAATGAATTGTTTATTTAAAGTAATACTAATAATAGTGATTACCATTCACTGAGTGTGCTTTCTGTGTACCAGACACCATAGGAATCCTGTTCATACGTAGAATGAAAGGCAGATAGTATGAGGAATAGATGAGGAAACAGATGAGCTTAAAGAGGATGTCACTTGCCTAACATTTTACTAGTGGTAACTGTTTGAGTCTGGGTCTGCATACCTTCAGAGTCTGTGTTATCTGCCACATATACTAGCTTTCTAGATATAATTGACTTTTTAGCCTTTTTTTTTTTTTTTTTTTTTAAAGTGAGCTCCATGCCCAGCATGGGGCTTGAAGTCACCACCCTGAGATTAAGAGTTGCGTGCTCTACTGACTGATCCAGCCAGGCATCCCAAGATATAACTGATTTAAAAAAAAAAAAAAAAAAAAAAAGCTTTGGATTTTTAATATGCTTTGTATTACCTTACCCATGGGTCATTAAAACTCTGGTAGAAGTTGGTAAACTTCCTCTTTTTTTCTGTACCCTTTTGATACCATGCGGTTGCTTTCTCTTCTCATGAACTAGTGGGAGGATGTGGGACAATTAGAATGGTTAGAAAAGACAAAGGCAAGTGTAAAGAAATTAAGAGATAACTTTGAGTATTAATGATATCTTTGGTAGTCTAAAGATAAATTGAATTTACCTGTTTTGTAAGCAGTTTTTGAATTTAAGTGAATTTGTATGTGATGTAGTCCTCTGATTATTATTAAATATGGATAACTAAGAGAGCCTAGGAATTTAAAAACAAAATAGCAACCTTTAAAATTATTTTATTTTTTTTTAAACAGGCTGAAACTAAATTTTATAATGGTCTCTTGTTTTATGGAGAAGGAGGTAAGTTTTAAAATTTTACATCGTAATGTCATAATGCCTTTTTGACATTGAAATGAACAAAAAGTTGACAATTCTAGGACTACCATGATTATATAATGTATTAATGTGAGAAAAGAAATATTCAGATTTTTTGTTGGTTTATTTGTTTTCATAAGCAGATGGAAAAAGCCTGAGTGATGAAGCAGCAGCATATTCTCTAAAATCTATTTGTGATATTTTTATAACTTACAAAGCACCGTGGCTAGATAAGGATTTTCCTTGAATTCACTAAATAGTGAAACAGATGATTGTTTTAACTGAATCATTAATGATTGTCTCATTTTTCTTTTCAGTATAAACATTCTGTTTTCAATAGTATGCAGTTTAGAAGATATACTAATAAAAGTTGTATTTATTTTTCTTTTTGGGTCTTGACTAAGTTTAAACTAAAAAATTGAAATATGACTCTTTATGTTGCCCTTTAAAGCTACAGATTCCAGCATGGTGGAAGGTGATTGCCAAATTCAAATGGGAAGATTTATTTCATTTTTACAGGTAACTAGTTTTGACTTTTTGCTGTTTTTTTCTTTTTTTTCTTAAAGTTTGGGTAGATTACACTCAAAAAAGAGTTCAAATGCTAAGAACGTGTACTGTGAGAGTAAGACACTTAGTTGGTATTGAATTATAGTTAAGAGGTCATAATTCCTGAAAGATTTTCATAGCATTTTATGGAAATCAGGTATCAAAGTAAGTTTGTTTCTTTCTTTCATAATTTCATTTGTGGACAATTTGTCACCATGCCTTTTAAAATAATTTAAACTTTGGGGTCCTTGGGTGTCTCAGTTGGTTGAGCGTCTGACTTCGGCTCAGGTCATGATCTCGTGGTTGGTGAGTTCGAGCCCCGCACTGGGCTCTGTGCTGACAGCTCAGAGCCTGGAGCCTGCTTCGGAGTCTGTGTCTCCCTCTCTCTCTGCTCCTCCCCTGCTTGCTCTCTGTCTCTGTCTCTCTCAAAAATAATAAACATTAAAAATAAATAAAAGTTGGAGGGCTGAAAGAAAAGAAGGTGAGAAAGAATGACATCTTGCCATTTGTAGCGATGTGGATGGAACTAGAGTGTATTATGCTAAGCAAAATAAGAGAGACAGATACATGATTTCACTCATGTGGAATTTAAGAAACAACAGATGAACATAGAGGGAGGGAAAGAAAAATAAGATAAAAACAGGGAGGCAAACCATAAGGGACTCTTAAATACGGAGAACATACCGAGGGTTGCTGGGGGTGAGGAGTTAAGTGGGTGATGGGCATTAAGGAGGGCACTTGTTGGAATGAGCACAGGGTGTCATATGTAAGAGATGATGGGTTCTACTCCTGAAGCCAGCACTACCCTGTATGTTGAGTAACTTGAAAGTGCATTTAAAAAAGTGAAAAGAAGATAGGTTATCCAGAGAAAGCAGATACCACCTCTGCATCAAGGGAAAAAAGGGAAAGGGTTGGGGTTGCCAGAATCTGGGAGTTTGGAGCAGGAGCCCTGTGGAGTTAGTGGTCATATCTATGAAGGAACCAGCGCTGCCTGGTGGGCTGGTACCTCTGAGACAGCAACATGGGGTTGGTTCTGTAGTGCTGAAAGAAGCTGAAGGCTGGAGCAAACTGCCGTTGATGGGGTGGACTGCTCTTGTCTGGGTTTTATTGATAAAATCAGCAAGAAGTAGGGGCGCCTGGGTGGCTCAGTTGGTTAAGCATCCAGCTCTTGATTTTGGCTCAGGTCACGATCTCATCATGGTGAGATTGAGTCTCTCGTTGGGCTCAGCATGGAGCCTACTTGGGATTCTCTCTCATGCTCTCTCTCAAATAACTTAAAAAAAGAAAAAGCAAGAAATAGAAAGAATGTCCTTTTCCTGCCCTCTAGTGTCCTTTTAGTGCCACCTGTTGACAGAACCTAATGGGAAACCTTCTGACAGGAGTCTAAGAAATGTAATTTGCAGGGTCCCCAGTGAATGTGTCAGTTTCTCTGTCTAGTTTTATCAAATTTCACATTTCTTATTTTCAGGATATTCTGTATGGTGCATACAAGTTTAAAATTGTTGATCATTCTTTGTAAGTTGAATCTTTTGTGTGGTAACCCTGTTTAACTATAACAATTACATATGTAATATATGATTGCATAAGGATGTGTTATAAACTATAGCTCTGATATACTAACAAACTCTATTTTGTCTGATATTATCACTGTCCCAGCTCTGTTTTAGTTAACATTTTCTTGATTTATTTTTTTATATTCTCTCAACCTTTCAGTATCGTTATGTTTGAGTTGTGATTCTTTAAAGTCACATGTATCTGGATTTTGCTTTATTACATGATCTGAAAATCTGAAGATCTCTGTCTTTTAATTGGCTAATTCTATTTTATTTAAATAGTCTATTATTTAAATAGACTTGTTTCTTCCTTTTTTATTTTGTGCTATTTGTCTGAATTTTCTGTTCTTTGCTTTTATTGAACTTTTAGAAGTTTAAATAAGAAAGGTAAAACTAGAGCTATTTAAAAAAAATTTTTTTTAATGTTTATTTTTGAGAGAGAGAGAGAGAGAGAGAGAGCAAGCGGGGGAGGGGCAGAGAGAGAGGGAGACACAGAATGTGAAGCAGGCTCCAGGCTCTGAGCTGTCAGCACAGAGACCGACGCGTGGCTCAAACTCATGAACCATGAGATCGTGACCTGAGCCAAAGTTGGACGCTTAACTGAGCCACATAGGCGCCCCTAAAACTAGAGCTATTTAAGTAAAATTGAAATGCATTATTTATTTTTGTTTTCAAACATTTAAAATTGTTTTTGGATCTCATTGACAGCTGCATAAAATTAAAATTTTAAACCTTCAACAAGTGTTTCATAAGCCCTAGCATATGTTAGGAACTGTTCTTGGTGCTGGGGATACAGCATTGCACAAAACCAACAGAAATTCCTGCCCTTGTAGAACTTAAAATTTAGCCACAGATTTAATCAGGCTTTAAATACTTTTGCATACCAGTTGTTTTTTTAGGTTTAAGCGTTGAGAGCTTCTGAAAAGAAATTTTCAGAAGGTATGGGACATGGTAGATGCAAATTAATTTTTTCATGACAAACATATGCCTGCAGTCAGTAGTATTTCCCTTTCTGTGTACCAAATCTGTTTATAGATGAGGTTAAGGGTCATAAGCATTTGAGGTTATTTCAGAGTGACTTCTGGAGAGCCTTTCCCTCATTGTCCTACTTCCTAAAATGCCAGCTCTTGAGCTTCTTCGTTCAGGTGTTCATTTTTTTATTCACTTCACGGGACAGAACTTTATTGAGAAGCACTTGAGGGTTAGTCACCATGCTGGACAGTGGATACTTAAAGAAGGAATAAGATAGTCTCTGTCATTTAAGAATTACATGAGTAACTAAAGTATAATCTTTAAAATAAAAGTATGAATGAAATGCTGTGGGGACAAAGCAGTAGAAATGACTTTGGGATGCAGGAGAAGGGTTAAGGACTGCTTACTTGAAGGATGTTTGGAATTGTCTGTCTGCAGGTTAACTGGAAATTTTACTGGAAAACTGTTTTGTTTTTGTTTACCATTGTTACCATAAAATAGAGAAATGGTGACATTTAAAAAGCAACTATGTAACATATACTCAACTTGTCATTTCAGGAACTATCTTGTTTTGTGACGAGGTGCTATGAAGTGGTGATGAATGTAGTCCATCAGTTGGCTGCCCTCTATATCAGTAACAAGTAATGGATTTTGTAAATATTTGTGCATTTATAATAGAGATGCAGGGAATGTTTTTCTAAAACTAGCCAGTTACCCGAAATAATTTTTCATTTGTTTACTTATTCTTTCATTCATTTATTCAGCATCTTTTGAAGATGCATGATGTTTCGAACAGTACTTGATGTGTATAATACATAGGTTAATAAGACAATTTCTACCATGGTAAATGATGTTATCTCTCTGAATAAGAATGTTGACAGAATAAACTTAAATTTGATTATATAGAAAAGGCTAATATGGAATTAGAGCTTGTACCAAATTCTCTCCCATTATTTCTCCTTTACATTGTTTCCTGGCTTATTAGAATTACATGGGACGTTTCTACAACTGCAGAATCTGGCGGAGTGGTGCCAGGGAATCTACACTGAAAAAGATTTTGGTTTTACTCAGTTGATCTTGCAAGTTTGAGAACCACTGTTCTAAATCAAGAAGAATAATCAAATTTTCATAGAGCCCTTACTGTTCTTAGTACTACAGAGTAATATCTCACATTTGATTAATTCTTTATACTTAAAAACTTTCCCATTTGCTATTTAATTATAATCTTACAGGAACTTTGTTTAGGTATATGACAAAGGGTTCTCAATTATGAGAAGCATCTGAGACCCAGAGGAATTCTATAAGATTCCATAGCAATTGAGATGCTGTTCTTTTGATCACCAGGTCCATTCATTGTTGTTCTTAGTATACCAGAATGCATCTTAACTGTTGCTATGAACTGGAAGACTGTGTTAACTGTTTCTCATTCTCACGTTTTTCTCTGCAGTTAGGTGTTTACTTTATGTTCTGTTCTTTCACTGCAGCTGTCCTCAGGGCAGGGGGGCATGAGAGCATGAGAGCGTGACTACACATCTGCAGTATCTGATGTGTAATTCAAAGAGAACTCCCCACCACCATGCCCCTGTCCAAAAGAGATGAAATTTATTTGTATTCTGAATTTAATTTTTAAAATATTCTATCCTGTGGAATATCTGTATGTGCTTTGATGTATAAATACTGTCTTAAATTATTTACTGTTGAGTAGGAGATGCCTAGGAAGTAAAATTTGAATTATCCTGGGGCTTTTGACTTTGGCATGTTGTTTGTATGCATTGTTTTTCAGTAGGAATGAGAACTCAGAAATAAACCTGACTAGTTTCCAAATGCCAGTTTGGGTAAGATAACGAAGATTCTGGGTTGGGAATTGAAAAATTCTAATAGTTGAGAAAGAAATGAATATCAGTTTCACTATTTCTCCACCTCCATCCCAAACTTGATCCTTCAGGTTTAAAGGCTAGGGTTATTCATGGGTCACATATGGTCATTTCCCTACCCGTTGAGTTTAGGTATAGACAAGGATAACCCTGACTCGGTATACATGTTCGTTCTCTTCTTAGAAAAGTGGAGTGTGGCCCCATAAATTATAGTGACTATAGCTGAAATAAAGCTAAATACATGTTAAAAGTCCAAGAGCTTCTGCTATGTGTTTTTCTTAAAAACAAAAAAGTGTTTTTTTTTTTAATTGGATGCTATTTTATTACAGGATTGCACCCAAAATTATAGAGACAACTGGAGTTCATTTTCAGGTAAAAGTCATTTAACTTGATCTGTAAAACTGTAATTTTTACTATATTTTGCTGTGGAGTTTGTGTGATGGGGGAGTACAACAATTATAGCAAGACTCTTCAGAAAAAAAATTTTTTTTGCTTCTTTTTAATTTGTGAAGTTGATGAGGCATTATTGACCCACTAGCGATATAATTCTTAGTTTTTCCCAGTAGTGGCCCAATGCAGATTCTCTAAGTGGTCTCTTTGGAGAGTGAAATAATTCTGCAATATCCCAGTTAAGGATGAAATAGTGGGCAAAGCGTTTCTCTAAGGTTTACTGTTCCATCTGAGGATTAATAGTTTCATTTGTACGTTAATAAACTGATTTACCCACTGCTTTAATTCAGTAATTCGCCCAGTGTGTTTAACTTTAAAAATCCATAGGAAGCTTAACTTGTAACTAGTGATTAAATGGTAATCATTAAAGGTTTTTTGACAGACTATGTATGAGCACTTGGGAGAGCTGCTAACAGTTTTGCTTACCTTGGATGAAATTATTGATAATCATGTCACATTGAAAGAGCACTGGACTATGTACAAAAGGTGAGCCAATTAAATGTTTGAAATATTCTCTTTATATAGTTAACGTGTTAGTAAAAAAGAAACAAATGTAAATGATGCAGCTCTTTTAAAAGACCTAGAGACCTATATTTAGAAGGATCTCCTGTCACATGTTTCTATGAATACAGTAACCATTTTTTTAATTAATAATTTATTTACTTTTTAATTTACATCCAAGTTAGCATATGGTGCAACAATGATTTCAGGAGTAGATTCCTTAATTCCTCTTACCCGTTTAGCCCATCCCCCCTCCCATAACCCCTCCAGTAACCCTCAGTTTGTTCTCCATATTTATGAGTCTCTTCTGTTTTGTCTCCCCTGTTTTTATATTATTTTTGTTTCCCTCCCTTATGTTCATCTGTTTTGTCTCTTAAAGTCCTCATATGAGTGAAGTCATATGCTATTTGTCTTTCTCTGACTAATTTTGCTTAGCATAATACCCTCTAGTTCCATCCATGTAGTTGCAAATGGCAAGATTTCATTCTTTTTGATTGCTGAGTAATACTCCATTGTGTGTGTGTGGGTGTGTGTATACATATATATACACACATGTATATATACGTGTATATGTACGTGTATACATATATATATACGTATATACGTACATATATATATATATATATATATATACACATCTGCTCTATCCACATCTTTATCCACATCTTTATCCACATCTTTATCCACATCTTTATCCACATCTTTATCCATTCATCTGTCGAAGGACATTTGGGCTCTTTCCAGACTTTGGCTATTGTTGATAGTGCTGCTATAAACATTGGGGTGCATGTGCCCCTTCGAAACTGCATACCTGTATCCTTTGGATAGATATCTAGTAGTGCAATTGCTGGTCGTAGGGTAGTTCTATTTTTAATTTTTTTGAGAAACCTCCATTCCAGAGTGGTTGCACCAGCTTGCATTCCCACCAGCAGTGCAAAAGAGATCCTCTTTCTCCACATCCTCGCCGACATCTGTTGTCTGAGTTGTTAATGTTAGCCATTCTGACATACAGTAACCATTTTTAAATTTCAGATGGGCTTGTTTGAGAGTATGGTATACTTATATAAAGCATCCTAATACTTAAAGTATATTAGAATGTTAATTTGACTACCTTAGAACTCAGAGTTATTTTTTTCTTGGGTTCTGTTCAAGTGACAGTTGTTTTCCTGAACTTGGTTTTATTTCATTGTATATTCTTAAGACTTCTTTAAGTCCAGGGATTTTATTTAGTTCATCTGGTATCTAAGAGTACCAGACACCTGAATTTAGGATGATATAAAAAAGGCATGATTAGAAAATTAAATATCTTAGCATTGTTTTTGTTCAGGTTTTCAAATGTGTAGAGCCAAACAAGCAATCAAACAAATGTAAAATTTTGATTTCTCGAAAATTTTTCAATTGAAGAATTATTAGTAAAATTGAAGGTCTTTCTCCTAATCTTCCACAAGGTTACTGAAATCTGTCCATCACAATCCTTCAAAATTTGGAATTCAGGAAGAAAAGCTAAAGCCGTTTGAAAAGTTTTTGCTGAAGCTAGAAGGGCAGTTACTTGATGGAATGATATTTCAGGTATGACAGCTCTATCAGGCTATACTAAATGGGCTTGTATTAGTTGATCCAGCTCAGAACTCTGTATGACACTTTGATAGCATACCACTGAAATATGTTTTCTTTAGAAGTGTTTGGCTTAAAACATTGTCAGTGTACTAAATGTAATTATTTCAGTACCTAGTAGCAAACAAAATTAATGGTACTAGTTGTATTTGGGGTGAGGGTTTTGTTTTTTTTTTTAATTATGTAGAAGGATAAAACTATTCAAGGATTAAGATCTAAGCAGTTGCTTTAGTGTTTGTTGTTAAACTCTAGATTTGGGTGTGTTTAGGGACGCCTGGATGGCTCAGTAGGTTAGGTGTCTGACTTCGGCACAGGTCATGATCCTGCCTTCATGGGTTCAAGCCCTGTGTTGGGCTTTGAGCTGACAGCTCGGAGCCTGGAGCCTGCTTTAGATGCTGTGTCTCCCTTTCTTTGTGCCCCTCCCTTGCTTGTACTCTCTCTCCCATAAATGAATGAACGAATGTTTAATTCTTCCTGGGCTCAGGGAATATAATTTGGGTCTGTGTAGTCCAGGTAGCTTCCTACTATTTACTAGCTATTTTAAGTTTAAATTAATTAAAATGAAATAAAATTTCACTTTCTCCACCACTTTCACGTGCTTAACAGCTGCATATATATAATCTAATCATTGCGGCAGACACTTCAAACTTACATGTTGTATATCAATAATATCTTAATAAAGCTGAGGGAAAAATAGCCACAATTAGTCTGTGACTAGCTGTCCTGTCAGCATAGAAATGTAGAACATTTCTATGATCACAGAAAGTTCTATTGGATAGCATTGCTTTGGGTAGTATTTATTAGAAATTGCAATATATTTATATTTAAAATCTGCTTCAAGGTTATTTTTAACATATTTTTACATAATGACAATAAAAAATTGATATATAGTTGACACATAATGTTAGTTTCAGGCATACAACATAGTGATTTGACATCTATACATTATGCTATTCTGAGGATCACACATTTTACAGATTGATCCCAACTATTGTTTATACTAATTAACAGCTGATATATTCGATTCAGAAGATGATTTTTTGTCATTGAGTCTTTTTCCAGGAGACATTCTGATACATGCTATAATAAAGTGCTAGGAAAGTAATCATCAGAAAAAATACACTATTCTCTTAAAAGTGCATGGTAAAATAATAAAACGTTTTCCGTGCTTAATCAGATACATCTTCCATACGTCACTGAGCATCACTGTGTATATCTCTTCATGTAGAATTTTGGATTTGTGGTTCAGTTGTATTTCACTAACTAGGTACTTAAGTACATAAGTACATATTTTTCACTCAAAAGGATTTAGTTATTAGATGACATTAAGGTAAAAACTTGAGCCTCAGTGTTACTGAGATTAAAATGATGAATGTAGAAGTTTGTCACACGGTGTATATTTAAGTCTGTTTAATAACTTATTGAAAGTTTAAATTTCCCTTTAAATGTTTCCTATTTAGGCCTGTATAGAACAGCAGTTTGATTCTCTCAATGGAGGAGTATCTGTGTCAAAAAATAGCACTTTTGCTGAAGAATTTGCACATAGTATTCGCTCAATTTTTGCAAATGTAGAAGCCAAACTTGGTAATGTAAAATGCATTTTTTAAATTTGTGTTGATAAAGTTTGCATTTCCTTGAATGTAGAATTAAGTATATTTTTCTCACATGGTGTTGTTTTATAAGGAGAACCTTCTGAAATTGACCAGAGAGACAAGTACGTTGGAATTTGTGGACTCTTTGTACTGCATTTTCAAATTTTTCGGACTATTGATAAAAAGTTTTATAAATCTTTATTGGACATTTGTAAGAAGGTAAGAACTTGGAACTTTTTTTTTCAACTTGAGTAGGTGAAAAAGATTTTGGATAAAATTGGATATTCTAAAATGTATTTTATTCCTGATTATAAAAATAGTAATTTTTACAGTACTTTGTAATAATTATAAAAATAATACTATAAGAATTTTTAAAAACCAAGCATTCCCAGAGCACCTGGGTGGGTTGAGCGTCCAACTCTTGATTTTGGCTCAGGCCATCATCTCATGGTTTGTGAGTTTGAGCCCTGCATTGGGCTCCACTTTGGGCTCTGTGCCCACAGCGTGGAGCCTGCTTGAGATTCTCTCTCCTCTCTGCCCATCCCTCATGCTCCCTCTCTCTCTGAAAATAAGCATTTTTTAAAACCCAAAAACCAAGCATTCCAGAAATAAGTAACATAGTAAATGGAAGTACTGCATAATTCCACATCATATAAATACCTATTCGTGGAAGTTCTTCCAGATTTTTTCCTATAAATTAACTTCCTATTACTGTCACTGCTGTTTTCTTTTTCTTTGGTTCTTCTCCTCTTCTTGCCATTCCTTCTCATTATTGAAGTGGAAAAAAATTAAAATTTTTTTTTTTTTTTTTTTTACATCTTTGCTATTTCCATGATGTGACACACCTGATTTCAAAATTGAAAACTTTGTGTGTAAAATCAAGTGATATGTGACCATGAGAATCCAGCCATCTTGGGTCTTTTATTTTTTCACTAATATAGAATAAAAGTAAAAGTGGTGAAGATTGAAGTTTCTGTTTGCTTTTTGCATATTTTTATCTGAATATCCATGAGAGTGTGTAAGTGTTTAATATTTAGGCAGAATAAAACTTTCTCATGTCCCATATCAGATATTAGAATGCCTTAATTGTGCCACAGTAAGATAATTTGTGTCATAATGTATAAATGATTGTAAGTTGTCTTCCCGTTGTGTATTATAGGACTATTAAACAGCTTACTGTTAGCCTGAATTTATTGATTTCCCTCTCTTACATTTACTATTTCAGGTACCAGCCATCACTCTAACTGCTAATATTATTTGGTTTCCTGATAATTTTTTGATCCAGAAAATACCAGCAGCTGCCAAACTTCTAGACAGAAAAAGTCTTCAAGCCATTAAAATACACAGAGATACTTTCCTACAGCAGAAAGCTCAATCACTTACCAAGTGAGTTTATAAGTACCCGTAACGAAAGTGTTTAGATACTTTATATTCTTGGATCTTACACTGACTCTAAATATATGGAAAATATTTGGTTATAAGATCAAATGTACTTACTCCTTACCAGAGAAGAGGTTAGACAATCTCTAGGAGGCTTAATTTTTAGGAGTTTTTTTGGTTTTGTTTTAAATGTTTTAGGTTTAAACTTAAAGATGCAGGAAAATTGTACTTTATGGAGATGTGTGTGTGTATATAGGCACACATACATATGTATACATGTATTTGCAGACATATACACATACTTTTTATCAGACGCATTAAATATTTTGTGTAGAGTGAAGTTCCTGCAGTAGATGTCATTTGATGACATTAAAAACATTGGGTGTCCATGACTCAGTGATAATTTTTGGAGGCGTTGACTTTAATTTGATGCACTCCTTTTTTTAATTTGTATTTTTATGAAAGTAACATATGTACATACTTAAGTCCAAAAGTACTAAAAGTTGAAAGGGAAAAACAACTGTCCTCTGTTCAGTTTCCCCCTGTACCTGAGCCTGTTCCCTAACAGAATACTTTTTTTTTTCAATATATGAAATTTATTGTCAAATTGGTTTCCATACAACACCCAGTGCTCATCCCAAAAGGTGCCCTCCTCAATACCCATTCCCCACCCTCCCCTCCCTCCCACCCCCCATCAACCCTCAGTTTGTTCTCAGTTTTTAACAATCTCTTATGCTTTGGCTCACTCCCACTCTAACCTCTTTTTTTTTTTTTTTTTTTTTTTT
>NC_064809.1:121793265-121953985 GCF_023721935.1 Panthera uncia
CCTCTTTTTTTTTTTTTTTTTTTTTTCCCTTCCCCTTCCCCATGGGTTTCTGTTAAGTTTCTCAGGATCCACATAAGAGTGAAACCATATGGTATCTGTCTTTCTCTGTATGGCTTATTTCACTTAGCATCACACTCTCCGGTTCCATCCACGTTGCTACAAAAGGCCATATTTCATTCTTTCTCATTGCCACGTAGTATTCCATTGTGTATATAAACCACAATTTCTTTATCCATTCATCAGTTGATGGACATTTAGGCTCTTTCCATAATTTGGCTATTGTTGAGAGTGCTGCTATAAACATTGGGGTACAAGTGACCCTATGCATCATTACTCCTGTATCCCTTGGGTAAATTCCTAGCAGTGCTATTGCTGGGTCACAGGGTAGGTCTATTTTTAATTTTCTGAGGAACCTCCACACTGCTTTCCAGAGCGGCTGCACCAATTTGCATTCCCACCAACAGTGCAAGAGGGTTCCTGTTTCTCCACATCCTCTCCAGCATCTATAGTCTCCTGATTTGTTCATTTTGGCCACTCTGACTGGCGTGAGGTGATATCTGAGTGTGGTTTTGATTTGTATTTCCCTGATGAGGAGCGACGTTGAACATCTTTTCATGTGCCTCTTAACAGAATACTTTTAACTTTAGTTTCTTCTGATATTTACATCCTTATGTTGTTACATAATGTAACAACAATCAGATGTTCTTCTGATATTTACATCCTATTTTGTTGAAGTCTTACTATGCAAATTTTCAAATATACACAAAAGAGAGAAAATAGATGAGTTCCTGTGTTCTCATCACCTAGCCTCAACACTTAATTTACTGCACATTGTTTCTTGAGTGCATTGCTAAAATCACACACTGACCTGGATGAAGATTTTAGTGAAGTGATGCAGGACTGTGCCACTGGCTCTGTGCTGGACACAGTTTTTATTTGTGATATGATTAGAAGATAATAGGGATATTTATTCATTTTCTTTCGATCTTGACTGTCAAGGGGAAACTGGACCACTACTGCAGAATGGGGGAAGAAGGAGTACATCAGGAATATAGGAGTCCCCTAAAGCATCTCTTAGTACTCTCAAGTCTGGTGGTTCAAGTCCATGGAAAATGACAGTTACTCAATTCAGGCAGGACTACACATAACGTAAATTTCAGAGCTTCCTCCTATCTTCTAAAACAGAACTGAGGAGGGAAAAAGACATAGTTTGGAGTTAAAGCTGTGAATTCAATAAGATGGAGACACAGGGATTAGGTTAATAGTATTAATTAAGGTGTGTGGATATCTTAATTATCAGAAGCTTTATATCTATATCTATATCTATATCTATATCTATATATTTTTTAATTTACATCCAAATTAGCATATAGTGCAACAGTGATTTCAGGAGTAGATTCCTTAGTGCCCCTTACCCATTTAGCCCATTCCTCCCCTCCCACAACCCCTCCAGTAACCCTCAGTTTGTTCTCCATATTTATGAGTCTCTTCTGTTTTGTCCCCCTCCCTGTTTTTATATTATTTTTGTTTCCCTTCCCTTGTGTTCATCTGTTTTGTCTCTTAAAGTCCTCATATGAGTGAAGTCATATGATATTTGTCTTTGACTGATTTCACTTCACGTAATACCCTCCAGTTCCAATCATGTAGTTGCAAATGGCAAGATTTCATTCTTTTTGATTGCCGAGTAATACTCCATTGTATATATAGACCACATCTTCTTTATCCATTCATCCATCGATGGACATTTGGGCTCTTTCCATACTTTGGCTATTGTTGATAGTGCTGCTATAAACATGGGGGTGCATGTGTCCCTTTGAAACAGCACCCCTGCATCCCTTGGATAAATACCCAGTAGTACAGTTGCTGGGTCGTAGGGTAGTTCTCTGCTTAGTTTTTTGAGGAGCCTCCATTCTGTTTTCCAGAGTGGCTGCACCAGCTTGCATTCCCATCTTAATATTCTTGAATAGTGTGATGCAGTTGCTAAAAATGCCAATACATACTTGGATTATGTTAATAACTATATCCAGATTATGGGAAATGGTACTTATAATATCTAGGCCATGTGAATTGGTAGTTTCATTGAATTTTTATTGGTCAGATCGTAGTTGGTGTCCAGTGGTGTCACATTTTTAAGAGGGACACAAAATGCAGCAACCCTAAATGCAGCTGATCAGGATATGTCAGAAGACCTGACAACCATGCCTTTTGAAGAATCTCTACATAGTTTGACCTTTAAAAGAGAAATCTGAGAAATGATGTGGTGAGCTCCTTAAATATTTGAGGGGCATTCAGGTTGAAGAGGGAACAGATTTGATCTCTGTGGCTCCAGAGATCCAAAATCGCCAACATGATTGAGCTCTTAGTAGCAGGCATTATGCTAAAGGCTTTAGACACTTTGTCTTATGCAAACCCTGTAATAGTCTTCTCATGTGGGAAATAATAAAGGTAACAACCAATATTAACCCAGTGCTTTCTGTAAGCCAATAACTAAACTGTTCCAGGAACTTCACATTTATCATCTCCTTTAATCATGAGAGAATCCTGTGAGGTAGATACTGTAATTATGGCCATTTTGTAGGTGAGAAAATTGAAATACAGAGAGATTGAACTTGCCCAAATTTAAACAGCTAGTAGGTGGCAGAGCTGGGCAGTCCCAACTCTAGAGCATAAGCTGTTAACTGCTACTCGACAGTACTATTTTTATCCCATTTTTAGATGAGGAGAATGAGGCTTAGAGAAATGAACTTTGCCAGGTCAGAGAGCTAGGTGTGCTAGTGTGCAAGCCCATACCAGTCCTGCTGAAGAGCCTCTGCTACCAAGTCCTGGAGGCTGTCCTGAGAGGTAATGCACTCTTTTACTAGAGCTGTGTAGGTAAAGTATAGATGACCTCAGTCCAAGATGCTGTAGGAAGTGAGGCTTATCAGGTAGAAGATTGAATAAGTTGACTTTCAAAGACCCCCTCTCCCCCATGATAACATTTTATGTTTTTAAATTCTTTGATTCCAAAGATACACAGTTACCATAGAGCTCCAGGGAGCTGAAGGGGATAGTGTCTTTTTCATTCTCCTTGCAGTTATCCCAAACAAACCTAAAATTCACTAAAATGAAACCCAGGAGAGGGGAGACAGTGTGACTAGCATGAGTTTTATCCAGTGTTTTAGGAAAAATTGAGGGAGTGAACAAGAGCTGTCCCAGTTAGGTTCCAGAGTTATTAGATAATGAGGAAACAGTGGGGGACGGTTTCCCTGCCCCCCGCCCAGTATGCACTAGACTTCAGCTGGCCGAGTGTCCCAGCCACATTCCTGCCTGGGGTCCAAGGTTTGTAGGTTGCTGCATTTTGCTTTTCATTCAAAACCATTTTGACACTGGAAATACTGACTTCAGAGGATAGAGCTCTGAACCTTCATTTCAAACCTCTGTTGACATAGAAGTGTTACCGCCATTTGGTGATTTATATTGGGACAGATTTTTTTTTTCCTTAGTGTTTTTCCTGTTTGTACTTTGAAGTGAAGCTGACCATCTGACAGGACCCTTGGCTATTTTTGGACTCCATTTGTCAAAAACTTGTTTTTTAAAACTTGAAACAGCTTCATTTTCATTTTCATAAGAGAGGAATATCATCTAGTGTTTGAATGTAGGAGTGATGGGTGGAGTAATGGATAATCTCTGCTTTATCCTGCATAGTCTGATCTAAAATTGAGTGAGTGCCCTTGACTGTGTTATTAGCCTTCTTCATAAGGTTACTGGTTTGATTACTGTCAAGGAGGGCTCTATAATCTAGGCCTCTTCCTTCTGTCTTGGCTTATGACCTTTCTCTTCCCTCCTATACTTGTATCCCTGCTGAATACTGATCACAGCTTCCTCAAAAGGAGGCATTGCCCTAGGACCCTGCTCATTCTCCGTGTTTCACATTTTTAAGTCAAATAATCCACAAGTCAAATAATGTTAGCACCATTTGAGGCAAAGCCAAAAAGTACAGCTGTTGGTGTCATTTGTTTAATGGAATCCTGGCTCAGCAAGAAATTTTTCTTAGATTTGATGCTAGGGTTTTACCTCTTTAAAAGACAGTTATGAAAAATTTTGGTGTAATCCCTCTTCAGACTGAGTTCTTGACATTGTCAGACTCTTTGGCAGTATGGCTGACCAGTGACCTCACTGTGGGGTTCAGATTTCGGTCAGGTGAGTCTCTGCAGTCCCTTGCCCGGAGTGCTATCCTCTAGTTCATTCTGACTGGCAGTAATGGGATGTTTCTCTGACTGGAGGAAGTCTCTAAAGAGTTGGTAACATCAGATCCCACAAAGGGGAATTGTTTGTTTTTCCACACTAAACCTTTAAAATAAAAAAGAAGTGTATATTAAATAGCTTCTGGGCTAAAAGTTTCCATTTTGAGCCATTTGAGATACATTGATAGAGTGATTCAGTGTTTGTAATTGGCTTGCAGCGGAGAATTAAATCAGTAGATTTAGTCTTTCCTGGATAGGAAAGCTTCCTAGATTTGGGCTTTTATCTTGGGTTGGCTTTTTACCAGTTATGATCTTGGGCACGTTACTTAACTTCTCTGTGTATCAGTTTCCTCTTCTAGATCATAAGGTTATGTGAGGATTAAATGAGTTACTTTGCGTACAGTGATTAGAACAGTGGCTGGCACATAGGAAGCGTTCAATCAGTGTAGCTTTTATATCCAGATTCTGACCACTTCCAGCCTTCCCTTCTGGTTCAAGTTGTCATCCCCTTCTGCATTATCGTGGTAGCTGCCTGAGTCGTTTTTCTGTTACCCCACTTGTCCCCTTTACAGTTTATTTTCAGCATCTCAGCCAAGGTGATTTTGGTCCCCTGCAAAGTTAGATAAAGTCACTCTGCTCAAATGCTTTGGTGGCTTTCCATTGAAGCCCTCTCTACAAGGTCATACACAAATCCTGTTCTACTCCCCACCCTTCCTGCCCCCCAACCCCCACCTTTGTACTTCTCTGATTTCCTTTTATGTTCTCATCCCTGTTCTCTGAGCTCCAGCCATACTGATTTCTTTTTATTACTTGAACATGCCAGACGTTTGCGTTTGTTATTTACTTTCCTAGAATTCTCTTCTCATATATTTACATAGATTACTCATTCATCTTCTTCAAATCTTGGCTCAAAATCATAATTTCAGTGAGCCTGCCTTGATCACTGTAATTAAAATTGTACCTGCCCTCCAAGTCTCTGTCTCTTTTTTTCTCTCTGCTGCATCTTTTCCATAGCACATATCTAACATCTTACAGATCTTAATTATTGATTTCTTTGTTACACAACTCTCCTTTCTTCAAAGAATGTAAACTTTATTGTGGTAGGGATTTTTATCTATTTTGTTTACTGCTAACTTTTATTTTTAGTACTGAGAAACAGTGTCTGGCCTATATAGGCATGAACATTTGTTGAATGAGTAAATTATATATGTATGTAGGATGTCTGTAATTTGAAAACCAGAAAGGTGGCTCCTGCAAGGAAATATTTTATCCCAACCAGTTCAAAGAAATGGAAGTAAATTTTATTTCCTGTGCTGAGTAACCCCAATATTTTCCTTTTTTAGAGATGTACAGTCTTACTACGTCTTTGTGAGCTCATGGATGATGAAAATGGAATCTATTTTATCTAAAGAGCAGAGAATGGATAAATTTGCTGAAGACCTCACCAATAGATGTAATGTTTTTATACAGGTAGTTGCATCTTCTTACTTAGAATATTTTGGGGGTCATTTCTTTGTTAATTCAATGTATAGAACTTACACTTTGAAAAAACTGGAAGGGGTACGATATGTTTTTGTTTTTAAAAACTGAAATTGATTTGATTATGTTTAGATCTGTGTGACTAATTTAGATTTTCTAATACATGCATTTAAATCTCTGTATTCTCTTCAAAGCATGACTTTTTTTGCTGTATCCCATAAGTTTTGATATGTTGCATTTCCATTATTTAGTTCGAAATATATAAGAAATTTTATTGTGATTTCTTTTTTGATCTGTGGGTTATTTTGAAGATATGTTTTAGTTTGTAAAGATAAGAGGATTTCCTAGTTATCTTTTATTATTGATTTCTAGAAGTACTAAAATAATTTTGCTATTTTTAAATTTGTTGAGATTTGCATTATGGCCCAGCCTATGGTCAACTTTGGTAAACATTTCATGTACACTTGAAAAGAATATGTAACTTGCATTTATTGGTTGTAGTGTTCTGTATATGTCAAGTATGTTATGTTTGTTAATGATTTTGTTTACATATTGTGTCAGTTACTGACAGAATTGGGTTAGAATCTCCCACTAGCATGGTGGATTTGTCTGTTTACCCTTTGTTTTTGTTTTATATGTTTTAAAACCAAGTGAGTGCATAACATTTAAGAATTATTATTTATTCCTGATGAATTGAACCTGTTGTTATGAAATATCCCTTTTATTTCTAGTAATGCTCTGTCTTAAGTCTTGTGTGTATAATAGTAATATAGCTATACCAGTTCTCTTTTAGTTAAGGTCTACATAGTATGTCTTTTTTCATCATTTGACTTGCAACTTGTTTGACTCCTTATATTTAATGTGTGTCTCCTGTGTGTAAGCAGTGTGTAAGCAGCATAAATTTTTCCCCAGTCTAGTTGTCTTTTTTTATTTTCTCTATGTCATTGCTGATGATGTATTTGGATTTAAAACTAGCACCTGACTAGTTGCTTTCTATTTATCTCACTTGTTCTGTGTCCCTTTTACTTTCCTTTCTTGCTCTCTTTTGAATTAATTCATCATTTTATTTCTCCCTTTATTATGTTGTTAATTCTGTATCCTTTTACTGGGTTTTTTTAATGGTTACTCTAGAGATTTTAAGTGCATCATTTAACCTTCAACTCCAAAATAAATAAGTAGTTTTATCTCTTTCTAGACAGTGTGAGGATCTTAAACCACCGTAATTCTCTTTATCTACCATCTCACTTCTGATGTTGTTGTTTATTTTGATTCATTTTATATATTAAACTTCTCGAGGCATTATTATTGCTGCTGTTGTCTTTATAGTCCTGGTCCATTTAGATTTATCCATATATTTACCTGTTCTGTTGCTTTCCGTTCTTCTGCGTCTCTTCATTCTTCATATATATATGTGTATATATATATATATATATATATATATATATACATATGTATATATATATATATATACATATATGTATACATATATACATGTATATATATGTGTATGTGTATGTATATACATATGTATGTGTGTGTGTATGTATATATATATATATGTATTTGTATATATATATATTTTATCGTTTATTTATTTTTGAGAGTGAGACAGAGAAGTAGAGCATGAGCTGGGACGGGGCAGAGAGGAGGGAGACATAGAATCCTAAGCAGGCTCCAGGCTCCAAGCTGTCAGCACAGAGCCCAACACAGGGCTTGAACTCACGGATTGTGAGATCATGACCTGAGCCAAAGTCGGACGCTTAACCGACTGAGCCACCCAGGTGCCCCTCTTCATTCTTCTGTTTGTGGAATTCATTTACAGTGTCCTTCTGTTGATGAATTATCACTATTTTTTTTGTCTGAATATGTCTTTATTTCAACTTCATTTTTGTTTTTTAACATTTATTTATTTTTGGGAGAGAGAGTGGGTGCAGGGGAGAGGCAAAGAGAGGGAGACAGGATCTGAAGCAGGCTCTGCACTGTGAGCACAGAGAGCGATGTGGTGCTTGAACTCACAAACTGAAATCATGATCTGAGCCGAAATCCAGAGTTGGCTGCTTAACCCACTGAGCCACCCAGGCACCCCTCAACTTTGTTTTCAAAAGCATTTTTGCTATGTAGAGAATTCTGGGTTAGCAGGATCCCTCACCTCCCTCCCCAACTTATTGTCTTCTGGCTTTTATTTTTGTTGAGAAGTTAGCTGTCAGTTTTCTTGGTTTCTGAATGTGAGTCTTTACTTGCTTGTAAGATCTACTTTTTGGTTTTTAGCAATATTGCTTTAATGTACCTAGGTGTAGTTTTCTTTGTGTCAGTGCTGCTTGGGATTTGTAGAGCTTCTGGAATTTGTGGAAAATTCTCAGCCACTAACTCTTCAAGTACTATTTCTGTTTTATTCTCTCTCTCTCTCTCTCTCTCTCTCTCTCTCTCTCTCTCTCTCTCTCTCGTTAAGCCTATCTACTGAACTCTTAATTTCACTTATTTTACTTTTTAGCTTTTTTTATAGTTTCCATTTCTTTTTCTGAAAAAATTTTGTTTCTTTTCCTTCAACGTAGCAGAATTATTTTTAAGCCTATGTCTAGTAATTTCATTATCTGGATGTTTCTGTTATCTATGTTTCTCTTGTTTTTTGATATGTCTTATTATCTCTTTGCCTGGTTATTTTTAATAATGCGCACATTGTATATGAAAAACTGTGGCTATAATTTGAAGATCTGGATATTGTTTTTCTTTTTCCAGAGAGGACTTAATAATTTTTACTTTTGATAAACAGCTAGTCTGGGACAACTAACAACCCAGATCACCTCAACCTAGTCATGGATTGAGATGATTTGAAATGGGACCTAAATCCTATGATGGCTAGTTTTTTGAGTTCATCCTTACTTTTTAGGGGGTAGTTTTTCAGGATCCCAATCCAGAACCTAGGTTTATAGGACCTCCTTTCCTCTTTGATGGGCCACGAACTCCTGTTTTTATTCCCCTCTCCTTTCTGGGAGATGCTGAAAGGTAACATTTGGCTTCTGTCTCCATTCTCTTTTGGAACTGGCAGATGCTTCTTAAGGAAGCAGCCTCAAATGCCAGGCTCACTTCTCTGGGTTTCTTTCTTCTCCCAGATTTTGGCTTTATATTTCCTTATCTTCTTAATAGCTCTTTGATGCCTCCTGAGAGATTAAAAAAATGTTTTGCCCAGATTTGCTTGTTCTTTGTACAGAGGTTAGTCCAGATTATTTATTCTTCCATTAACAAAAACAGACCCTAAACCTCTCCTCTCCCCATTTAGATTTTTAAAATACGTCCTTTATATATATGTTTCACAAGTTAATGACCATCTGGGGACCCATGAATTCTTTCACCCCTGTTCCCCCTCAAAAAAGAAACTCCCCTTTTTATGCCTGGCTTAGAGTTATACTTTTGCTGTTCTTTGTTTCTGCTTTTAAACTTTTCATGGTGCTGCACTAGGGCAGAATCTGGTGTGATAGTTCTGTAGCTGACAGGTTAAGACTTCTAGCTCTTTCCTGTGTGTATTCCCCAAGCTTTGTCACCTTTCTTAGGATGCTGCCTTCTCTCTCATTTCTTATTCTATTAACTTTGCACATCTCTTTATCACAGAGATATAATTGGTTCAGAGAAAATCCCCTCTCCCACCCACACTAAGTATCACTTCTTTACTGAGCCACTGTTACACTGATAGGAGAGTACTTTATCTCTCACATATGATAGAGGACTAGAAAAAAAGTTGAGAATCACTAGCATATGGCTTCTGCCCCAGTTCCTTGAATAGATCCATAATAGTATAATTTAGGTTCATCCTAAAACTGTACATGTATCTTTTTTTGTCCTTTTGTAAACCCAAAGAATCTTTATTATGATGTTTCTATGTGGTTATTTTGGATCTACATAAAAATATATAAGGTAATATCCTTTTCCTTTTCCTGTTTTCTTATTCCATCCCATTTCCCTGGGTTTACTAGCACTAAAAATCTTTTTTAAACCTCACAAGACCTTTGTTCTTCCTTCGTGAATAGAAGAGTAGGAGAGAATATGTTCTTATTGGGCTGGAAGGAGAGAAGGTCTGATTAGGACCAACATAGGCAGGGGACATGGTAGCAGATGAACAGTGGGGATTGGTCCGGGTGAAAAGGAAAGGGGGAATTGGCTTGGAACTGAGAAATACCTTTCAGTATCTGTATTGGCCAGACAACAGCTCTCATACTCCTTATTTTTCAGTTCCTGGTTCCTTAGGGTCCTTAGCATTTGTCTGTAGCAGATAGGAGTCTTTAAACTCTTGTCTGGCAGGTAAGATAAGGATGAATAGATAGCTTCTGGACATTCAGATCATTTCTCTGAAGGGTTTGTTTGTTTTTTTAATGGGGAGATTCTTTAACTGTGATTTTATACTTTAATTTCAGCAGTACTAAACTTATGGTATGTAATAGGTTAAATACACCTTTAGGGGTTGCTTTGAAGCTTCACCATTGTGTAACATTGCGTGAGGAAGAATATTTCAAAATCTTAAGAGCAGACTTTAAAATAGTTATTGGCAAGTTGGGGAATAATTGTTACATAGAGAATGAAATGTTGAAGAAATGAAACTTTTCCTTGTGATTATAATCATTGTTTTATTTTTTTATAGGGCTTCTTATATGCATACAGTATTAGTACCATTATTAAAACCACAATGAATCTCTACATGTCAATGCAAAAGCCAATGACCAAAACCTCAGTTAAGGCATTATGCAGGCTTGTTGAACTTCTCAAGGTAGGTTTAAGATTATTTTACCTTGCCATTATAATTGAGAATTAACCTGTGCTTAAATTATGGTGATCTTGTAATATTTGACTTCTTGATTATTAGAATAAATAATTGTGGGAAAGTGTACTTATCTCTCACGTGGCTAAGGAAACTAGCCATTGAAAGTAATTTCTGAATAACTTTATGAATGGCCAATATATTTAAACTTTATTAAAATTAGCATGTATTGAGAGAAGAAGGGAATGAGAAGGTTAACTTAAGTATTAGTAAAGTTTTGCTCATGGAAGTTTTAAGCATGTTGCCTGAATTATAAAAGAATATGACGTGGTACAAAAATTGGTGCATAGATCAGTGGAACAAATAGGGACCCCAGAAATAAACCCACAAATATATGGTTAGTTTTGACGAAGGAGGCAAGAATATATAGTGGGGAACATACTCTAATAAATGGTGCCGGGAAAACTGGACAGCTACGTATAAAGAATGAAACTGGACCACTTTCTAATGCTATACACAAAAACAAAATCAAAATGGGTTAAAGACCTAAGTGTGAGACCTGAAACCATAAAAATTCTGAAGAGAGCACAGACAAGTAATTTCTCTGACATCAGCCATAACAATATTTCGTAGATATGTCCTCTAAGGCAAGGGAAACAAAAGCAAAAATGCACTATTGGGACTACATCATACATCAAAATAAAAAGCTTTTGCACAACAAAGGAAATCATCAACAAAACAAAAGACAACTGATTGGGTGAAGATATTTGCTAATCATATATCCAATAAGGGGTTAATAGCCACAATACATATAAAGAACTTATACAACTCAACACCAAAAACATAATCCAATTAAAACATGGGCAGAGAACCTGAATAGACATTTCTCCAAAGAAGACATACAGATGGCCAGTAGGCACTTGAAAAGATCCTCCGCATCACTCATCATCAGGAAACTGCAAATCAAAACCGCGATGAGATACCCACCAGTTAGAATGGCTGATATCAAAATGACTAGATGTAACAAGTGTCGGCGAGGATGTGAAGAGAAAGGAACCCTCATGCATTGTTGGTGGGAGTGTAAATTGGTACAGCCACTGTGGAAGACAGTATGGAGGTTCCTCAAAAAGTTAAAAATAGAAACACCATATGATCCAGTAATTTCAGTACTGTGTATTTGCCCAAAGAAAGTGAAAAAACTAATTTGAAAAGAACATGCCTCCTGTGTTTATTGCAGCATTATTTATAATAGCCAATGTGTGGAAACAACCTAAATGTCCATCAATAGACAAATGGTTAAAGAGGATGTGGTGTACACGTAATGGAATATTATACAGCCATAAAAAGGATGAGATTGTGCCATTTGAGCCAGTATGAATGGACCTAGAGGGTATTAATGTGAAATAAGTCAAACAGATAACTACCATATAATTCTACTCATAAGTGGAATTTTAAAAAAATAAACAGAAAGCAGAATCAGACCTATAAATAATACAAGGAACAAACTGATGATTGCCAGAGGAGGGGTTTGGGGGATTGTGTAAAATGGATGAAGGGGAGAGAGTGGTACAGGCTTCCAGTTATGGAATGAATAAGTCACAGGAATAAAGGCACAGCATAAAGAATACAGTCAGTGATGCTGCAATAGCAATGTAATGGGACAGTTGACAGCTACACCTGTAGTGAAGAGAGCATAATGTATCAATTTGTCAAATCACTAGTTGTACACCTGATACCAATGTAACATTGTGTATCAACTGTACTAAAAAAAAAAAAAAGACATCCATTTTGTAGTGTTCAGATGCACATGAGGCTAGTCAACATGAGGCTAATTATTTTGCAGTTTAGGGAAAGTGCTGTAATCTTGTGATTTGAATACTTCTGGAAATACGATAATGTTTTTAGCATACTCTATGTAAGTAAAAACAATAAAAACCCTTTGTAGGCAGGAGAGCCCACTTAACCTTTTATAAAAATTGAAATTAAAATTTTCTAGTAAATTTCTGCTAATGCCTTTAGATTTGCTTAGGAAATAAAATCTTTTGGAAATTTTCAGGCTTTTTTAAAGATATTACATTTTTTAATGAACTGTAAATACAGAAATGTGTGTATATGCATATATTTCATAAACATAATTTTAAGAAATAATAGACAAAAACCCACTATCCCATTTAAGAAATATTGATATTTTCAGAAACCCCCTGTGTTGTGCTCTGTGATTACATCTTACCCTGCTCCCTCAGAGGAAACCAGTCCTGCATTTTATGCTTCTCATTCCGTTGGTTTTCTTTTTAGTTTACCATATATAGATGAATCTATAAACCATTCATCATTTAGTCATGTATGCTCTTGAAGTTTATATTAATGAAGTAATACTTTATGTACTTCTTTACTTTTTTAAACTCAGAATTTTTTTTTTAATACTAGAATTAATATTGGAATTTATCACGGTGGTTTTTAGTTTGTTTTTTTTTTGATGTTTGTTTATTTTTGAGACAGAGACAGAGCATGAATGGGGGAGGGTCAGAGAGAGAGGGAGACACAGAGTCTGAAGCAGGCTCCAGGCCCTGAGCTGCCAGCACAGAGCCCATCGTGGGGCTCGAACTCACAGACTGTGAGATCATGACCTGATCCGAAGTTGGAGGCTCAACTGACTGAGCCACCCAGGTGCCCCCAGAATTTTGTATTTGAACTTTTCCATGCTGGGATGAGTAGCTATGGTTCCTTCATTTTCATTGGTGTGTAGCTTTCCTGTAGATGGACTTTGGGTGATTTCCAGTTGTTGCTACTATATACAGTGTTACTGTTCTTGTATCTGTTTCTTGGTGTAGTTGTGCCAGAGGTTTGCTGAGTTTTGTGTCTACCAGCGGATCGCTGGGTTGTGTGTTACTTACATGTTCAGCTTTTCAAGATGATGCCAGATTTTTTTTTTTTAATGTTTATTCTTGAGAGAGAATAGTGGCTTTTGATGAACAGAAATTCTTAATATAATTGAATTTACCGATCTTATATAATAATTCTTTTGGATCCCATTTACAAATTCCTTACCTAGCCCAAGGTCTTAAAGATATTCTGTGATTTTGCCTAAAAGTTTTAAGTTGATTTTCACAGCATTACTTGTGGTTCTTTTTAGGCTATAGAGCATATGTTCTACAGAAGAAGCATGGTTGTGGCTGATTCGGTTTCACATATAACACAGCACCTTCAACATCAGGCTCTTAATTCTATTTCTGTAGCCAAGGTATGAAGGTTATTGTATATTCAGCATAATTATCTTTTTAGTTTGCTCTCCTGTTGTTTTATGTGTGTTTTTTATTTTTAAGCATATATTTTAAGTTTATTTCTTTTTGAGACAGTGAGCATGAGTGGGGGAGAGGCAGAGAGACAGAGGGAGCGAGAGAATCCCAAGTAGACTCCACGCTGTCAGCGCAGAGCCCAATACAGGGCTTGAACTCACGAACCATGAGATCATGACCTGAGCCGAAATCCAGAGTTGGACGCTTAATGGACTGAGCCACCCAGGTGCCCTTATATGTGTTTTTTTAGTTTAGTCTGTTTACTCCATTCCTTCAAACATAATATTTCTTGGTCCTTTTTCTCCATGTTATTTTGTGATTGTTACTTAGAGCAATCAGGGTTAACTCTGAACTTGCAGCATGGAATACATTAACACTCCTCTGTTAAAAAATGACATTGTGGGAACGGCTGGGTGGCTCAGTTGGTTAAGGATCTGACTCTTGATTTAGGCTCAGGTCATGAACTCATGGTTTGTGAGATTGAGCCCTGCTTCAAGCTGTGCACGGGCAGTGTGTGGAGTCTGCTTGAGATTCCTTCTCTCTCTCTCTCTCTCTCTCTCTCTCTCTCTGTCTCCCTCCCTCTCTGCCTCTCCCTCCCTCTCTCTCTCCCCCTCTCTCTCTCTGTCTCTCTCTCTCGCTCTCTCTCTGCCTCTCTGCCCCTCCCCCGCTTGTGCTCTCTCTGTCTCTCAAAATAAACATTTTAAAAAATGACATTGTGTAGTTTTAAAATATGCCTCTTTTTTAAAGAATAATTTATTAAATTAATATGGAAATTTTAGACTCTGGCCTATGTTGCCATCTTGAACTGCCTTTCAAAAAGCCTAATATAGAAATTTAAAAATATGCTTACTGCATTTGCTGTCCCTGTCAGCATTAAATGGTAATGTTACACAAATAAAGCACATAATGTCAGAAAAAGCTGATCAAGGGAAGCATTTGTCTAAGCTCTCTTAAATTGAATCATGGAAAAGATTACCACGAAGTTTTTCTTGTGAATCTTTGTTATTGCTTCAGAAATAAAACTGTTATTTCTTGCTTTCTCTTCTTTTGTCTTTTAGAAAAGAGTAATTTCTGACAAAAAATATAGCGAACAGCGTCTTGATGTACTCTCTGCTCTAGTTTTGGCTGAAAACACTCTAAATGGACCAAGCACAAAGCAACGACGACTTATTGTTTCCTTAGCACTAAGTGTTGGCACACAAATGGTAAATTATTGCTGTTATGGAAGGAAACTGAAATTGGAGATTTCACATTTTCCTTCTTACTGACCCAAGAAACCTGTTCTTACTTTGACTGCAACTTCTCTGTCATTCTTTCCCCTCCCTGATAGAAAACATTTAAAGATGAAGAACTCTTTCCACTGCAAGTAGTCATGAAAAAGCTGGATCTTATCAGTGAACTTAGAGAAAGGTAAGTAGGGATATGTAACTATACTCCAAAGATAAGGCTGATAGAAACATCAGTTTTCTTTTTAGCATAGCAAGAGAGGAAATATAACCCAGGTAGACCATTAGTTCCTCTTGTCACTCCTTTAGCATGACCAAAGTGAGTCTGTGACCGGGGATCGTATTTCTTTAACTTTGCTTCTGTAGTAAGGAAATAGCTTCTGGAAGAACTCCCAGAGAAAACACGGTATCACCCATGGAGCACCTGCTAGACCCCGATGCATATTGTGATTGCTGTGATGAGTCTCCTAGTGGACTTTTAAAATTGCTGCTTCATAACAAAGTTTCATCTCTTAGAGATTCATGTCACATAGTTTTCTGTAGTTTTATTTTGACATGAATTGGAATTAATTCACTAAAATGACTTAGTTTTGGGCTTATTTTTGTAGCCATTTGTGACTATTGTTTTCTTTTTATTGAGGAAGCAATATGTTTCTTGAAGGGAAAATGGGTCTTCTGAATTTTGATTCCCAGGTGAATTAAGGTTATAGCACAGTTTTTCATTTAAAGCTCATATTTATAACAATATTATGTTGTTCTAAGAAGCTGAGACTTTAAGTGTAGGTACTAGCATTTAACTTTCTATCTTCTCCTTCTTCATTATAAGATATTTAGTGTAACATTTTGTTGCCCCAAAATGGTGTGAAATAGTCACTTGGCAAGGATTATAGGCAGGTTAAGTGTAACTGTTTTTTTGGTCACAATTTTTTAAAAGGTTCTGCTTTTCAACTTTGAGACAGGTAAAATGGTACATATCTGATGCAAGTATTGTAAGTTCAGTCCTATCAAGTAGTATTGAAAAATTAAACTCTATCTTAAGAGTTATGTGTGTCGTTTTTCAAGTATGCTTTAGCCTGCGTGCAGAATTCTGACAGTGTCTGATATAGGGGAGTTTTGTTACCCATGTTCAATTTAGAAAGTATTTTGTGGCTTTTCTCTACTAATTTTGGGTTAAGTGATGTAGGGGATACAAAAATGGGTAAAACTGAGCTCTTACCATTGTGATGTGTAATGTTGTTCCTTTCATTATTTTGGTGGGGGAGTGCTTTGATTTTGCTACCACTAATTACTACTTTACATTGTAGAGTCCAAACACAATGTGACTGTTGTTTTTTATACTGGCATCGAGCTGTCTTTCCAATTTATCTAGATGATGTATATGAAAATGCCGTTGATGCAGCCAGATTACACGTAAGTGAAGAATAATATAATTGCTAATGTTTTTACAATACTATCCATATTTAATGAGCATTTATACGGTCTGTAGTTAAATTTGATATAAATGCTAATGAATATCAATATATTTAACTCTTTTACTCATATTCCTAATCATTCTCATTTCACTTTGATATTAGTTGATGTCACAATAGGCTGACATTTACTTGTCAGCAAGGAATATGTTACTCAGATCTTTCTATTTCTTTTGGAAATAAATATTTGAATGTTCAAGGCAAGAAAGGATAAGTGAATGTGAATTTTTTGTTGATTTAATATATATGCTTTAGAGAATAAAATCTGGCTCTTCTTATTTAGGAAAGTAAGACAGGCATGTGTGAAAAAAATTAACCTTCAGCTGAGGTTTTGTCTTCAAAGATAGATAATTAACTTTTGTGATATATATATTTTTTCCTTTGTGCTATTTTTTAATTAGAGCTCTGGTTTTTCTACATTCGTGAACATTCTGATTTTCTTCTTAGTACATGTTCAGTGCTTTACGTGACTGTGTACCTGCTATGATGCATGCAAGACATTTAGAGTCCCACGAAATACTTCTGGATTGCTATGACAAAGAAATTATGGAAATCTTAAATGAGGTAACGTCATATTTGAGATTGCATTCCAAATACATGTTTTTAAGTTTTTCAGTGTTTGGAAAAACTTTCTGGATTGAAGCAGGCTTTCATTTATATTATATATTCATGTTATGTGTAAGTAGTAATATAAATTATTATTTATGAATCATTGTCTAGAATGAAGGAACTTTTCAGTATCACTGTTATGCTAAATTGGTCTTTAATCCCTAAGTTTTATATAGAAATTCAGACTAGGGATTTGGGAAAAATACTTGACTTTAGTGAATAGCAGATTTTGAGTGTAAAGTTCTGTTTATTAGAAGAATGCAGATACAAAGTGGGTTTGAATATTGAATGCTGCTAATGGTAGCGCACTTCTGGCAGCTTAACTAGTGATATTTTACTGAGTTATTTGGAGAGCTATGACCAAATATTCTGTATTTAAAGATGTATTTGTGTAACAGAAATAATTCAGATATGCAGTGTAGTATATCCCTTCTTGTTTTACTGGAATCCATATTATAAACACTAACATTTTAAATTTTCATCTAGCAGTATTACATGGAGGGAGAGAGAAAAATGAGTAAAGTTCACAATGTAAACCATATGCAGGTTTGATAAAATTATGAAAAATTTTATATAATTTCTTATATTAACTACTCTTATTTAAAAATAAGATACATGTCTGGCCAGTATTTAGAACTTCATGGTAGACCAGAAAAGATGATTGATTTCATTACCTTTAGAGCAATGAATTTTGTGATTTTTTTTTTTCTTTTTAATGATTATCATAAGGAAGCTTTTTAAAAATTTCTTCCGTTGCTTGTTCTCAGGACATTTCCTTCGTTACTGGTTTCCATAAGTGTTTATACTTCAGTTTTTTAAGTATTTTTTAATATTTTAATATTTTTTAATATTAGGCACCCCTAAATGTTATACTTTATATTGTATTTTCCCATTTTTTATAATGAAGCCATGAGACATTAGCTTTTTGAAATTCTTTTTAAGAATTTTAAAGTATTAACGAAAATAAAAAACTTCGGATTTATCTAACTGCTTCGTGGTCAAAAAAATTGTTGGTTTAAAATGGAGAGCAGGGGCACCTGGCTGACTCAGTTGGTGGAACATGCAACTCTTGATATCGGGGTTGTGGGTTCGAGTCTCACATTTGGTGTAGAGTATTTAAAAAAAATTTTTTTAAATGTTTATTTAGTTTTGAAAGAGAGAAAGAGTACGGACGGGAGGGGCAGAGAGAGAAGGAGACACAGAATACGAAGCAGTCTCCAGGCTCTGAGCTGTCAGCACAGAGCCCAGTGTGGGGCTCGAACCCACGAACCATGAGATCATGACCTGAGCCGAAGTCGGGCTCCTAACCAACTGAGCCACCCATGCACCCCTATTTAAAAATCTTTTTAGGGGCGCCTGGGTGGCGCAGTCGGTTAAGCGTCCGACTTCAGCCAGGTCACGATCTCGCGGTCCGTGAGTTCGAGCCCCGCGTCAGGCTCTGGGCTGATGGCTCAGAGCCTGGAGCCTGTTTCCGATTCTGTGTCTCCCTCTCTCTCTGCCCCTCCCCCGTTCATGCTCTGTCTCTCTCTGTCCCAAAAATAAATAAAAAACGTTGAAAAAAAAAAATTAAAAAAAAAATAAAAATCTTTTTAAAAAAGTATAAAAATAAAATGGAAAACAAAGTAACTTTCATTTTCCTGATAAAAATAATATTTTACCATAGCTTATTTAGACTCTTAAACCAGTTTGACAAATCCTTTCATCATTGAACTCATTATAAAACTCTAGTGGTCAATGCATAGATGCCTTAGAGGAGCAAGGCAATAGGAATATCATTTTGAAAAATTAAGGTATCAATTCCTTTGTGAATAGCATTTACTGGACAAGTTATGCAAGGAAATAGAGAAGGATCTGCGGCTTTCTGTGCACACTCATTTAAAGCTGGATGACCGAAACCCTTTCAAAGTTGGCATGAAAGACCTGGCCCTTTTTTTCTCTTTGAATCCAATTCGATTTTTCAATCGTTTCATTGACATTCGAGGTGAGTGTTTTGCTTTCCTTCTTAAACTCATATACTATATCAGTTTGCCCTTAAGTGTTAACGAGCAACAAAAAAACTTTGAGGGTATTTTTGTGTTATTCATTTATTCTTTAATTCTTTTTTGTTTCTTCTTTTTTATTTTCCTAGTACCTTATTTTAAAGGAAGAAGTCTGATGTTCAAAGACAAGTCGTTTCCAAAAGCTTCATCTTTCTTCCTATTCTATTTTTTCATGAATCAAAAATTTGTTTATATATTTACTGATTTATTTATTTATTTTTGGTAGCTTATGTAACTCACTACCTAGACAAGACCTTCTATAATCTCACAACAGTAGCTCTTCATGACTGGGCCACGTACAGTGAAATGAGAAATTTAGCTACCCAGCGTTATGGATTGGTTATGACGGAGGCTCATCTTCCTAGTCAGACTTTGGAACAGGTATAGTATGAAATGTTTCTAGCATAGTGTGTTTGTAGCATAGCAGTGTTTCTCTAAAAAGTCTCTTTTTTTCTTCTTAATTTAGCACATGTTTATAATTGAAGAAAATATTTGCTGTATAAAACTACATACTTGACAAGAATAATGGTGCTGATTTGCTTTAGGAATAATTTACCACAGGCTTTCTGTTTACACTCCAGCTTTTGTTGAACATCTGAAATGTACATAGATTTAGATACACTGTTTCAGAAACTGTGGGATAGTGAGGTGGTGACTTCTGCCCAGTTGTAAAAAGTTTAGTCAAGATCGCAGTTACGGATTTTAAACCTAGATATAACGTATAAATTTTAACATCTTAAGAAATGGTCAAATGTATATGACTATAAATATCTTCTTAAAATGAGTGCACAGAAGCATTTACTTTTGCTAATTCAGTAAGCTAATTTACAATATGACAGTATCTCATGAGTGCAAAAGTTATGTTTTCAGTTAATTTGCATGTATTTTTCCTAAGAAAATCCAAAAATAGTATTTATCAAAAAACATTTACTCAGTTCTGAAATTTGAGGATAATTTTTCCTCCAGCCTACTGTGTGTAGGTACCATTTCTGGGATCAGTTTGTATTTCCTTTCATTCATTTATGCATTTAGTATTACTGAAAAGATGCTAGGCACCAAACTGTGTTTTGGGATACAAAAATAAATAGGAACAGTTTCTGCTCATGTACTTATAACCAAGGGGAAGAAAAAGTGAGTTAACAATTTTTAGATTGAAACATGAGAAAAACTATAACGAAAACTTAAAGGGGTATTGTGATGCTGCTTTGGCCCCAGTTAGAAAAGCTGTGGGACAATGCATCTGATGCCATTAGGTGTTAGAGTAGTAACTGAAGAGTTATGGATTCTTAATAGGTAACTTGTATGTTAAAGGTAGTCTAGGGTAATTAAAAGAAGCCTAAGGATTTGGAATTAGACTTTCTAAAAATCCCTGGGTTCTGCCTCTTCCTAGCTGTGTGACCTTGGAGAACTCCCTTAGCTTCATTTTCTTCAGCTGTGGAATTTAGAAGACTAATACCTCATTTTTTGAGAATTACATAAAAAGAACCTTGCTTGCACAGTGCCTGAAAAATAGTATGTATTTTATAAATATCACCACATATCCTGACTACCTTTTAGAATCTGGCCATTAGTTTATTTAGTAAAATATATACAGAAGATTTTTGGGAAGACCAGTAGTCTCAAGAATGGTGGGGAAATGATTGAGTCATGGATGTCTGAAATTTTAAATACAACTGTTCCTGTCCTTACAAAAGGGGTAAGATAACAAGCATCCAGGTTTCCTAGGGAGACAGTCCTGATTGTAGCAGTTAGAAGGCTGCTTAACCTTTGGTTGTACTCTTTATATAGTTGTTTTTTTAAAGTCATTTTAAATATTGGTAGTAAGTCACTATATTGATACAAGTCTGACTATAATAATAATAGAACTGTGTGGGTTGTTTTAGGGCCTGGATGTTTTGGAAATTATGAGAAATATTCACATATTTGTGTCTCGATACCTCTATAATCTCAACAATCAGGTGAGTGGGTTTTAGAATTTTTTTTTGATGTGGGTGAATGTATAGTAGGAAGGCTGAGGGGCAAAAATTGATTCTCATTAGTGAAAACTAATGAAATAAAGCAGAAAATAATTGTTTAGAGATCTTTTTATTTCTTTGATTATATTATTGAATGACTTTCCAATGAAATTATCTTTTAATGAAATAGATTCTAAAATTTTCTTTGTGTAACTGACCAGCATTTGCTATGGATTGTGTTGTTATCTAGTGTAAATTTGTTTCATTGCAGATTTTTATTGAACGAACAAGCAATAACAAACATTTGAACACTATTAATATTCGGCATATTGCTAATTCAATTCGAACACATGGCACAGGAATCATGAATACAACAGTAAGAGTCTTTTTTGGGGATTGGGTGGGTAATAGACTCCTGTTTAATATGGTAGTTTGGAAAATAGTTTTCTCATAGAACATTCTGGTAAATATACACTACTGCTTGTTTATCATATACCTGAATTTCCATTCTTCTGGTTGGTATAATTATAGTGTCTGGGGAGGGGCTGCCTGGCCGGCTTAGTTGGTAGAGCATGTGACTCTTGATCTTGGGGTTCTGAGTTTGAGCCCCATGTTGGGTGTAGAGATTACTTAAAAATAAATCTCAAAAAAAATGGCACTACAGTTGTGTTGGTTGTCATGGAAGCTCTGTGATACAAAAGGCATTTTCAAATGTCTTACCATCTCAGGGACATCATTATTAAGTGCTATCAGAGATTTGGGGACACTGGCATAGATGTATGTATCTGTGTGGATTGTCTGATATCATTTGTTGCTTTTGCACGCGAGCAATTGATAGCAGTTTATTTAACATTAGTCATGCTTTTTTGGGGGGGAGAGCTTACTAATTATTTAATATCCATAAAAGTAGAAATTTACTCAAAATATTTTGAATCTTAGAAATGGGCATACTATCATTTGAGGGAATCACTTGAATTTGTATCCTATTTTTTCTTCTGTGGAGAAGAGCCGTTTTTGACTTTACCTGGTTTTCAGGGTACACTTAATTTGTCCTTGAGGAAAGAAAAATATGAATGCTTAAATAGTAAAATCTTATTAAGCATGTTTGAAAGTAAAGAAATAGGGAGGAGTTACATAACTGGAAATTACATAAGGACCATTTTAATATTTGGTGCGGAGCCATTAAAGTGATTGAGCTGATAGGAGATGTGGTTGGAGTTCTGTTTTAGCAGTTACCAATATAGAAATGACATAGAGTTTCTAATTTAAGGAGTCATTCGTGTGGAGATCATGTCTGAACTTTTAAGGATAAAACTCTTTTTTGACCTCGAATCTGTCAGAAATCTCATTCATGTAACAGATATAATTATGTGTGTATTTTACATGTCTGAGACACTGTGCTAGGTGCTTTGGTGAGAAAAACAGTTTCTGCTCTCATGGTGATTACACTCTAGCAGGGGATATAGTCATGAATCAGTTGATCACACTAATGAATGTACATTCCTGATGTTTGATGATGACAAAGTGAATATAGAAGAACTAAGATGAGGGGTGCCTGGGTGGCTCAGTCAGTTAAGTGTCTGACTTTGGCTCAGGTCATGCATGATCTCATGATTCGTGGGTTCGAGCCCCGTGTCAGGGTCGGTGCTGACAGCTCAAAGCCTGGAGCCTGCTCCGGATTCTGGGTCTCCCTCTCTCTCTGCCCCTCCCCAACTCGTGCTCTGTCTCTCTCAAAAATACATAAACATTAAAAAAAAAAAAAGCCTGGATGATCCCCCCAGGATACTTAAAAAAAAGAGAGAGAGAGAAATAAGATCAGAGACTGGCAGTTACCCATTATTAAGAGTGGGAAGGTTAGGGGTGCCTGGATAGTTCAGTCAGTTTAAGCATATGACTTTGGTTCAGGTCATGATCTCATGGTTTGTGGGTTTGAGCCCTACATCGGGCTCGGTGCTGACAGCTCAGAGATTCTGTGTCTTCCTCTCTGCCCCTCCTCCACTCGGGCTCTGTGTGTGTGTGTGTGTGTGTGTGTGTGTGTGTGTGTCTCTCTCAAAAATAAGTAAATATTAAAAAAAAAAAAAAAGAGTGGGAAGGATAAAGAAGGGACTATTTCTACCAGGACAACTACTAGTAAGATCAAGAAGAAAACAGTGTTTAAGCCACAGGAAAAATTATGACGAAGCACCCATTTCTAACACTGGATAAATGATGACTGTCAAAAAATGAAGTTTTTGAGGGTGGAGGAGATGGAAATTAGTACAAGTCTTCCAGCTTAGGTCAGAAATAATGTCATGTTATTTTGGCCTTAATCTCAGCTCAAATCCAACTTTTTCGGGGTTTTCTGAGTCTTGATCAGGGCCTTTTATTATTATTCTCAAAGCACTGGCACTTCTCATTGTGTGAATTATTGCAGATGAGATTTAATAATTTATTTCACATATACTTGTTTAAATGTCTGTTACTCCTGCTAGAATATAGACTTCATGATAACAAGCACCATGTCTAGCGTGAGAGCAGATACACACTGCCTTGTGCAAAGGAGGTGCTCAAAATATTCCTGGGTACATCATTGAATGTCTTCCTTCAGGAAAGTTCAAAGAGCGCTGTGTTTCTTACTTTAGTATCATTCTAGGCATGTAGATTAGTAATAAGTAAGGAACAGGAACTTCTGATTGTGGTTTATGCCATAAAAGCTAGAGTGTTGAATTTGTATTTTTTATTCTCACTGTAACTCTTAGTTCTGTTATGAGGTTATTTTCCTTGTATTTCTTTTTTTTCCCCCTTTTATAGGTAGTTAAAATATTTAAGGGGAGCTTATAGAAAGTTCTGTAAACTTGGGCAATAAAAAAGCTTCATTATTTAAATATTTTCAGTGTGAATTAGGCTTTGTAAATATTAGACTTTATGAAATCTCACTTAGAGCTTATAGTTGATATTCAGTCACATTGATTTGACATGAATTTTTATATTAACTTCTCCCAATTTTTTGTATTTTAATTTTATAGGTTAATTTCACCTACCAGTTTTTGAAAAAGAAGTTCTACATATTCAGCCAGTTTATGTATGATGAACATATCAAATCCAGATTGATAAAAGATATTCGGTTTTTCAGGGAAGTCAAGGACCAAAATGATCATAAGGTATTTTTTATTTTTATATTCTTTTCAAGGTAGTTTGATTTGGCTGTTGAGTGTATAGGAGATGTTTATGCTGAAGTTCATTATGAAGCTCTGTAATGGGATTTTAGTTTTTTTGTTATTTTTCACAATAGTGTCTTCTAGATCTGGCCTCCACGTTTCTTGTATTTTCCCTTACAGTTTCTTACTCGTAGGCTAAAGTGTAAGGATCCATGTGGCCAGGTGTTACTTTTCTTTCTTTATTTTAAAATAATGCAGAAGAGAAACATGCTTATTTTGAAATATTTAAACAATATAGAGTGCATAAACTAAATGACCTCACTCATTTGTCTTTCCTCCCAGTTTCATTCTCTGGAGGCAGTTGCTGTTAACGTTGTGATATGATGCTTTTAGATGTCTGTGTGATAAACATATTTGTTTGCATATACACGTATTGCTTTTTTTTCCCCTAACAAAAAGGGAGTAATACTACAGAGATTATTTTACAGTATGCTTATCACAAGTCTGTACATATAATAGATCTACCTCATTCTTTTTAACAGTTGACAGTAAAGATGTATATACCATAACTTATTTAACCTTCTCCTACTGACAGATATTTAGATTTTTCTGATTTTTTTAGTGTTATGTACAGTGCTACAGGGAACATCCTTACACATTTATTTCTGTGTATTGGGACATTATTTCTGAAAGATGAATTGCTTGAAGAGAAATTTCTAGGGCACAGAATATGAATATTTAAAGTTCTGATATATGTTGCCACAAGTTCTAAAAATACCACACCAACTGTTATTCCCTGTATTATAAGAATACTGTTTTCCCTTCACCCCTGCACTGAGTTTTCCAGTAATGAAGAGAAATGTAAGTGGTACTATTTTGGAGGCTTGTAGCCATGTGGCTAGCATGGTTTTTATATGGGTTTTATATTTTAGATGGGTTTTATATTTGATTTGCCACATATAGAACTATTTTAATTGCTCTTTAGCATCACCTAATTTCAACCGTCTAGTATTCTAGGTGGTAGTTTTCATCAATGTCAGAGCAGTAAAATACTATTTCCTAGTAAAATAACTGAATAAAATTATAGATTACAGTTATAAGTAGAGAATTATATTAACTCCTTTTTACTGGAACGAATTACTAGTATTCAGAGAAGTGATCATTCTATTGTTTATGAGAATTATTTCCATTTGTTAATATAAAATGAGTAATTTTCTCTTTTAATTAGCTAAGACTTGAAAAATCATTTTTTATTAGTGATGGCAATTAGAAATTTTGGCTCAGCTGATGTATGTTTTTGGGAAGGAGTGTGTTTATATATGCAATACCTATTTTGCCACAGGAACTTGGCTGCACGACACTGAAGAAGTGTTTCTAGGAGGAATTGGTTCCTTTTATCTATTGATAGAGTAGTTGGATGTTGGGAGACTAATAATGGTGATGGAAAACTGAAGTTTGGTGGCTTTAATAATTATTTTCCTTAGCTAGTGACAAAAAGAAATTTAATTTGTATTGACCTTAAACATTGGTAGCTTTTGTGCTATAAATTTTGTCATTAGATTTAAGTGATTTTTTTTTTTAAGCACAGTGGAAATACAAAATTAGAAAGGAAAATGGTATTAGCGTGGTTGATTTTGTAGGCATTTTATGCTTTAGGGGTTTTGTTAATAAAGGTAGTCTTTAAATTATCTCTTTAGTATCCTTTTGAAAGAGCAGAAAAATTTAATCGAGGCATCAGAAAACTTGGAATTACCCCAGAGGGACAAAGCTACCTTGATCAGTTCAGGCAACTCATCAGCCAGATTGGTAAGTTATTATAAAAGAGTTGGGAAATAAAGTACAAATTCCAAATAGCTATCTCCTTGAATATCTCATATAAATAAACAATTTAATATGTGAGTGCCTGAGATCAACTTTATTCCACTGAGTCATTTTCTTACCAAAAGATTTTCAAGTATGATTACACTGTTGGTGCAGAAATAATTGATAGACTGTGGGACTGTGGACTAAAAGAAATTCAATAAAACCTCTTCAATTCAATTAAAAATACATTTACCTCGTCTCAAATATGCTCATATTAGTCAGATTGTAACTATTTATTAGGTACTTACTCTGTTCATGGCACTGTTCTGGGCTTTTAAAATGGGCTCCCTGAAGTTATAGCCTCAATGCAGAGGCATAAAATAATTTATGTGAAAAGTTAACTAGTAACATAAGTAAATAAGTTACATTACTTACAAATAAGTTTGGTTAAGGTTGAAATATTAAATGTTACAATTTTCTGTTATATCATTTCACATTTGTATATAATTTCTTGAGTTGTCCTGCCTTATAGGTAGAACTAGTTTCCCAAAACGTGTTACATTATATTTAAAAGCAAGACCTACATTTAAAAATAATTGTAGATTAACAAAACTGTATGCTTATTTAAGCTTTCCACAGAATGCCTGTGCAGGAGGCAGGTAATCATCATTTTAAAGATGAAAAAAGAACTCAGACAAATAAATAGTATTGCTAGGACTTAAACTGGTTTTTTGGCTGAAGTCCAGAGGTATTCTGTATTCTTCACAATTGTAGACACTAAACAGTAAATTCTTATTGACTACACTTTGGTAAACTTATGCTTCCTGAGATTCGTTCATTCATTTATGAAACATTTACTAAGAATCTGTTATACCAAATACTCTTCTAGATGCTGAGAATACAAATAGCCTTTGTTCTCAAGGGGCTTTAAATTTACTAGTGGGAAAGGTGTTATAAGGATTTAGTTCTGGAGTAAAGTCACTGAACGCTAGCTTAAGTTTTATAAATTAATTATGTTTATTTTTTTTTGAGAGAGAACACGAGCAGGGGAGGGGAGAGAGAGAGAGAGAGGGAGACACAGAATCTGAAACAGGCTCCAGGCCCTGAGCTGTCAGCGCAGAGCCCGATGTGGGGTTTGAACTCACGGACCTCAAGGTCATGACCTTAGCCGAAGTCGGATGCTTAACTGACCGAGCCACCCAGGCGCCCCTGCATATTAGACATTTCTATAAGAACTTAGAATTTTACATTTGTCATTTTTTTTCTTATTTTAAGCAATTTAATAAGGAGATTTGTTCCACAAGTAGTTTCCTCATAGAGACATTTGATGTCATTAGACCGTAAGCTTCTGGAGCAGTAGATCTTAGCCCTTTTTGAGAATCTAATGAAAACTCTGAATTGGTTTTCCCCAGAATAGTGCCCATATACTACACATACAGTTCCACATGTTGTTATACCAGAGTTAAGGTGCTTAAGGTCAGAGTCCAGGGACCTCAGACTTAGATCTGTTTTTCTAAAGCAGCACTGCCTAAAACTTCATTTATTCGCAACTTCATTTATTCATACTCTGATTATGTATCAGAGTTCTTCTTCCCCACATGTGAATACTGCTTGCACTACTATTTATTTAATGTTTTAATATTTTTTAAAGTATAATTTTGTCCTATGAAATAGTCCTTAAATTATTGAAGAGGACTGTGCTAGTCATCTTCCCCCATACACATTCTCCCCCTAACACATAAAGTCATGTCACCTCACTTGCCGCCAGGAGGCATTCAGCATTTGATGAATATTATCCTTTTCACTTTGTTCCAGAATTTTATTCTTTACTCTCTTCTTAGAAAATACAAATTCTTTATCTCCATATAAACATAGTAATGTGTTTTTGAGTCTGTTAAATATATTGGGAAAAGGAGTAAGAAATCTCAGAGTTGGAAGCAAAAGGAAAAGTCCTTTTGTCTAATTACTTGCCTGCTGAAATAATCAGTACCACCACTAACATTTATTGAACATCTGTGTGCCAAGGCTTTGCTGAGTGCTTTGTGTGTTCTAACACCTATAAAACTCACAATGTTATAATATTGCTGTTTATTAATTCTGCAGGTATTTACTGAGGGCAACAAATGTTTCTAGGTGCTGATGATATATAGGGCACTAAACAAAATCTTTACCCTGTAGAACTTAATTTAACAGATGAGGAGACAGAGATACAAAGTTTACTAGCTAAAAAGTGGCAGAGTCCATTGAACCCAAGAAATCTGGCTTCAGAGAGTTCCTGTTAACTGTTGCTCTATACTTGCCTCTCAGTAGCACATTTTGATCTGCTGGATATTGGTCTGCTAATTGTAGGAAAACAGTGAAACTAGATATTTTATATTTGTAAGACACATATTAGGGAAACATTTTAACATCATCTCTCATCTTGGGATAGCCCTAAAAATAGATTCAGTGATACCTATTTTGAGAGTTTTTAAAAACATCAGATGAGATAGTGTATATAAAGAATGTATTGTAATGATTGTGAAATAATAACTTTACCTTTTTGTCCTTTCTCCCAACTCATTTCAGTTCACTTTAGCCATACATAGATGATTCTTGAACAATACGTGTTTGAATTGTGCAAGTCTGCTTATATGTATATGTTTTCATACTATTGTAGTACTGTAATTGTGTTTTCTCTTCCTTATGATTTTTTTTCAATTTAAATTTATGTTAGTTAACATGCAGTGTAGTCTTGGCTTCAGGAATGGAACACAGTGATTCATCTCCTACATATGACACCCAGTGCTCATCCCCAAAACTGCCCTCCTTAATGCCCATCACACATATAACCCATGCCCTCCCAGCAACCCTCAGTTTGTTCTCTGTATTTAAGAGTCTCTTATGGTTTGCCTCCCTCTCTGTTTTTATCTTTTCTTAATAACATTTTCTTTTCTCTAGCTTACTATATTGTAAGAATGCAATATACAATACACATAACATACAAAAAGTGTGTTAATTGACTTTGTCACTGGTTAAGGCCTCTGATTAACTGTAGGCTGTAAGTAGTTAAAAGTTATACACAGATTTTCAACTGTGGGGGTCTTGGGGGGTCCGACACCCCTAGCTCCATGTTCAAGGGTCAACTGTATTATTGAATTCCTACTATGTGTAGGGGTGGAGCAGTGAGAACAGAAGCTGTGCCATGGATCTTGCATGCCAGTTGGGGGAGACACAAAGACACAGAATATGTCACTGTTAAGTGCTGGCTAAGAAGGTGTAATGGTTCTGGCCAATGGTATTCAGTGATGTTCAGGGAAAACTCTAAGGAGCAGGGACCTAAATGACATTGGGGAATAAGTCATGTGTGTATTCAGGGAAGGAGCATACCAGAGCGAGGCCACTGGAAGTGCCAAAGCCCTGGGTCTGTCTGGCATTTTGGGGACCTAGGGGCTGGAATGGAGGAGTTAGTAGAGTCCTGAGTGGTAGGGCAGGATATCAGAACAGCAGCAAGGGCACGATCACACAGGGCTTTGTTGACCACATAAGAGATTTGGGTTTTATTGAGATGGAAAGCCATTGTAGGGTTTCCAGAAAAGGAAGGATATGTACCCACCTACTTTGAAAAGAACCACCAGCACTGCTGCTATGTAGATAAAAGATCGGGGAGCAGGATGCTGACGGTGGAAGATCGGGGAACAGGATGCTGACGGTGGAAGTAGAAGATTGGGGAGCAGGAGGTCTTTGCATATTGCAGAGGTGTAGGCAAGAGATGTGGTGGTTTGGAAGAGGATCATAGCTGTGAATGTGAAAAATGGTGGGATTGTGGCTACATTCTGAAGGTGGGGCTATTATAATTTGCCCATTGATTAGATATGAAGTATGGAAGAAAGAAAGGAGTCAGGGATGACTTCAGGACATTTTGCCTGAGCAGTTGGAAGGATGGAAATGTCAGTTTCTGAGATAGGAAATATAATAGGGTGAAGATCTTGAGTTTGACTTAAACATTAAATTAAAAATTCTTAGTCTTTTAGGTGTAGGCATTGACTAAAAAAGCCTGAAGGAGTAGTCCAGGTTGGAGATGTAATTTGGGGGCATCAAGTAAAGACCTCTTGGTATCATTTCCAGCTGTATTGGTGGGGAGGGGTTGGTCTGGCAAGCACTCAGTGTGAGAATGAAGAAATTATTGAGATAGTAACTTTAAAATGTTTGTTTTTAAACATGTAGTCAGCATTTAGTGAATTTAGTTTATCAAATGCCAGTCACATTTATTTTTAAGATATTTAATATAGCTGTGTATAAGTAGGTATATTTTAAGTGCACAAATATGTAAGTTTCACTTTTATGGAGTAAGAATTAAAGTAAAAGAGAGAAGAATCTTTTAGTACTTAGGAATAGAAACCCTGTAATTGCTATATGTGACTGTATTCCTGATTGTTAGAGTTTAGATTTACTTGAATAAATATCTGATTTGTGTCTGTGTGTCATTTTTAAGGTAATGCTATGGGCTATATACGAATGATAAGATCTGGTGGCCTTCATTGCAGCAGCAATGCCATTAGGTATGAATGCAAAACATTTTTGTCTTATGCTATTTAAAAATTTTATGTCATTTAAATTTATTGTAGGTGGTATTGTAGAGAAGTTTTTTTTTCTTATTGATATATTTTGAGATAAATATGGAAGAAGACCATTAGTTCTGGTTATATTTTTTTCTTCTTGAATTTTAAGATTATAGCAGACCTTTGAAAATTTTTTTCTCTTGAAGATATAGTTATCAGTACACTTTGTGAATGGTTCTAAAGATTACATGATTTTAAGGATTAAATTTGATTATTCAGATCTAAAGGTCAGTTTTAGAACTAAATTGGTTATATTAGTAATATAACAAATACAAAATTCTTTCCAGATAATATAGTTGAAAAATTTGGAGACTTACAGTAGCCCTTCATATCTCTGTCAATTACTCCTATTTAACTTAATAAAATTATTTTCCAAATTCTTAGATTTGTACCTGATCTTGAAGATATTGTAAACTTTGAAGAACTAGTAAAAGAAGAAGGTCTTGCAGAAGAAACGTTGAGAGCAGCAAGGTAGGGGCACCTGGGTGGCTTAGTTGGTAAAATGTCCGACTCTTGATCTCGGCTCAGGTCATGATCTCATGGTTCATGGGATTCAGTCTCGGATTGGGCTCCGCACTGGCAGTGCAGAGCCTGCTTGGGATTCTCTCTCTCTCTTTCTCAAATAAATTGATAAACATTAAAAAACAAGGTTAAAATCTAATTTTGGAATAATCTAAATTTGGAGATTTAAAAAAGTATATGTTTATATAAAAACATTTTAAAGGGGAGATTAGAAGGTAATATATAAACTTATGTTTTTGTGTTTTAATTATATAAGTTATGGTCTCAGTTTATGAGATTCAATTTTTTTAAGACTGCAGTATTCTGAGATTTTTCCAACTTCACTAAAAAGTTATCTTCTAGAACACGCTATCTAATATAGTAGCCCCTAGCCACTTGTGGCTGTTGAGCATATGAAATGTGACTAGTCCAAATTGAAATGTGCTGAAGTACAAAGTATATAAGTAACTTTGAGGATTTAGTTTAAAAAATGCCAAATATCTCATTGGTAAAATTCAGTTCACCTCTCTTTTAACTGTTTTTATATTTGTTTGCCAGCACTATTCTAGAACACCTGTCCTTTATTTCGTGTAATCTAGGCCAGCATTGTCCAGTACAGTAGCCACTACCACATGAAGCTGTTGAACACTTGATAGGGCTAATGGGCCGAGGAACTGAATTTAAATTTTTATTTTATTTAAATTAGGCAAATAAGATAGCTGATGGGTATGTTATTGGACAGTGCAGATGTACAGACTTCAGTAAGTGGTGATTTTTGAACATAATTTAAAACTTGAGAGAGGCATGCAGAATTATTAAGAAATTCTTTAGAAAACTACAGATTTTATTAATAAAATCTTTGTTATATAATAATTATTATCTAATTATAACAGTTTATTGACTCAGACATGAAGGGGCACCCCTGGACAAAGTGGACACAATTTGAGTCTCAAAAAGAATCATGGTAGAAATCAGTTAAGTAAAAAAAGAACATTAAGATACATTAAGAATATTAAGATATATTAAGTAAAAAAAGAAACCATGAATCCTACTGATGATAAGAAAGATTGGAGGAGTAGAGGGAAGGTTCCTTTTTACAGAAGAATGCCAGCTGATAGATATAGATGAGAAAATGTAGGGAGAAATCACTGTTTTGCAATCACCACAGTAAATGCTTGAAATCAGACAAAAATCATCAATAAAAATGGTTTTGGAGAACAGAGTATTCATTTACTATCAGAAGATTATCCCACAAATTGCTCAATAACTACAAAGGGGAAAACTATCTCTATGAGGGAGAGGTTGATGTATTCCACCTTAACTCAGTGATCGAACATAGCATCACCAGTTCACAGGACACACTGACATTATGGGATCTTCTCATGCAATGTAACAGCAAGTGCCTATGTTGTATTCTTGCCAGAAAGGTTTACTCTGGATTTATTTTAAGGGAGATTCTGAGACATTATCTGAGACATTCAAAGTTTGAGGCATTCCGTGAAACACCTGGCCTGGACTCTTAAAAAATGGCATGAAGGACAAAAAAGGCAACGAGACTATTCTAGATTAGGAAACTAAAGAGACCTGACAACCAAATGCAGTGGGTATTCCTTAATCGTATCCTAGATAAGGGAAAAGGGGGGCTATACAGGACGTTTGGGGGATAATTAGGGAAATTAGAACATGTGTATATTAGATAATACTGTGTTTTATTTTGGGGTGTAATGATATATTGTGGCTTGGTAGGAGAATTTCTTGGCTCTTAATAGATTCATATTAAAGCACTTGTGGGCCGAGTGACAAGAAATCTGTAACTTTAAATGTTTCCAGAAAAAACAAATGTGGCAAATGTTACATGGTGAAGAGTAAATAGGTGTTCATTATACTATGTTTTAACTTTTCAACAGGCTTGAATTTTTTTTAAATGAAAAAAAAATGTGTGCATATTTATGAGAATAAGGCCCCAACACAAGATTTGCTTTGAAATAGTCTATTATAGGATAGCTTAGTTCTTTGCCAAATTAAAGGAGCCATGTACAGTTAATAATATATTTAAAGTCATTTGCCCTGAAATTACTAATTTTTGGCTTGTATGTCAAAGAAGAAAATCAGACTGTTGTCTCTTATTAAGTGATATCATCCATTTAAATATTGATGATCTTTTAAAAATATTTTTGAAGCAGTTTAAGGTCAGAGAGGTGGGATATTATCTTTTAAGATCTCTAGGGTAAAGCTGTCTGCTAATAGCAAGTTCAGATTTATGCAGAGGAGTGGATGACTGACATCGAAGGAAAGTTCATGGCAGGTGAAGTCAAGGAGTTGTGGGATTGTGATAATGAATCAGTTATCTAAATGGGCAACGGAGTCTTCTAGGATGATGGAGAACTAAAACATGTATCATAGTCCTAAGATAATAAAGGTAGGGCAATGGGTTAAAAGGTTAATAGATACCTGATATCAGGAAGGAGTAGCTGGGTAGTTGGATATAGTGGGATCATGAAAGTCTCAAAGGAGAGGTTTCTACCTTTTAGTGGTGGGGGAATAATAATTTGAAAGTGATGGTAGTTGTGGGGCGCCTGGGTGTCTCAGTCAGTTAAGCGTCTGATTTCAGCTCAAGTCATGACCTCACGGTTCCTGGGTTCAAGTCCCATGTCGGGCTCTGCTGACAGCTCAGAGCCTGGAGCCTGCTTCGGATTCTGTGTCTCCTTCTCTCTGTCTGTCCCTTCCTCACTTGCACTCAGTGTGTCTGTCTGTCTGTCTGTCTGTCTCTCTCTCTCTCTCTCTCTCTCACTCTCAAAAATAAATAAAACATTTTAAAAAGTTAACAAAAAATGTGGTGGTAGATGTAAATGAGGGATGAAGGAGAAAAAGCAGCTAATGTTTCCAAATGTTGAGTGGGAAGCTAAGTTCTTGAGGAGGAGCCAGGTTCCAGTTGAGGTAGGGAGGTATAGAAGAAGCATTAGTGAAGAGAGTTAAAAAGAGGAGTTTTTTTACAATGAAATGGAATTCTCCAGGGCTTATTGTGGGAAGAAGAAATATAAAACTGTTATTTTAAGTTTGAAGATGCCCTGCATATTTTATTTTAGGGAATAAGTTCATTAAACAATTGGGATCAGCTTTTGTCCATAAGAAAATAAGTTTATTCTGAACTCCAAGGAAATTGACTTAGAAATTAGAAACGTCTTCTAACGTTTTATACTTTTGAGTACTCTCATTGAAACTGATGAGAGTTGGATTTAAAAAGCCGGACCTTCGTGGGGCATCTGGATGGCTCAGCCGGTTAAGCGTCCTACTCTTGGTTTTGGCTCAGGTCATGATCTCCTGGTTCGAGGGTTTGAGCCCCACGTCGGGGTCTGTGCTGGCAGTGCAGAGCCTGCCTAGGATTCTCTCTTTCCCTTTCCCTCTGTCCCTTCCCTGCTTGCTCTCAGATTAAAAAAAAAAAGAAAGAAAGAAAAAGCCACACCTTCTTTTAAGAAAGGAACCAGATAAATATTTTTTTGTATTTTAGGCATTTGGATTCAGTCCTCAGTGATCACACACGAAATTCTGCCGAAGGCACAGAGTATTTCAAAATGCTTGTAGATGTTTTTGCTCCAGAATTTCGAAGGCCAAAGAATATACATCTTCGAAATTTCTATATCATTGTTCCCCCTCTGGTGAGTATTTTATACCCAAAATGATTTTTTTTTAAGTTAATATGTCCATTTTCTTTACAGCAGGAAATGCACATAGACTATATTACTTTCTGGTTGTAGATAAAACTTAAATGTAATCTCCGTGAATATGGCCTAGGAATTTTACTTAACTAGTAAAATTGAGACTTAAGATAGACTTAAGAATGAGACTTAAGATAGATTTTTATTTGTTTGTAACTGCTAGAAAAATCCTAGTGTGATTTAAAGTGAGTGTACATCAGGCGCCTGGGTGGCTCAGTCGGTTAAGTGTCCAACTCTTGATTTCGGTTTAGGTCATGATCTCATGGTTTGTGAGTTCAAGCCCCATGTCAGGCTCTGTGCTGATAGCATGGAGGCTGCTTGGGATCCTCCCTCTCTACCCCTCCCCAACTCGTGCTCTCTCTCTCTCAAAATAAACTTTAAATTGAGTGTACATCATTATATATGTATCATATAATCTTCGGGCTGAATTATACCATAATATTTTAAGTGATTAATGTAGACCAACTTTAACTGTTACAATATGAAGTTATTTCTAACACATCTCTTGAAAGTATTACTGTTTAAGGACAACTTCTGTATTCAGTAGTAAATACTAACATCTAGACTAAATTTTGAGTGCTTCCTCATAGTATACAGAGTGTCCACTGCTCTAATTCTATATAGTTGCAACCAAAAAGTAGCTCAAGTTATCCAAAATCACATTATACAAACAGTGGTTGCAGTGCAGAAAATGGAGTTAAGAGATTAGAGAGGCTTATACTAGCAATAGGAGTTACGTTTCCCCAAAAGATTTCTATAATAAAACTTTTTTTTAAATTGTAAATGGGTAAGTCTAAAATCTAAATATCACTAAACAAATGTAACCTTTTGGTTACATCTAACTTGGAGAGTAATAAATTTTCATATTGCTGTCTGACTTGTTAACACGTATCCTCTTAAATATTACTATTATTATCCTTTGAAAGCAGCAGATGGTTTGTAGACACCTTTTCTTCGTAAATGTTCTCTTACACTGTTTTTTTTAATATGTTTATTGTTAATGCTCTATCATAATTATATGTCATAACTGTGATGTAGCAGAAGTGTCCATATTCATCTGATAAATACTATCTTTTCATCTTAAGACAGTGTCAAACTGGAGGCAGATTTGTCTTATACTCTGTAACAGTGTAGTTAACTTAGGGTGACTTCTTACCATGTATCTTGAACTTGAAGGACAGCATACTGCAGACATGGTGAACAGCGGTCCGGGAGTTTAAGGAAGAGTGGAGTTGTGCAGGGCAACTGTCAGAATTCTAGGACAAGAAGGACACGAAGTGTAGGACACTCTGCTTGTGCTTGAGTTTATCATTGAATTCTAGAAAGAAGACAAACATAAATGAGATATCAAAAAAAGATTTAACCATTTGTAAAGATTTCACAAATATGTGATTGATTGCCAAGTGAGTTTTACACGCATAAAAGTGAAAGTTGATATTGTTTCCAACAAAATAGGCTGTTATAGTACTTTTCACATGTATCACAATTATTTTTACAGGTCTCTACCCTTCTACAACTGTGCTATCCGTATATAGCCACAAGTGGCTGCTTAAATTTAAGTTAATTAAAATTTTATATGATAAAAAATCTAGTTCCTCAGTTTTGTGAGCCACATTTCAAGTTCTCAGTGGCCATATGTGGCTAGTGGCTTACTGTATTGGATAGTACAGATATACAATATTTCTGTCATTGCTGAGAGTGCTGCTCTAGAGTGTGGACTTTTTGATGGTATTCATTTTTTTATCATAGTTACTTAATACCTGATAGAAGTTTCAGTAAATCTTTATTGAATAAATGACAAGGTATTTTGTAAGAGCTGAATTTTTAGAAAAGCCTTTTTGGGGGGAATTCATTTCTCCAGATGACTCATTCTTTAACCCAGAATCTGATAAGAAATAGTATTTTAGAATGAATTGGGCAGAAGCAAGGACTACCACACATAAGAGCACTTATGCTTTGAAGTAAATAAAGCAGGCCTACTTTTCTGATTCCAGCTTTCACTTAGAGTGTGACTTTGGACAAGTTACTCAGCCTCTAGGCTTCAGTGTTCTCATCTGCAAAATGTTCATAATTTTTATAATGAACCATATACAAGGCACTGTGGTTAGGGTAAGTGGTGATCGAGGGAGGGCTTGTAGTTAGAGGATTTGGAAAGAAGAGCCGTTAAAAGATACTTGTACAGATTGTGATCTCACCAGGGGACTATTTATAGGAGGAAGATGTCTCAAATCAAAAGGACAGGAATCTAGAAGGGTTCCTATTTATAATTTTTGAAATGTCTCCTTTATGAACTAAATTCTGAAGATATTTTAGCCCAGTTGTTTCTCTAATATATCTTTTTAGACCCTCAACTTTGTAGAGCATTCCATTAGCTGCAAGGAGAAATTGAATAAAAAAAACAAAATTGGAGCTGCTTTTACTGATGATGGCTTTGCCATGGGTAAGCTTAATGCAATTGTTTTTCCATTAATTTTATGTTCATTATTACCATGGATTTTAAGAAACATTTGCTTAATAGATCTGTGTGCTCTTTGTAGATTTGTTTTTCGTGAGCAGTGTTTACTCTTTATTTTTTAACTGGGTCATCTGATTAATAATCCTTATCTTCCATCAAGTGTAACTATCATTCACACCCACCTGGTATTGCTAATCACTTAGTTTCATTAGATGTAATGTTTAGACTTTGTTGGGGTGGTGGCTTTGAGAGTTTTTAGCATTTTGTGTTGAGTTCCCCTGTAGCTTCCTCAGTTGCTGTCAAATAGCAGCGGAAGTTTTTCCCCAACCCTCAGCGTGTTACCTGTAAGTGATTTTCATGCCCATGTTGTTTCTTTTTTTCTTGATTGTCTTATTTTTAGTTCTATATACTTTCACTTTTTTTTTTTTTTTTTAAAGGAGTAGAATACAACTTCTGTACTCATTGTAATTTGGCTTTGGTTTTGCTAATGACTGCAGGTGTGGCTTACATTTTGAAGCTTTTGGATCAGTACCAGGAATTTGACTCACTTCATTGGTTCCAGTCTGTTAGAGAGAAGTACCTGAAGGAGATAAGAGCAGTTGCTAAGCAACAGAATGTGCAGTCAACTAGTCAAGATGAAAAACTGCTACAAACCATGAATCTCACTCAGAAGCGACTGGATGTGTATCTACAGGTAGAGGAGAGTAGTAGTCAAATCTGCTTTGATATTTATGATACCCATTCTTGATATCTGAAAACAAATCCTATAGAAATCTCCATTTAAACAGGATGAATAGTGGTAATAGGTATATTTTAAAAGGAATGGCATTTGGAAGCCATTTGATCCAGATATTAAAAATGGATGGATTACTAAATTCAGTTTCTGTATTTATGATTTCCACAGTTTTTTAGGAATGTTTTCAGCTTTTCCTTTACATGTTTTTATTTACTTAGGAATTTGAATTGCTCTATTTCTCACTGAGCAGTGCAAGAATTTTCTTCAGAGCAGACAAGACTGCAGCTGAAGAAAACCAAGAAAAGAAAGAAAAAGGTCAGTGAGTGGCTTAAATTTGGAAAGACCAGTAAATCTTTCTTTAATAGACACTAATGTCCCATTTTATCTAGTCAGAATTCCAGCTTCCTTTTCCTTTTGGAAAATAATTTAGACCTAGAAATGCCTTTTTTTTTTTTTTTTTTTTTTTTTTTGAAGTACAGCCTACATGCATCATTTGTGAATCTGAATAGAAATTTACATAGTTTTTACATTTCATTCTGGAGTAACTTTTTGTTCAGTTTCATCATAATTTAAATAAAATTCAACAAGTTTAGTTTTTTCTTTCACCTTCAACTTGTGTCAGACAAGAAGGAACAAATTAGGAGGAACACTAGAATATAGTAGAGCTGCTAACTAGACACAGACTGAGTGAGATGGGGCACATGGCTGAGGAGGTGGCAGATGGTAGGGACCCCATTTCGTATCATGGTGAGCGGCCTCCCGCCCTCCTCCGCAACCAGGCCTTGGAGAATCAGAGTTGACAGTGCAGCCACGAGAACCGATCGTTTTGTCCAGATCGTCTTGTCTGTTGTATTCTTTGTAGGATGATATAAATTGCTTCTTATTTCATAGTTAAGGCTGCACATGATACATTTCTCCCCAGTTTAAAATTTAGGAACAATTTCTTCCCTGAAGAATGGTGGTTTCCTTTTTTCTGTTATAGAAATGATGTAATTTAGGTTTTCCTCTGCTCGGTAGCTTAAAGCTTGGTACAGCAGCTGAGTTGAGTTTTCATGTTTTTCCTATATCCTTACTTGTATTTCACAAATCAAGGCATAACATTTACATTTTATAAAATAAGATGTTTTTATTAATCTTGCTTTGTTAAATTTTAAAATACATACATATTTTACACTGAATTTGGGTAGACCACTTATATCAAGTAACCTATTCCCTGATAATGTTGCATAAATTAAATATGTTAATAATTAGCATACAGAAGATTTTTTGGAATCTAATAATTGTGTGCTTGAAAGTGATTTCACGCTGTTACCTGGAAGATACTCAGTATTTATTACGTGAAAATATGTATATATTCTGTTTGGGTCCCTTTCCAAGGCTAAAGTAAATTGAAAGACTTTGAGTGAATTTGATCTAAATTGTGAAGAAACTCAGTTATTGCTTAGGTTCTGCTCAGGCATTTCATGCGAGAATCTTGTCTCCAGCCAAGCTTATACTTACTTTAAGGCCTAAAACATTAAGGCAGAACAAACAAACCTTTTGGTCTCAGTGGAAGTCCTTGCTCTGGATTGTTCTTAAGGAACTCACTATGATTCTGGTTGATGCGTCTCACCCACATCAACCACCGAGGTGGTTCTTCTGTTGCAAAACTCTGTCTTGGCTAAAGGTTGCTCAGATATGTAGTCAGAGTTGCAGGGTACATGAGATAGTTTTCCTCTGTTAATGAAATGTGTGCATGTGGTATTTCATACACAAAAAAAGAGGAATTCATTTTATCACAATCATAATAAAAAGCTGCTTTAAAAAATGAATTACAAACACAGATGGAAAGCTACTTATTCTGGACAATCTTATATGTGAATTTGCAGTAATGTCTCTGGCAATAACAGCAGTGCACTATAATAGTGATTTCTTGGCCTGGCTGGGGGAACCGGCTGAGGGGCAGTATGCCTTCAAACGCGCCAGGTGAAACTCCACGTGGCCCACATGCAGTTCTGAACTCTCACAAGTCTACACCCCTATTAAGTACCAGTCAGAACGTTCCCTTTGCAAAATTTAGCTCAGATTTCTAAAAAATTAAGGTAACTAAACTACATATACATTGTAATATTAGAGAACTATTTGGTAGATGCACATTTTCTTAATTTGAAATTTAGCAGGTAGCTCTTCTCAATTTTTACTTAATTCATTTTTTTAAAAATGAATATACATCTGTCCATTGTTGTTTTCACCCACGCTTCCAGAAGAGACCAAAACAAGCAATGGAGACCTGTCCGACAGCACTGTGTCTGCAGATCCTGTTGTCAAATGATACCGATGGTATGCGTTGCCCCTCAGAAGTCATCAGAATTTTGTCAGTACTGTTGCCAGTGATATGGATGTTAGCAAGCTAATGGTGAAGTGTTTCCTGGGCCACATCTCTGGTAACAGGTAGATGTTGCAACTCTTTAAGGCGGTGCTGCTGAGTCCATTCTTCTTCCGAAGGCTCAATCTTCTTTCTAAAGGTTGAGAATGAGATTTTCAGTTGGGTTTTTGCCTGGACTTGAGGCTAGCAGATGTGCCTGGGGAGTGTTGTTTGAAGTGAAGCTGTAGAAGGGCCAAACCAAATTCCTAAACTGTCGCCTCAGATCTCTAACAATCTACGTGAGGGTTTAAAACTTGTGTTTGCATATTTGATCCATATTTGCTTCAGTCATTGGAAACTCAGTGCATATCCTCTGTACAGCCAGCAAATACATGTTTAAACAAAGTGAATTAAGTCTGAAATTTATGAGGCATACATATCGACATTGTTATAACAGACATACAGAAAGATGGCTTTGATACAGGTGAGGCACAAGTGTGCTATGTACCTTTTATGTACAGTATAAAACTGGTTCATTGTTAATTTCATGTGACTCACAAGAGCTGTTCAGGTCTTTGATAAGACATTTTATAACTAGTTTACATCGCTTTGGGAACATGTAACCTCCAACAACTGCTTTAAATTCAAGATTTACTTAATACTCAAGATGAAAGAAAATTCAGAGAAAGCCATAGAGTCCTGCTTGAAACTTCACTTTTGGTTGAAGGCACTACGTGTTATCAGAGAAAGTTGTATGGATTTTTATTTCTACATCCAAACTCAGGTTTCTTCTACATTAGGTTGAATTAAAGTCTTGGTGATGGTTTGGGCAGACTTTTTCTTTAAACCAAGTATAATCTAAGACATCAGATTAAGCACTGTGCAGGCTTTTTAAAAATTACCACTGTGAGAATAAAGTTCTAATAAATCATTTACTGATTTGAAAAGTACAGTAAGATTTTGAGTAAATTTAGTTCCTGGCAGGCTACAAGCTTTATTTTTGTAAAGATTACATCAGTTGATAATTAAATGGTTAATCATGGCCTATATAATCTTTGAATATAATACAGTGATACTTTTACAACGAAAACAAAGTTTAAAACTGTACACATAATAACATCATTTGGTAAACACTTGATTTTTCCATTGCACTTGCCTATTAAGTATTTCTTTGGGTATATCCTGCAAGTAATTCTAATGTTTGATTTCCAGCTTTTGGAACAGGTGTACAATGCCCTATCTGTATGCATTGATTACTGGCAGGGTAACTTTCCCAGCCCAAGATAAACACTTCCACTGTTCAAAGTCAGAAGAAACAAAATAGGTAGGAAATGTTTTTTGTTTATTATGTAAACATGACTTTCAGAATATGAACGATGGGTGGATTAAAGGCATTTAATATCTGTAATTCATACTAACTGTAGAAATGGCCCTAAAGCATGCTGCATAATTAGTAATTTATATTTTCATTATTGTAAATGTTTATATTAATGATCTTTTGATTGTATCAAATTTGTCACCATTTCATAGCAACAATATTCTTCTTTTTTTTTTTTTCTCTCTGACTTCCCTAAAACAATCTCCATTTTTCATAGGGGTAGAAATTGTAATTGGAAGAGAATCTGAGGTCTCTGTTCATTATCCCCACATATATCAGTTATGATCGATCTTACAAATACTCTATAGAGTTTATATGCTGACACCATGGATACCTACAGTTGAGAAGAAAGTGATTATTATTTTGCCATTAGCTCAAAATAATGTCACTGTAATCTGGATAAACTACACATATTTGAAATAAAATCTCTGAAAAGATTAAGCATATTTAAATGCTATTAAAGTGCAGAGCAATAGGGCTTGAGTGTTTCACACCTAAGTTAATATATGCATTTGGATGATGTTTTCTTTGCTTAACATATTAATGTTAAATTTTTTTTTTTTTTGGACATACTGTAGTTTAAAATTAGTGTGAGCATTTGTTGTAAATTCACAAACTCAATAATGTTCAAATTCTCAGGAATTAAGGACTAACCATAACTTTGTCAGTTCTAATTAAGTTTTGTAAAAGATGGCAAGTTTGTTACCTCACTTGAGTGGGGCTTCCCCCTACCCTAATTCTAAGAGAATATAATATGTATAATAAAACATTAATAAATATAATTTCAAAAGTTTACTTCCCCTGGATGCTTATGTTCAAAATTGAATGTCTTAAACCAGTACTTCTTAACATTAACCTTTTTGGAATCCCCTTTAATAGAATATAGGGAATCTGTCTTTAAAAAAATACTTGCATGCACATAGGCAAAACATTTCAAGTATAAAATTGGTATTGGCTCCTTTCCATGCAACCCAGGTGAAGAACTTTTCTTTTTCTCTTTGTACGTTCTTGATCTAATCCTTGTTGTTTTCAAATAAAAAGAACCCATGTGAATGTTTACTTTTAAATCCTAATCCTGGGAAGGGATCCTTGGTTTACAGTGTTTAATGTTAGAAATAACTCTAGTGCCATTTGCAAACATGAGTTTAACTGAAACAGTAACAATAAATGAGAGCCTTTTAAATATTACACTGGAGACAGGAGACACATGCCTTTTAAATACAGCTGACCCTTGAACGGCATGGTGTTTAAACTGTGTGGTGGGGGGTGGGAAGAGTGTGCCTGGGTGGCTCAGTCAGTTATGTGTCTGACTCCTGATCTGGCTCAGATCATGATCCCAAGGTCGTGAGATTGAGCCCCGCCTCAGGCTCTGCGCTGGGTGTGGAGCCTGCTTAAGATTCTTTCTCTCCCTCTCTTTATGCCTCTTCCCCACTCACGCTCCCTTTCTCAAAAATAAAAATAAACTGTGCGGGTCCACTTATATGTGACTTTTAAAAAGAAATCCAATATAGTTCTGTAAATGTAGTTTCCTTATGATTTTAATAGCATTTTTTCTCTAGCTTAGTTTTTTTTTTTTTTAATGTTTATTTAGAGAGAGAGTGGGGCAAAGGCAGAGAGAGAATCCTAAGCAGGTTCTGCACTGCCAGCATAGAGCCCAACGTGGGGCTCGATCTCATGAACCGTGAGATCATGACCTGAGCAGAGATCAAGAATCAGATGCTACAGTGTGGAGGTTCCTCAAAAAATTAAAAATAGAACTACCCTAAGACCCAGCAATAATTCTACTAGGAATTTACCCAAGGGATACCGGAGTGCTAATGCATAGGGGCACATGTACCCCAATGTTTATAGCAGCACTTTCAACAATAGCCAAATTATGGAAAGAGCCTAAATGTCCATCAACTGATGAATGGGTAAAGAAGATGCGGTTTATATCTATGATGGAATAGTACTTGGCGATGAGAAGGAATGAAATCCTGCCATTTGCAACAATGTGGATGGAACTGGAAGGTATTACGCTGAGTGAAATAAGTCAGAGAAGGACAGATATCATATGTTTTCATTCATATGTGGATCTTGAGAAACTTAGAAGACCATGGGGGAGGGGAAGGGGAAAAATAGTTGGAGGGAGGCAAACCACAAGGGACTCTTAAATACAGAGAACAATCTGAGGCTGGACGACGGGGGTGGGGGAGAGGGAAAATAGGTGATGGGCATTGAGGAGGGCACTTGTTGGGATGAGCACTGGATGTTGTATGGAAGCCAATTTGACAATAAATTATATTAAAAAAAAAAATCAGACGCTTAACTGACTGGGCCACCCAGGCGCCCCTGTTAGCTTAGTTTATTGTAAGAATACGCTATATTATCCAAGTAACATCTATAATATGCGTTCATTATGAGGTTTCCAGTCAGCGGCAGGCTCTTAGTTTAAGTTTTTGGGGAGTCAAAAGTTACATGCAGAGTTTTGATTGTGCCAGGAGTTGGTGCCCCTCACCTCTGTGTTGTTCAAGGATCGGCTGTACTACACTGGAGAAACTTTCCTTGGTAAAGTCTGATTACTGCTCCTTTTCTTTCCAGAGGCAGTAGTGGGAAGATTGTGGGAAAGATGGGGTAGCACCATCACATACATCATCATGTTACTTGTTGATGCTGGGTTGGCTAAATGGAAAAAGATTTTAACTAATTTTAATAATTTTATGGGTTTTTTTTCCAGCTAAAGTCTGTGAAAGTTCCATACTGATGGTATTCTTTTTAAGAAAGTTTTAATGCTACAATTTTAACAGAGGTTTTTTAGATGTTAGGAAGAATTTAACACATTAGAGATTTCCGCTAAAAAGAATCTGGAATATGTGGAAATCTTTAAAGTGAATATCATGCAGTGAACTCAGATGGTGATGGCAAAGTTAGGGCTTACTTTGATACAAAAAGTTCTTATATATAGTGTATAAGAACTCAGTTTAGGAAAATATATGGATACTTGTTGGCCTCTCAGTGTAAAACCTAATTTATCAGATAATCCAGTTCCCATTAGTGGAGTTACACTCTGCAAAGGAGAGGAATTCATCTCCTGATCAGTGTAGAGATGATGTCATAATTCTGGGATCATCTTTAAAGACTATGCACTGTAGGGGCGCCTGGGTGGCTCAGTCGGTTAAGCGTCCGACTTCAGGTCATGATCTTACGGTTTGTGAGTTTGAGCCCTGCATTTGGCTCTGTGCTGACAGCACAGAGCCTGGAGCCTGCTTCACATTCTGTGTCTCCCTCTCTCTTGGCCTCTCTCCTGCTCATGTTCTTTCAAAAATTACCATAAAAAAAAAATTTAAAGACTATGCATTCTGTAATGTATGCAAGATCTTTGTGTAGTGAAACATTCTTTAGTAATGCCCTCATTATCATTAAAGTGAGGGGGAAAGTTAATACTTTATATCAAGAAGCACATATCTGTATTAGTATTACAGCATTTAATCATTTTAGAATCCACAAAATGCAACAGGGCATTAGAGATGTACTTCAAGGTGGTATAATTACTGCATATCAGAATAATTTTCAAAGGTTTATGTACCTAATGAGAGAACCATTTGGTGATTGCTGTGTGGTTTCTCTCTGCTGTGTATGTCACAGAGCAGTTAGAAGCATAGACTTTGGAGCCAGACTGTGATTTGAAGCCTGCCAGCAGCTTACTTAACCTCTCTGTGCTTCATTTTCTCAGGCACAAAATGGCCTAATGATACAGAGCTTGTAGATTGAGGACTGACTTTTGTGTAAAGCACTTTATATATTAGGAAACAGTAACTACTGTGAACACTAGCTAATATGATGACTCATAGGCAGAAATGCACTTGGCATATAGTTGTTAGCTTTACTATTACTCTCTCAGGTGGAAAAGTTGGAAGATAAACAGTATGTGACTCTGAGTGGGTCTCATAAAAATTATGCCTGTTTACATGGCCCAGCTAAGTGCAGACAATGGAAGAGAAGTCCTGCACTTCCCCAAACAGTCTGACAGCTAAACAACCAGAGGCAGTGCTGGGAAATGAAAACCGGTGAGAATAGCTGGCTAATAAAGGGTCCCATTTTCTCCCCTCCCACCTTTCATTTACATGGCACTTGATAATTTCTCATAGTGCTTTCATTTGGGGAATTTAAAGGGCAACCTTCTAAAGTTTAACATTATTTTAAAATCTATGACCCATGCACAAGAGTATATGATATGTGTGTACTGAATCAAGAATAAAACAGGACGTTTGGGTAGCCACCGTACCGTGTAGGTTAAAAGCCTGTTGCTCCTGCCTGAGATGTTCCATCGTTCTTCCTCGGATCGCCGCTCCCTTTTCCACTCCGGAGGAAACACAACGCAGAATTTTGGGGTAACTATGCCTTGCTTTTCTCTAGTGTTACAACCTATCTGTAGTTTTCTAAATAACACGGTGGTGGTTTGCAGGTTTTTAAAAAATTAATATAAATGGATTCTTACTGTATATGACTTGTCTCTTTTGAAATTCATCCATGATGATGCACATACCTGTAGTCCACTTAGTTTTCCTTCTTTAGTATTGTTACACAAATACACAGATCTGTTTTGCTGATGACACGTGGGTCACTTCCAAATTTGGGATGGTACGAACAGGGCTACTGGCTGCACGCATCTCTGTGTACCTGTGTTCAGAGTTTCTCCAGAGTTCTACTTGCAAGTGAATCTGTTAGGCCATCTACAGGTGCAACGGATACAATGCCAGACTTGTCCCGTCCCAGCAGCGGAGGAGCCTCGTCGTGCCCATCCCAGCAGCTATGTTTCTACAGTCTGGTGTGTATATAATATCCCAGTGGGTTTAATTTGTATTTATTGTATCAATTTTGTATATTTCTATTTAAGAACCCCTTTTATTTTTTATTCTGTGAAATGCCCTTATGACTTTATTTTCAATTTTTTCTAATTGCAGGAATATTTTACATATTCTGGATACTAATATTTTGTGGGTCATCTGTGCTTAATATGTGCAGTTCATTTTGTGTTTTCATTCTGTGGTTTTTTCAATGAAGTTAGTTTTAATGGGCTTCAGTCTTTTTTTCCTATGATTTGCATACTTTGTGGCTTAGGCAAGCCGCATATTTTTGAAATATGAAAAAATTAGGAAATGAAAGAAATTGATTTTAGTTTCTAACAATATTGTTTATGACTAGTTTCTTCCCTCCCACCCTGAACAATTCGAAGAAAAGGAAATTCAGGGGACTGTGGCTCTTGCAGCCTACCGGAGGACTTACCGGTTTAATACAGTTATGATACACAAATTTTTGTAAGGCATTCGCTAACACCATACTAATAATTTCATGGTATATCTCATGCTGGCTTAGTCTCTGAGGCTCACATTATAGAAGTGGACTCTGATACCCCTGTAACATTAAGTTTGGATTACAAAAGTTGTTTTATTAATCCACCATTTTGGGAGCTGTGGTGGCTCAGTCAGTTGAGCATCCCACCTCTTGATTTCAGCTTAGGTCATTGTCTCATGGTCATGAGATTGAGCCACACTGCAGGGCCTGCTTAGGATTCTCTCTCTCCCCCCCCCCCCCCCCCCCCATGCTCTCTCCCTCAAAAAAAAAAAACTTGGTACTGAGATCACATTGTTCAGCCAGTGTTGAATAGAGGTATTTGATAGGGCATAATGAAATCACAGCAGAGGGGGGGAATGTACTGAGGTTTTGGAAATGAACAGCTGAAGCCACAGAACTAACTTTAGTTTTCTTCCAGGGATGTTCTAGAAAATAACCACAAAAAGCAAAAGAAAGAAACAGAATGGTAGTTTTTATTTGCTAGCATTTGTTGCTAGGTTAATTTATTACAAAGACAACGGTATTCTGTTGAAATTGGTTATAATTAAACACATGGTGCCAATTCAAGATCATCATACTTCATAGGTAGGGGTGGAATAGGATTTTTATACCAAGCCCCGCAACCAGCCGTGCTTTCATTCAAGTGAGTTTTAAAATTAATTGGTCCCTTCCTTGAGGAGGGTCTGGCTCAGAAGAATCAGGAACTGGTAGAGCTTCACACGGTCTATAGTGATCCACCACTAAAACCATACCTGAAGGACCGTAAACTTCTGAATGCTGGTTCATCAAGGTTCCCATGTAAAACTGAACATCTTGTGTGGTGCTCGTCTGCTAGTCTTTTTATTGCATGATGTCTGAGAAAAATGATCACAACTAGACCTGCATTTTTGCTAACGCTCAGGCCCTCCAAGCGGGGCTCGCCACCTAACTGCACAAACTGATGCTGGTAGGTCCGACTGTGAGACAAGCCTGATTATAAATACACAACTTTTAGAATGACAGGCACTTAAAGCTCATTAAGGAAAATACAAAAATAGATTATATTAATAGGAAATATTTAGTGTTTATCAAATTATAAATCTAGGCTTTTACCATTTTTTAAAAAGGGTACTTGGAGACTAAAGAGATGACATTTGAATAAAGTGAACAATGCATTTTTTCAGTAACTTTCATTCTGAGCGCTGAACAGTACAATCTAAGAAGACGACTTACCACAAAGCACCTAAAGTAACATTTGTAGATGGGTAGGAATGTTGTCAACCATTTCTGTTTCCCTCCCAAGTCTCAGTATCAAGGCATCAAGAGTACATTCCACAAGCGATTGTCAGCGTTCTGAAACCAGGTCGTGGGCCTGTATGTCAGAGAAGTTGAAAACCCTTAAGGAGGTAGCTCTCCTTCCTGGGTGCTCTTTCCCCAAAGGCCCAAGAGAGTTATGCTTCAGATTCTGCGCCTCTGTTTTCATTTGGACTTCCATCATTGTCATCTGGTTGATCGTTTAACAGTACATATTTTCCATCATTGGTTAGTGGTATGGACAGCATTAATTGAGCCAATGCTTCTGGATCCTGAAGTTATGAGAGTTTAAGAAGGAGAAAAGAAAACGCTTAAAATGCACTTAAAACCCCTATGGCATGGCTTTCAGTATTCTGTAATCTAGCTTCTTTCCTTCCAGGATCTATATGTGCCTTCAGGTGAGTCTCCTTGCTTCTCTGAAAAAGCTCAATTGCATTTTACTTCTAGACTCTAGGCCAAGGTTTTGCTCTTAGCCAAAATGTCATTCACTTAGCCAAATCATAATCGTCTTCCCACAAAGAGTCCAGAGAAGAACTTCCTTTATAATACCTTTGTCTTCTAGATCACTAACTCCTTCCTCTTTCCCTATAAACCAAGAGTTGGCAAACTAGGGCCACCTGGCTCACTGTTTTTATAAATGAAGTTTCACTGGAACACAGCCATTCATTTATATACTATATATGGCTGCTGGAACAATAGCTGAGTTGAGTAGTTGCAACAAATGTAAGCCTAAGAGGTTTCCTGTCTTGCTCTTTACAGAAGTTGATCCCTGATCAATACCATAAAATACTAACTTGCACTGCTTGCTACCATTTCATGTATACTGGTCTTAGTCCTCCTGCCCTCCCCCAACATTAGGAAAGCTAATACGGTACTCAGTAGCTATATGTTACTGTTTAAAAATCCAGTTCATCCTCAAATTAGCTACATTCAAGCTGCCTATTGAACAGTACAGACACAGGTCATTTCCATTATTGCAGAAGTTCTACTGAACGAGAAGCCCCCTGGGGCAGGAACCGTATCTGTCTTGCTCACTGGTAGAATTCTAAGATTTTTCTTGTACAAACTTGGCTCTCAGAAGTCTGTGGGGTGAGTGAAAGATTGTAAGCTGCTGAGATACAGGGAGGTCTGGGAATCGTCACGTCTAGTACATTTCCAGCTTGATGTCTGTCTGTGACCGCTCAGAGGAGCAAGGCCTTCGAGTACATACTTACAGTTTCTACCATCTTAATTTGAAAGACAGAATATCTAGCCAACAACAGCAAGCAAAAAAGTGATAACGCAGGAAGCAGTGATATTTATTAAGAACTCCACATGTGTTAACCGGTGACTGTGGCCCCAGCCAGTCTGGTGGTTAGAATGCTTCAAAGGAAATCTCAAGTTTGGCCACAGTGTCCGGCGAACATCATTCCTCTTTTTGAGAGAGATCTTAGTATGTCTATAGATCTTTTGAGTAGTTGTTAAAACCAGCACTAAAATGTACCTTACCTTCTGAACCGCAATGATTTCTTTTCCCAAATTAATAGCATAACATATCTGTAAGACAAGAAAAGCAGTGTTGGGCAAAGGCAGAAAGCGGTAAGGGATTTTAGGAAAAATGTGGTTATGGAAGTACAACGAGGTCACTGCTCATGTCGGTGTGGGGACAGAGGACCTGGCTGTTAAGTTCATCACACGGGGCTCTGAACAGTAGAGGCCACCTGTCCTGGTCTCCGGTTGCCAATCTGTGCAGAGCAACGATATCCAGGGTAAGTGGCAACTGAAATTATCCCAGTGCTTAACATTCTTAACGGAATACTTTCCTCCTTTCTCTATCACATTCTGCCACTGTGTGTTCACACGCAGTGGCAAAAAGATACTTGCTGAAGAGTTGATTAACTTTGATTAATTCCAAGTAGCAAATACGGTCACAAAAATTTTCATACTATATGAGAACAGTTTCCTGCTGTCTGCTTCCTTCGTTTGCTCTGAGACTAGATTTTCTCCATTGTAACTTCTTTCATTTTTAAAAAAGAAACTTGAAGGCAACTGCTTTTCCCATTTCATCTCACCATTAACATTCTTCCTCATCACTGTTTAGAATGGCACGCATTTCCAAGGGAAAATTTATTCCAGTCGTTTCTTTCAGTGGGGCCTTCCTAGAGGTATTCTCTAAACTCCTCAATGGGGGCGCAAAGAATAGTCAACTAAACACCCACGGGGTGGTGCAAAACCCCTTTAAATATCTTTGGACAGAGATATGGAATCTTAAGATGAAAAAAAATAGACCTTTTCGCCTTCTGAGTTGCTTTCAAAAACGTATGTACTCAGAGACTGTCCACCTGTGGATTCGGGCGTGCGGACCACAAAGCCGACTAGTCTCTTGTTTTCTTGATGGGCAGCAAACTGGGTGATGCTGGTGAGCTCAAACTGGAAATAACAGGAATAGACAACATCACATAACTGGAATTAAAAACAGACAATCATTCTCCACGGATAGCGTCACGAAAAAAGTGCACTATGAGTGACAGCTGTTAAATTTGGCAAAATCTATAAAGTGCCTACTTTGAATTAAGGAATAACTACTAAAATTAGCGTGCATGGAGGTACTTACATTGGCCCTTGTTACTTGAGTCTGAGGATCTATCAACCTGAAATTTTAAGACACGCGTTATATTACACATGTTGGAGAAACCTGTATTCTTAGAAGAGTCTAGAAGTTCAGAATGAAATCACACAAATGCCCTTCAAATATGAAACTATAAGGCCCGGCCGCAGCAAGGCGAGATGGCTCCATGGGACTGTCCAAAGGGAGCATGCGCCATGGGTCTGCCTGTGCTGAACCCCATGTAGTTGAAGCTCCGGGAACAGCTTTATGGAAGACTGTAACAACTGGAGACTTTCACATTTCAGTGCTTATCCAAAGGGGCAGCATTAGAATTCTTCACAGTTCTGATGTAGAATATAGATCATATTCTGTACAGCCTACTTCTCAGAAGACATTTACTGACTATGGTCTTTTCCTTGAAGTCTAATTTTTTTCCCCTAAATATGGGGTGGGGTGAGAAAACAGTCAACAGATTTTAGCAAAACTATTCTGTGTCAGTTTGGGTGTGGGGGAACACGGTCTTTTAAGAAGGTATATTCTAGGGGTGCCTGGGTGGCTCAGTTGGTTGTCAGGCTCTTCAACACTAGCTCAGGTCCTGATGCCAGAGTCATGGGATTGAACCCCGCATTGGGCTCCGGGCTGGGCCTGGAGCCTGCCTGAGATGCTCTCTCCCTCTCTCTGCCCCTCCCCACTCACACGCCTGCTTGCTCTCTCAAAAAGCAAAACAAAACAAGACAAAAAAGGAAAACTTCTGTTCTATTTATAGAAGGAATAGCACATATTCTTTCTCCCCTTCCCCTCTCTCCTGCTCATGCTCAAAAATAAAAAAAATTTTAATTAAAAAAGAAGGTATTCTAGATGTATTCTTTAACAAAACTTTAAGCAGCATCTAATAACCAGGCTGATGTATCTGCAAAGTACACTGCATTAGAGAATCTATTGCTGTCATACGTACATATAAATTTCTACCTTCTAAACATGGTATTATTTATTGATTTGCTATAAATTCTGTGGGCGAAAGCAAAAAATCTATTCTCGGTCTTAAAAAAATGGTTAGTATTCCATTTATATGAAATGTCCCAAACAGGCAAATACATACACACAGAATATTAGTGTTTCGTGGCTGTATGGGGGGGGGGGTGGTTAAGAAAAGGGAATGAGGGCTCACGGGTATGGGTTTTCTCTGGGGATGATGAAAATACTCGAAAACTGTGGTAACTAATGGTTGCACAACTCTGAATATACTGAAAACACTTCAGATGGGCGAGCTGTATGGGAAGTTAGATCTCAGGAAAGCGGTCATCCCCCCCAGAAAGGCTGTGGTTGGAAATACGTGTGGTTCAAGTATGGGCCTCACCACAGTCAGAGGGCTCTGGGCTGGCTGCTCGACTGTGCCCTTGTGTAAGTCACCCTGACGCTTCCAGACTCGTCTGTAAAAGTGGGAAAAGGACCCCACTTCAAAGAGGTGGTTAAGACAGTAAGAAAATGTGTATGGAATTTTACACATTTACAAGCTAAATACATGTTTTCTTCATGTCCCTATTAATTTGTATGAATTTAAAGATTTAAAAAATATACCTCATAAACGGTCTCCCTCAAGTAAAGTTTCTTAGGTATTTTGTAAAACTTTTCCCTAAATGTGAACTTAAAACATGCATATTTTGTGAGTAACTTAAAAGGTTGCTATCTTAAACAGGTAATACGGACTTGCCTAAGATCTGATTTTCAGAGCACCTGGGTGGCTCAGTCAAGCGTCCAACTTCAGCTCAGGTCATGATCTCATGGTTCAGGAGTTCGAGCCCTGCACGGGGCTCTGTGCTGACATCTCAGAGACCGGAGGCTGTTTTGGATCCTGTGTTTCCCTCTCTGCCCCTCTCTCCCTCCCTCTCTCTCTCAAAAATAAACATTAAAAAAAAGATCTGATTTTCTGTGGGACTTCTCATTTGTCTCAAAACATGAATTCCAATGCAGGGATCTGTGTGTGGAAACTGTGGTGAAATATACCTAACATAAAATGGACTATTGCAGACTAATGGACTATTTAGTACATTTACCACACTGTACAACCATTACCACTGCCTGGTTCCAAACATCTTCATCACCTCAAAAGGAAGCTACACACCCATCAGACAGTCACTTCCATTCTTTCTCCTCTCAGCTTCTGGCAACCACTAACCTGCTTTCCATCCTGGACACTTCAGATACAGGATCAAACAAAATGGCTGACATCTTCCACCGAGCATGTTTTCAGGGTTCGAGAATGTTGTACCACACATCAGGACGTCCTTTCTCTTTAAGGCTGGCTCCTACTCTGCTGTGTTAAATACCCCATCTCGTCTATCAATTTGTTGATGGAGTTGGGATTGTTTCCACTCTTTGGCTACCGTGAACCACGAACATTCGTGTAAACTTGGTTATCTGAACAGTTTTCGATTCTTCCGGCTGTCTACCAGGGCTGGCAATCTACATTTAACTCCCAGAGAAGCTGCCGAACCATTTCCCACAGTGGCTGAACGGTTTTAACTATTCCCACCGGCAGCGGATTCCAATTTTTTCACACCCTAACACTTGGTATTTTTCCTTTTTATTACAGCCATCTAAGTGAGCTGAAGCGATATCTCACTGTGGACTTGATGTGCATTTCTCTAATAACGAGTGACACTGGGCATCTTTTCACATGTGCTTGTTGGCCATTTGTAGATCTCCCCTGGAGAAATGTCTACTCAGGTCCTTGGTCCATTTTTTTGGTTTTTGGTCTTTTTGTTGATTCTTATAAGAGTTCTTTATATATTCTGAACATATAGCTTTATTAGATACATGATTTGCAAATATTTTCTCCCGTTCTGTGGGCTTTGTACTTTGATAGTGTTCATTTGATGTACTGTGATTTTTCACAATGCTTTTACATATATTTACTCTGTTCTTATTGGTGGAGATTACAGGAACGATGAGCCAATGCCTATAAAGGGTGCAGGGCATGCTTGGAGAAAAGCTTTAAATAAAGTTTTATTCATAAGAAACTTACTCTCAGTAGAAGGTGTATAATGAAACGAAAAAGACTGGTTTTAATGAATGGAAGAAACTATATTCTGACTTTAACAAAGTCCTATTTAACTTTTTGAAGCTAACATTTACTGAGCACTTATGCCAGTTGTGGTTGTATACATGTTTGATGTGCATTAACTCATGTAGTCTTTGTGTCAGCCCTATGCAGCGTGGATACGGTTATTTTCATCTCCTAGCCCAAGAAGCTGATGCACAGAGGTTAAACTCGCCCAGGTCATATAACTAATGAAGGCCAAAGCCAGGGATAAACGTAGACATTCTGCCTCCAAAGCAGTGCCTGTGATCTCACAGGAATAAAATGTAAACCTCATATACATGATCTGAAGTTTTCTAGCAGTCACATCAAAAAGTGAAATAGATTAAATAAAGTATATCAAGTTAATGTCACCTAACAGATCTAAAATACTACCAGGATATGTTATTAATATAAAAATTAATGGCATATTTTGCATTCTTTTTGGGGGGTTAGTATGAGACCTTAGAAGCTTGCTATATGTATTTTACACTCAGAACATTTTAACTCAGACTGTCATTCCGTTTCAAGTGCTACATGTGAGTCCAGTATTGGATGGTGAAACTTCATAAAGCCTGTGCTAACCATGGCTTGACGGTCCTTTGCCGTCACTCATACAGATCTTATTACCTAAAACTCCAAATCACGTAGTTAACATCACTTGGCTTATTTTCATCCCAACAAATATTAATCAGATTTTACTTGTGGTGGTCTAATGATCTCAGGTAGGTTCATGTTCTTTTTCACTGTTGTTAATTTTTATAAGTAGTACTGCATTCAAAAATGAAAATCCTGGGGCACCTGGGTGGCTCAGTCACTTTAAATGTCCGACTCTTGATTTCGGCTCAGGTCGTGATCTCACGGTTGTGGGACTGAGCCCCACGTCAGGCTCTGTGTTGACAGTGCAGAGCCTGCTTGGGATTCTCTGTCTCGCTCTCTCTCTGCTCCTCCCCCGCTCGTGTGCTCTCACAAAGTAAACAAACATTTAAAAAAGAAAAAAAAAAACCCTTTCTTTTTCAAGCTCTGAGATATACTGAGCAATTCTTCAGTGATGGCATCATCACAAACGAGAGGACTCATTCACCACTAAGTCTCTGAGGGTACCCACTCCTTAGGGGAACAGCTTCTATCCACCGTATCTTGTAAAAGCAGAACGTACAAAGGAACAGGGCCAAGACAAGAGTAGCATCTTCACTTAATCCGATCAAATATTCTAGTATGAACATTCTAGGTGAGTAAATGTGCCTTAAACGGGGAATCAGGTAAAGCTGTAAGGGTCTGAAACGAAACATACCTCAGAGTCTGACTGGTGACCATCAGATGGGACTCTGTCGTACGGAAGATGTTGTGAATTGCCCGAGCGGCCAATACTTGTCTCATTGCTTCGTAAATCACTTCAGTAGTGTTGTCTGTTTTGACTGCCATTGAGCCCAAAAACCGAACTACAAACATCTGCTGCAAAAGGGAATCTGCAAGAGAGCGTTTTCTGCTCAGGATCACATTTGCTTCCTGCCTGCTGCCGGTCTAACAGGCAGAAGACCTCAGGTCTGGTCTGCCTCCTGCGGAGGGCTTCCCGGCAAATTCCTCAACACAGTGCCGAAGCCCTGAATCGCCTACTGGCTACATTTTGGTTCTTTGGAATGACTTCGTTAGACTAGAAAAGCACCTCTTTGTGCATCCGTAAGATGAAAAGGCAGTACCACACGACCATCCTTCTAATGCTAAAACTCTAGGTGGCGGTATATACGTCTTTTCCCTGAAAATAAGAGCTTCTCCGCTAGATGACAGAAAATTCATTCCTCGGGCCCACTGATAAAGTCCTCTTGAAGAAGAAAATCCATCTGAAGAACAGAAGACCTGACTGGGGGCTCATCCAGTTCACACATATTGTGCATTACTGAAGGGCAGCGACGATCTCCCAGGAGCTAATGGCACATCTCCAACTACTCTGCTTACCAGATTCTAGTAAACTGCCAGCACTGGCCCCCTGATAATGGCACATAATTGACAAGACTGGGTAACTGCAACCATAACCGGAAGATCACAGAGGTTTAAAGGTTTTTTTTTTTTTTTTTTTTTTTCTGTAAGAATAATTCACTTCTCCACCATTTTAAACTAAGATGGCTACTTTTTCCTCCCTCGATCTATTAGTGTCTTTGCCCCTAAAAATAACTTAAGGGTTAAAAGAGGAGAAAAATATAATTAATGTAATATTATAAGAAGTGACTCCCACATGAAGACAGTTTTTACAAGTTCGGAAGTTTTTTTTGTAGAGGCTTTACGGGGTGGCCTATATGGAAGGTCAGCTAGAGACGGGGCGGCAGACCTGAGGCACAGCCTGTTAGCCTCCTTCCTTCCTTCCATCGGCCCCCTTTCTGCCCGATTCCGTACGAGGTGCCGACTCTCAAGTCCTGCTTTTAAGTCTGAGGAAGCGGCATCTCATTCTAACGCTGCTCTCAGGCTCCAGGCGTGAGGCCCTCAACTGCCTCCGCTCTGCGGAGTGCTAGGTTACGGTCAGCTCTGCTGGGTGTGCTCTTAGGTACTAGAAGAATGTAATCAAACGTCAAAAATCTGAACTTGAACAAAGTAAAAACCACTGAGCCATGTCATCTTCAAACACAAGAATGAGCTGTTATGTGTGTTTTCGGCATTCTGAAACGAAACAGCATATTCGTGTCTCACCCAGATTGCATTTTATTGTGACCGCTTTATCCTCTTTGAATCTGTTTTGTAGTAATCTGGTCTCTGATTTAGGTTTGGCCACTCTGTACGCAGGAGCTACAGAAAGGGTAAGGATGGGGCCAACACTGTGACACAAGTGGAGAATCTGTCCACATCCCTGCAGGTTTCATTTAAGACCTGCCTTCCCTGTACACATCCTAATGAGTTTTCAGAGAAGGACAGACCCGTGGGTCATAATTTCAATTCATACCTTCAAGGCCCAGCTCTCCGGAACATGATTCCGCTCCTCGTTTCAATGGCCCTCGCCATTCTGTGAAGGGGAAAGAGCAAGCACACAGACCACCCGCTCACCTTCTGCTTCTGGAAAGGTCTCATCCTCAGTTTCACCAAAAGGGTTGATGCGCCTAGGGAAATGGCCAGAGGCACACAATCAAGACATTTCTGGCCAAGAGGACACTCAGTCAGAATGGCAACAGTGTCTGGAGATGGGGGTGGACACAAGAGACACCCAAGGTCACTTTCATTTCTCCCGAGGTAACCTCCCTGAGCCCACACCTGCTCCCCCGGTTCTGGTCCAGGAATTCTGTGGCAGGAAGGACGATATCAAACTGGATAGGTGTTCCCGGTGCGATGAGCTCATCGGCGTCGTCGGCACGGACGGCTGCTTGGGACACAATCTTGTCATCTTCTGTCTCTGCATTTCTCAGGTTCTGACTGGAGTATAAAATAGGGGGGAAATAAATCCCTTTTAACCTATGCCTTTATGATCAAAAGAACACATGCTGAGCACTGATGTGACTTTTACAAATAGATAAGGGTGAAGATTTCAGTCAATCCTTCAACTCCTTCTACAAACAAATCTTCACAAAACGTCATTCGTGTCCTTGGTTTAACCCCTTCAGATCCCCCCACAGTGAGCTCTGCTGCCCAGCATTCTGCGTTGTCATATCACTTAACACACGGTCTACTGATTTTCTGGATCTTTCTCCCTGTGAGACAGGTTTTTGAGGGCGGGGGCTACAGCTAAATCATATTTGTTACTTGGTATAAAGGCGGCACTCAAAACCGTTACCTGAACGGATAAATACACCTTGGCCTGCGTTCAATCACAACCTGGCTTTAACTTCCCGAGAGCCCCCTGCCGCTCCTGTAACGCACCCTCCACCAGAGGGAGCTACACCAACACACCACAAGCTTTTCCTTCTTTCAGTCTCCATCCCAATCCTCTTTCCCGCCAGAACAAATTCCTCTCCATCCACTAAGCCCGTCAAGCCAGCCCGACCCTCTGTCCTCTGCACTCCAGTGTTTCTTCCCAGTGAGCCCCGGGACAGTCTCGTGTGTCTGAACGTCCTGAGCTCGGCACCGTGTCCACACAAGCTGCAGGTGAGACGGTGGCCCGTGACAGGAGAGAGCTGCCAGTACGGTGACCAGTCACGTGCCACCGCGTGTCTTCTCTTTCAGTGACAGGATGCTGTAAGAGCAGGTCTCATGTCTTTATAATCTTCTCTCCCCAGCTGGAGTGTAAACCCCTTTGAGGGACAAAGAATGTCAGAATATTTTCATTTCTTCCGTTATCTGGAGCCCAAGACGTCTCTCCGATACCCTTCTGTTCCTCGTTCTCAAGTCTGTCGGTAACTGAACGCACCGTATGCAAACTACTCTTAAGACAGCCGATCGGCAGATGAGCGCACTGACCGGACAGTGGACGGAAACACGACACAGGCTTGTAGACAGTCACCGCGAGGAGAGACCGCTCTGCTTCAGCTCCCTGTGACAGGAGAGGAGAGAGCGTGCGGTCTCTGGAGCCCCGGAGTAATTCTGAGGGCGCTGGGTTGCCAGGTGGGGGAGCCAGACTGGGAACCGAAGTCCCCCCACGGCCGGTCGTCGTTCTCCCACCGTGTCACACCGCTTCGGTCCAAAGTGGCACAGCGGCATCCGGTCTTTACGAGAGGGGCACGAATTTGTAAGTGGTGAGCACGGGAAGAAGGCAGGAGAAGTTCGGAGGGAAGAGGGTGCGTCCGAGATGCTGGCTCCCCAGAGAGACTCAGGGGAGAGAACACCAGGAAGAGGGAGCGGGCCGGGGTCGTGGAGGGCTGTGACACCATCGGGTGAGGTCTGCGCTTGACTCTACGTTCCCGGGAGCCACTGAACACTCTGAACCCAGGAGGGACATGACGGAGCACCCCGTGATCGCCACGTCACCAACTCCAATGGACGCTTGGCGACCACTGTCCTACGTCACACACCCCACATCAAAGCATCTAACGTAGGTGAGCTCTCCCCTCCTTAAAACTCCTCTTTCTCGGTTCCTGCTGATTCCACTTTCCCTGGTGTTTCTTGGTGGCTTTTACAGGTTCCTTCCCTTCTATTCCAAATGTTGGCGATCTTCAGGATTCGGTCCTAGGCTCCTCCCTTGTCCTTCTACGCTCGCTCCCAAGATGATCTCTCTCGCCCTGCTGCGTCCATGCCGATGAGTTCCTGATTCATGTGCTCGGCCCTGGGGTTTCCTCTGTGCTGCAGACTCGTATCAGGAACGTGACCACCGGCTCGTGCCGCGGGCCCCTCAATCTTCTGTCCAGAAGTGAGCGAACCCCTGATACCCACTCCTTTTCATCTCAATACACCACCACCTGTCCGGGTGCTCGAGCCAGACTGCGGTCGCCCTCTTGGTCTGTCCCTTTCCCTCTACTCCTATCTCCTTCTAGCACAAGTCCTTCAGATTTTGCCTCCAAAATAAGCCCCCCATGACATCTACTTTCGCCTCCTCTGCCACAATCCTGGTTTGAGATGCCACGGCCTCCTGACTGTGCTCAGTCACGGGCTTGCCCAGCTTGCCCAGCTCAGTTCCGTGTCCTGCACAGCAGCCAGAGCTGCCCCCGGACGACGTCAAGTGAGTCACCTCTCCTCTCTGCCACGCACACATCTACCTCCCTGAACCCTTGGACGGCTCCCACCATTCCTGACCATGCCTGCCTGCCTGCCTGCCTTCCTTCGGGAGCTGTTCCTGGCCCCACGCTCCCCAGCCGGTCCTGCTCCCCCAGTGAGACTGGCCTCCCTCCAGTTCTCCCGACACACCAAGTGCTCTGCCCGCCAGCCTCCTCAGCTGCTCCGGGAACGCAGGCCACCTGGCTCTTTGCGAGAGTGGCCACTCCTCATCCTTCACTTCTCAGTCTGAATACCGTCTCCACGGCCAGGCCTCTTTAGGACAGCACCTTCTTTAACACCAGCGTGGCCTTTCCCCATTTTAACCAAGTATTTATTTACCCTCCGCCTGGCTTTACCGACAAGACTCAGCTTTACGCCCCAGCCCAGTGCCTGGGCACAGAGCAGACACCCCACAAACCGACCCTTGACTAGCTGCATAAACGAGTGCGCGTTAGAGATACGCTACCTGGGGAGGAGGGGAAGGCCACGTGTGAGGCCTGCTTGGGACTGAACAGCAGCTTGTTCCCAAGATCACAGTTTCCCTGCTCCTTCCCCCTCTGTCAGCAAAACATTTCTTCATTCTGAATGAGCTGACCCTAAAGAGAGATCCGCCCTCTCCCACCTCCCCCCACAGCCCTGGGCCATCTGGCGGCCACATCTGTCACCCTTCCAGGCTCAGTGTCGGTTCAGCCGACTGGCTAGAGGATTCTGCCGCGTGACTGACTTATTCCCCAACAGGGAGAAAAATCAGCTCTTGAATTAATTAAATCTGAGCCACAGACTCTTTTTCAGAAAACCAGCCACCTCTTTAGTAACGCTAATTAAACAACACACTGTCACCCTAGCAAGATAGTGTTTTCAGGAACGGAAAGGGACCTGGGAGGTCATCTAGTTTTGCCTCTTCCCGTGTCAAAGTCGAGGAGACAGGCACAGAGAGCTGACCTGCTCCAGGCCACCCAGCTGTGTTCAAGGCAGAGCCATCAGAGAGTCCCCAAACTCCAAAGCCAGCACCCTGCAGTGCGCCTTCTCTGTCCCCAAGGCCGTACAGGGAGGAACAGTGCCATCACCCACGACGACGAGGCCCAAGGACAAGCGCTCAGACTGCCGTCCTCAGAGCCGCCCTTAGCAACACGCTCCCCGCACAAACTGTGGGATCCAACACCTGAGCGTGACCCGCTGCCTCATGCCCACTTTCGTCACCTTCGCTCACGTGCACGGTTTCAGCTACTGCTGCTGTAGCAGACACCCCGTCCGGTGACCCCACCCTGCCCTCCGCCCGCCACGCCTCAGACCCTGTGTCCTACACCCGCAGTGCAGCAGGCCACTCTTTCTACACGGGGGTCACCCCCTTCTCAGGGCTCCCAGTTCCGCTCCACAGCCCAGCACCGGTAAGCAGGGCACCCAAGTCTTTCGCGATCGAACTTCCGACTCTCCCGGCCTGATCACGGCTCCTTCCCACGTGCCCTGTGCTGCGCGCACACTGGCTCCCCCTTCACAGAGCCCAGACCCTGGGAAGTTCGCTCTTAGCTTTCCAATCACTTCTCTCTAGAGACATGCGATAATATCTGCAGATCATTTACGTAATGGGGTTCCTTCTACCGTGCCTCCGAAAAATGGTCACCAAACACAGTCCTAATTGTCATTTACCTCGGATGTTGTGCTTTCATTAGCAGCCCTCTATGATTACAACCTTCTTACTATTTAACCAAATGGAGCGTCCCATTAAGAAAGAAGGTGGGATTCTGGGAATAAACCCCAAAGCCATATTCAAAACAAGAATGAAGGCAGAGGCAGGAAAATATTCACCGTAAACGATAATAGCAACCTCAGGAAAGGGAGACTACCTAAACATTCAACTGCTAATAAATCAAGGAAGAGAGTGTGTAGTTATCATAAGGAACAATGACGAGAAGTGTAACAATATGAAAAATACACGTGAAAAAGCAAGATTAACGCACAAAGGCCTGGGCAGTAACACAGACCACTGTTCCGGACCTCAAAAAAGTTCTTGTTTTGGTTCCAGAACTGTTGATGTGGACAGGAAACGTGCGACTCCCTGGGCAGCAGCCCCTCGGTGCAAGTCCTACGTGCTGGGACTGCGGCCGGCCAAGTGCTCCAGCAGGAAGGCGCTCTGGACTCACGCAGCCAGTGGCTCCTGGCTCTGTCCCTCCCCTCCCCTCCCCTCCCCCGGTAGTCCTTACTGCTTCTGTAGAACAGACCCGACACCATCCCTCCGTGCCGGGTGAGGACAGGAGGACTCCTGCCGATTCCCAACACCTCAATACAGAAAAGCCACTTCTCCACGGTCCTTTAGTTACCTGGGGCACGAGCTTTCTGGTTTTTTCCCAAAACTCGTAATGGGGGTCACTGCTTGGAGAGCCGTCTGATTCAACTTGATGGCGACTGCCTACAAGTGCACAGGAGGACACGCTCAGTCCGGCAGGGGCGCTGACCCTTTAGACCGAGCGAGGGGCGGGGACACAGGTAAGGCCGTGCGAGTTACCTCTGGGTTGTCAGTCAGGTAGATCTGTCTGGAGATGTTGTTTATGGCGCAGATCCACTGTGGAGAGAGGGCGTTAGAAACCTGCTGGATCCCAGTCACCGGCTAGGCCAGGACGAAAATGAAAGAACAAAAGCTTTACCTCCTCGTTTTCCTTTCTGCTTTCTGCCTGGAGGATTATTCCCCTGAAATAAAGCGCATTCAAGTCAGTGCTCCCCAGATCTCGGTGACCGAAGCTTACTCCACATTCACTGAAGTCAGCTGGGTCCCAAGGAGAAGGACCACAAAAGGCAGCATGACCGGAAAGAAAAAATGGGGCTCTGGCTTGCTGCTCATCCACTGTGTGATCCTGGACGGACACTTCCTTCCCCTGGGCCTGTGCTTTCTCATCGAAAAGTGAGCAGCTGGGCTCAGGTCTACCAGCTCAAGTCTGTGCGTCCACAAGCACAGACTTCTCGTTGGCCCCTTAGATGATCAGGGCAACCCCTCCTCCCAGCCACGCCCAGAGAAGCCAGACACTCCGCCTTCCCACCGAGGGGAACAGGACAAAAATAATACTGCCCTGCCCTTGGTGAGGGCTTAACCCTTCCCAGGGACCCCACAGCTGTGTGAGGTGGGAGCACGGACCTCAGCCCTACTTTACATGTGAGGAAACCAAGGAGTTAACTGCCCGGGACCACGACTGGGATCCCAGGCCTCTCCTGCCGCCCAGGAGGAAGGGTGAGGTCTGAAGTTGCTCTGCGAACCTGGGAGGGGAGCCGGTCAGCACTGTACCAGCTTGCCAGAACACGCTACCGTCCAGACAGAATCTCAGCTCAGAACCCCACCCGGAAGCAAACGCGAGCAGAGCCAGCTCCCATGGAGAGACGGCCGGCCCCACTCCTGGGGGCTCAGTTTGAAGCTCCTGCTCCAGAGGGGACCCCATTGCAATGGGATCTGTGAATGACTCCAAGTGACCTCTTCTGGGCCCCTGAGGCACGCGGGGGTCTGTGGGGACAGCACGTTCCCACGGGGAGTGCCGTGGCTGAGCACACCGCCCAGTTTGTCTCCAGTTTCAGCCGGAACAGCAGGCTCCCCAGGCAGGTCTGCCCGCCCTCCGCCCCAGCACAGTACACAGAGCTGGTCTGGGAACAGGCAGGGGTGGCCACGGCCTTCTCTACAGATCTTTGCCGACAAACGACTCTCCTGTGGCTGCCTCCCACACAGAGACACAGAGGCCCGGTCTCCTCCAGGGCCGCAGACAAAGCCGCACTGGGACTCCTCACACGAGGCAGACTGGATCCCACAGGGGTGCCGTGTGCTTGCTTAAAGAGAGCATAAAACAACCTCCCCAAAGACCAACGATCCCCGGAGGGGGCCTCTCCCACGGAGGGCTGGCATGGAGGGACGCGCCAGGAGGCCCCGGGCAGGGGTGGGGTCACTACCCTTGCTCTCCTCCCAAATAAGACCCGCGTGGCGTACGATTTTCCATTGGGAGTGGTGATCTGGAAGCAGTATCGTCGGTCTTCACAATCCACTGCCATCACCGAGCAGTTGTCCAGGTCCTGGATCAGGCCCCCGGCAACAGCTCCCCGGGGTTGACACATGAGGTTCCCGCCTTGCGTGAAGAAGTAAAGCCGCTCCCAGGTGGTGGTGACCAACCCTGTTTTACTGCGAGAATCGTGACTTTAGAGAGCCCGTCAGTGCTCGGAAGCCCGCGCAGAACCTCAAGGTCTTGCTGCCTCTTTACCAGTGTTGGTGGCATTTTAGAAAAAATGCTTCTCTACATTAAAGCAAAACTGCGAATGCAGAGCAGAAGAGGCAAACTGTAGCTGGAGTGACCTGGAAGTCACGGGCTCTGCCCACTCGGGGGATGCCTACCCAGGGCTCGCTCCGGCACGTGCCCACCCTACAGCAGCCAGACGCTGGCTTCTCCCCGAGACCTGGAAACGGGAGCTGTAAACTGAGACGGTCCACTAAGACACAGACCGAACTATCTAAATCTAGTGAGAGTCACCAGGGTCACCCTGGCTCACAGCACCCAGAATTCCGGGGACATTAACTAGGTTGAGTTTTGCTTCAACTGGATGTTACTCTGGTTTTGTGGGCTGCTTGCAAGAGGAATATCCAGTAACTGGCAAGTAACACCAGAATCTTGTAGGATTTTCCATCCGTATAAACTAAAGGAGATACTTAACTTGGGATCTCAACAAGCGGGGAGAGCCTTGAGGAGCTCCATGTTGGTAAGAAAACAGCCGGCAATTCCTCTCTGTAGCTCTTCTATCTGCGAGGTATCAGGTGCACTTATTCAATGATTCTCAATGTTTCTCGAGTTGCAACTATGTGCAAGGCACTAGGTTTCCTGCCTCCATGATTGCAATTATTTCGCAAAACTGGAACTAGCTAACTTGTGAGTGCCTATTCCCTGCTAGGAACGACTTCATTTAGTGGGACTCATTGCCAGCTGTTTCACGGGTGACACGACTGAGACCCGGCCACGGGGTCTGACTGAACCAAAGCCAGAGTGTTCACCGCACCGGACAGCCTCCGTCTGCTCTTGGATACAAGGAAGCCCGATCATCCTCTCTTTGATTCAGCCTACATGGACCCGGATGACCCGGAAGGCCTACAGGCCCCGATGCCAGTCTCAGCTGCGGGCCCCGAGCACACTGCTCTCACACGTCAGCGGCCTGGGCTAAGGGCGGGGTGGGATAGGAGCTCTCTACGGTCCAGGCTGATGACGGTTAAGAGCAGGCTATCTGCACATGGCCACGGTCACCAGGGACGGGGTGACCTGCCCCTCAGAGTCCACAAACAGGCCTCTTACAAGGCTGTTTCAAGCCCCTCTCTCGGCTCTTTGGGCCCCGAGCCTCAGAGGCTTCCTGCGTGGCAGGTGGGAGGGGCACTGTGCGGGAGTCCTTCCCCACCCTCCCCTGCCCCAGCCCTCCCTTCCCCCTCTGAGGGAAAACCGATTTTAGAAAAAGAGGCCAGCAACGGCATTCTCACTTTCTAAGATTCAGGTAACCAGCCTTCTGGATGAGGTTCCTGTTGATCTGTGGTGCAGCCACATCAAAGTCTGGGGCGTAAACAGACTCCTCGACAGAAAGCAGTTCTTGCTGCGACACCCGCATCTTTTCCGCTTCGGCTTCTAGTTCCACCTGAATGCTTAAGACAGAAGGCGTCAGGTCAGCGGCTCCTCACGGCCAACCGAGTGCTGCCGAGCCACAGATGGCGGAGCTGTCCCCGCGGCTTCCTGCCCCACGAAGGGAGCTCAGACCCCAGACGCTGAAGATCGAGGGGACTCAAGTCCACGTTGCTAAAAATGTTTACATGACTGCTGTTTGAAAACAGAACAGGTTGGCCACTGGCCAGCGCCCCAACCCAGCGAAACAATCTCTCTGCTGACAAAGTGGTATCCGGGCTCAGACCTGTGGATGCAGATTTTAGGAGAAAAGCTTTAATGAGCCCATTCTCAGGGCTTCAGGTGCAGACCACCTTCGAAAGTGCTGGAAAGGAAGGAAACAGCAGTCATTCCTGCCTCTCTGCTCCCCCTAGTTCTGGAAGCGGCCATTGGAGGACGGAAAACAACCAGGAGGTAGGACGAGGGCACATGGACAAAGACAAAGGCAATGCTTTTCCTCTTCTAGAAGCCATACAGCTGCCCGAGACCATGGAGCTGGGCCCAGGGCTGCCCACAGCCATACAGCTGCCCGAGACTGCAGGGCCGGGCCCAGGGCTGCCCGTGCTACACGGCACAGGGGAAGAGGGCCAAGGTCTGAGCTCTGGCTTGTGTGCACTTGTGTGCCGAGCTGTGGAAAACCTGAAAGCTTTAGCTTCGAAGAGGCAGCTGCCCTTACTTCCCACAAAGCGATGCCTCCACAGCTCCCCACCCAGCGCTGACAATCTCGGATATAAAGTGCCGAACACAAGCTGCCCAACACGGCCCGGCCCATCCACGCGAGAAAGCAAACCACAGACGCGTTGTTCCACTTTTCCACCATGTTAAAGAAGGACTGAATTACAAATGTTAAAGTCAGAAGGAACTTTGGGGGCCAGCTGGGCCACTGTTTCCCAAAGTGAGTTCCTTAGGAGTTTCTCTCAAAGGGTTAAGTTTGGGCTTGGTCCACACTCTCCTCTTGGAGACTCACAGGCAAGCTGCCTACGTCTTAATGCAGCTCAACACAGGCAGGCAGGCAGGCGATCTAAGTTAATTTTGGCTCTTCTGACATTTGAATAGAACGGCTGGACTCCACCACTGGCAGCCTGAAGACGGGCGAGCTGGAGAACAAGCCTCATTGGCTTACCTGCTTGTCACTGCCAAGACGGGGCGAGTGAAATGGAGAAGAAAGTTAAGCAGCTCAGGAAGTGGAAGGAGAGAGCCAAAATATACAAAACCACTTAGGTTCTTAAGCTTTTAGGGGTGGCAAGGCTCCTTGAGGACCCAGTGGAAGGTAAGGATCGCCTCCCCCAGAAAAATACTCCTGTGTACCAGCAGGACACCTGGCATACAGCTTCAGGGAGCGGTCAGTAACTGCCCCTCCCTCCGCTCTCGGACCCACACAGACTCCACTTCAGTCGCCGCGTGAAGGGCTCCCAGCACTCCAGGACAGGGTAGAAAAGTACTTTCCAATAGGCTTTCTTCCAAGACTAAAGAACAAGAAGTTTATTTAATTGACCATCATATTGATCGATCGATCAGTAGGAACAAAGAAAAAAAGCAGAAGTGTATCCCTGCGGGGTTAGAACTAAAAAGAAAAGCGCCTGGGGTGCCCAGGTGTCTCAGTCAGTTAAGCATCTGACTCTTGATTTTGGCTCAGGTCATGATCTCACAGTTCGTGAGTTCGAGCCCCGAGTCAGGCTCTGTGCTGCTGACTGTGCAGAGCCTGCTTGGGATTCTCGCTCTCTCTCTGGCCCTCCCCCACTCTTCTGTGCATTCTCTCTCAATAAATGAATAAACTTTAAAAAAAGAAAAGAAAAGCTCCTGGCCCTCTGGGTGATTCGAAAAACCACCGTGTCTGGTTTAGGCTGGGTTCAGACGCCCCGCACAGCTCACACAGCAGAGCTCGGCCACTCACCTCCCAGGGAAAGGAGGGCAGCATCCGGAGCCAGCACACTGTCCTCGGCCCCTCTGGGCCAGCAGTGCAGCCGTCACCTCGTGGCCTGAGAGGCGTGGCCGTGTTTATCTACTCGCCAATGGAAAAGCCAAGTGGTAGGAAAATTAGAACCTGGATCTGAGTGATTTAGCCGTTCGAACCAGGAGGTTCAAGTGCTTCCAGCTTCGGCTGGGAATGCTGTCTGCGGCTGCTGCCCTTGTAATGAACTAGGCCTCATCAGGCAGCAGAGGGAGGGATGAGCCACAGCCCCGAAGGCCGTGGAGCCGGGGCTTTGATGCTGGTCACATGGAAATGCCCGAGCGGCTGAGGTGCACTCTGGACGGCCTGTGCCAGCTCACACAGATGCTGACGACGGAGGACACAGAGGCTCTGAGGTTTGCGGAGAAGTACGTCACCGCGTCTCAAGCGCAAACGTCCCACTATCCATCAATAAAAAAAATCTAGTGCGTGAACAAGCTTCGAAGCCCAGACGGTTCCCTCAGGACCAGAAAGCCAGGGAATTCCGGGAGCTAATGGAAGCTAAGAGAGAGGCAGTCGGGAGAGGGCAGGGGTAGGGGTGGAGGGAGGGATGAAGTGACAGCAGGCACCTTCCTTCCCCCTCTCCTAACGCTCCCAGCGGCTCACAATCAAATTAGGCAGGAAACGGAAATGGGATTTCAAAGTGCCTTCTAGCCGCATCACGAACGCAGCCCACACCGCCGGCGGCCGGGGACGAGCAGCCGGTGACTTCCAGGCAGGCGCAGACGACTTCAAACCGCAACCCTCCCGCATGCCGCACGGAGCTCAGCTCTGGCTTTTCGGCTTCATTCTCTACTGTCAGCACTTGAGGTACACTTCTGCCTGAACGGGGTCCACTGCTTGACACCCTCAAGAAAACGAGCGCCCTTGCTCCACTTTCCCAAACAAGGTAAATTCTACACTCCTACTTCCATTCTGTGTATCTGCTGATCAACTACTCTCTCTCTGTGCCATCCTCCAGAAATCACGTCTGCAGTGTTCATGAGACAAGGCTCCCTGGGGCTCACGGACACCGGCAGCGGGAGGTGAAAGGACTCAGAGCAGCCACGGCATCGACTAAACGTGGGCAAGACGGTCTGAAGAGAGGACGCCGTCTTCTTAAAATATAAACATTCATGAGGCCGAAATGCAATTTGTTAAATTGATTCAAAAGAGGCTTAAAGCCTCATTTATTGATCACGAACTGACGGGACGGTTAGTTTCCAGAAGAGCCGCAGCACTGCTGGCCACATACCTCTCGGCTCCAAAGGGGAAGCAAAGCGTGCTTCCAAGACCACAGCGAGTCTACACCGGACTGACGGCTTTAACATGCGAAGGCTGGGCCAACAGACAAGAGGCCCTCAGCACGCGCACCGGGACCTAACGGGAAAAGTCTCCCCGCAGACACTTCATCTTTTATTCATATACAGAGTCTGTTCACGGGTGGGCACGCCTCTGGGCTCCCCATGGTGGGAACTGCAAAACGCATTACTTTTCAACCACAACCCAAACACCGGCGGCTAAGAAGGGGGCCCGCTGCCCAGGGATCCCAGCATGGTGGGGCTCCATGGGACCCCCCGGGAGAGGGGACCCCCCGGAGGGACGGGTTCAGCAGGAGAGGCAAAGGCCCACAAGACCCAAAGTGGGGTGCAGCCTTACCTTTGAACCATGTCTGCTACGGAGGATAAAAAGCTGTCCATGCTTTGGGAAAACATCTCTGCTCCCTTCTTGAAAAAGTTAATCTGAAAGACAGAAGTGGGACGCCGTGAAAGTCCTCTAGGAAAGGAGACGGATGAGCTCACTCGGTGCGGGACTGGGAGCACCGGGGGCAGCGACACTGCCCCCCTCCACACCCCCGCGTGCCCGTGGTGCCTCAGGCGCCTCCGCTGAGCTCAGAGGGCCAGCAGGGTTCCTCCCGAAGCCCCAAGTGCGCTGCAGAATGGGGGCGGTGGGACCCGGCTCTCTCGCCGAGAGACTGTCAACATCGGGGACAATGTAAGTCGCTGCTTGGCACAGACCACACGTGGGTGCGTCAGCAGTTGGTACTGACAAGTAGTCTTGATGTTCTCGCCATCAGCTGCTTTCCTCTGTGAATTCTAGACAAAGAGTTTCTTGGGGGCAAGGGGTAGGTCTCCACCTCTGCGTCTCCAGGACCTACACTGGTGTGTGACAAATGATGTGCACAGCGCCAGCAAGAGGCCGACGAGCACTTGACGCGGCACGGCAGGAGGTTCTCCGGGAAGAGAAGCGCACCTCGGGGCCACCAGCTGACCCCACTCACCGAGCCATGTGCAGCTCGGAACCCAAGCTGACAGATAATCCGGCTGAGACACTGAGAAGGGGAAACTGGACTGACGACCCTTAAAAGGCCCTTCCAGCCTGGATGGGCGCCTGGATGGCTCAGTCGGTTAAGCGTCCGACTTCGGCTCAGGTCATGATCTCGAGGTTTGTGAGTTCAAGCCTCACATCGGGCTCTGTGCTACCAGCTCGGAGCCTGGAGCCTGCTTCGGATTCTGTGTCTCCCTCTCTCTCTGCCCCTCCCCTGTTCACACTCTGTCTCTCAAAAATAAATACACGTTAAAAAATAAAATAAAATAAATTTTAAAAAGGCCCTTCCAGCCTTGAGGTCAACCCAAAAGATGCAGCCGAGCTCTGGCCCCGAACAGGCGCTTGACACAAGCAGGGTCCCTTCCTGCTCCCCACGTGCTGGATGGACGCTCTCTCAGCCCAGGGGAGAGTGGCCCCAGGAGACCTCAGTCTCCTTTGAAAATAAAACTACAAGTGCTGGCTTTCGGGGAACCAAAAGAAGGAATGCCTACTTCCCGTGAGTCCCAGGTATTCACTGCCCAGAGAGTCCGGGTTGCCTGTCAAACCTTGAAGGGCAGGGGGAGGGGGAAGACGGGACCGTCCAGTGCATTGCTGACATGTGTAACCATCCTGCCCCAGAGCTACAGTTTCTACTTCTTTCTATGGCCAGGGCTTTAAAAAACTCTCCATACTGGGTATGAACTCCATTTTACATGCCTGGTCAGAGAGAGGGAACAGTTGCAAAGCCAAGTCATGAAAAAAAAGACACGCAGTTTGCATGAAGGTATTTTCTCACACTTTGTCCCAGCTCATGTGTCTGATCTGGAAGCTGCCTCTGCCCTGGAAGGTGGGCAGAGAACTCGACCTCACATCCCAGTGAGGCTGGCAGGCACTGTCGGGACAGTTCTGATGTGTTTACACCCTGGGGAGGTATGCGACCCCACGTCCTCAGTTTTCACGGTACAAAAACAGAGGATGATCGCCATTATCCTAACGCAAGGTGATAATGCAGGAAGCTGCTCTGGCCCCATGATCTTTTAATCATACAGAGATCAACACGGTAAATGCCATTCTGGAGCTCGAAACATCAGTCTGTTAAATGAGCTTTCCGCATTTCTAAGGACACAGCAGCACAGTGGCTTTCCTCTCCTTCCCCTCTCTGAACTCTTGGAATTAATTCCACGTCTTAGCTCCCCTGCTACTCTGTAAGCTCCTAGGGCAGGGACTCATGCAGCCCCTAAAATGATCTGATTAAATGAATGAATGAAAAGGAAGGAGAAGATACTGGCGTCTACAGTCACCTTTCCTAGCACCTACCCTGTAAATACTAGAGTTCACTTGGTGTTCTCATAAACTTGGATGCAGCTTACAAAACCTCAGTTTGTTTCCAGGCATGACGACTAATCATGATTTCAGTGCAAACCTATTGAACAAGGGCCAGGGAAGACAGAAGTAAAGCCAAACCACTTGCACTGACGGGTGGTGCTGAGAAGCTGGATTCAGCCCAACGTCATCCAAAGACCTGGTGTGCCCGTGTGAACGACAGGAAGTACAGCGGCCCCATGACCGGCAGCTAACGGAGGTAGATGCCGCGTAGACATACATGGCTTTAAAGGGGCCGATGAGGCAGAAGGTATGCCTTGGAATTGCCCAAAAGACTCACAGGGTTAGACGACAACTGGTCTATGTGAGACAGCCAAGTCTGCAGCAAGATGTGAGGTCTGCAAGGGGTGGGGCTGTCTGGTCTTCTGTCCCGACATCTGGGTACTTTCCACGTGAAAAACGAAACCGTGCCATCCTCAATCCTCGAAACTGCTGCCGTGGCCACCCAGTGACGTGCGCTCTGCTCTGCAGCCAGGCCCCCTCGGCCCTGCAGCAGCATTCGCTTAGCGCGGGCCGGGAGAAGCGGCATGGTCCTCAAGGTGACACACGGGAACCCAGCCGGGAACAGGTCCACCCTTCAGGCCTTGCGAGGCCCCTCCCCTAACCGACCAGGCTCTGTAAACACTAACTGATCAGGCCCGCAGCCATTCAGCTTTCTGAGGCTCTCGGGCCAGGACCCTGTCTGACCCTGGGCCTCTAAGTCCACAGGCAAGGACCATCAATCCAGGAAGGACAGACGTGACAGGAGGCGTTAATTAGAGCAAAGGCAGTACCGATGTTCCCTCACAAAGCCGGGACGTCCTCTAGGGCAGAGGTGTAAAACTTGAAGGAGAGAGGAGGGCACAGGAGAGCAGACGAGAACACATCGTGAGGAAGCTGGACGGCTGCAGAGGGTCTGCTGAGGGCTGGAGCCCACAGCCCACGAATGGACAGGGCTGGTTTTTGGTTCAACCCAGCTTCACCCAGATGTCACGGAAAGGTTAGAGTGCTCTATTTAAGCACCACCTCTGAAGGCAGAAGCTGACTTTAGTTACCTCGCCATTCAACAACGTAACAACCACATTAAGAAGACAGATACTTGAGGGGCACCTGGGTGGCTCAGTCAGTTGAGCGTCTGACTTGGGCTCAGGTCACGGTCTCACTTTCATGGGTTTGAGCCCCGCGTCGGACTCTGTGCTGAGAGCTCAGAGCCTGGAACCTGCTTCAGATTCTGTGTCTCCCTCTCTCTCTGCCCCTCCCCTGCTCACGCTCTGTCCCTGTCTCTTAAAAAAATAAAACGTTAAAAAAAATTTTTTTTAATAAAAGACAGATAATTGAGCCTGAATGCTTAAAGATCCTCTCTTGTTCCCCTCTCCCCTGAATACTACTGATGCTGTGTTTTTAAAAACAGATCCATTTTTTAAATGTATTAAAAAACAAAAGATGCTCACGTGTGTGGAATTTAAAATCTTTTTTTTTTACATTTGTTTATTTTTGAGAGACAGAGACAGAGCACAAGTCGGGAAGGGGCAGAGAGAGGAGGAGACAGAATCCGAAGCAGGCTCCAGGCTCTGAGCTGACAGCACAGAGCCTGATGCGGGGCTCAAACTCACAAACTGCGACATCATGACCTGAGGCGAAGTCGGATGCTTAACCGACTGAGCCACCCAGGTGCCCCAACACACGTGTGGAGTTATAAAAAGTTGCCGACTTTTTTTCTTCCCGACATTCTGCTTCCCGACATCCCCTTCCGTTCCTAGACTGTCAGTGGAAAGAAGATTCGTGGGTGTGTTTCCCACATGCCGGAGGGGGGTGCTGGAGCCCACATAAGTGGGGCTGAAGCAGAGCAGGGAGGGAGAGGGGCGGTGCCCCTGGCCTCACACGCATACCCACTCCCGTCCCCACCGGGCTAGAACCCCGCCCCTCCCGCCACCTTAGACTCCTGGCACACAAAGGTTCAGTGGACCACTAACTGGGAAGGGAGACGTCAATATACCCTCAACAGAGACCTCAGCAAGCAGTGGTGACATTTCACCACGACCCAGATGCCAAGGGTGCCGGCAATAACCTCAGCAATGAGAACGGCCCAAGCGAGCGTGACCCCCACCACACACAGCAAGGGATGTGCGGGGTCTCGAGCCGGAGGCCCACCTCCACCGACCTGAGCGGTCAGCTGCTTCTCAGAACCGCAGACCGTGCCTGGCTTTCACTTGGCTCAGAGACGAAGGGCCATGCCAGCCTCCCCCCGCCACGGGAGGCCTGGGATCAAGGCCATCACTTCCCCGGGCATACAGCCTAAAGAGTCCCGCTAACGATGAGCCAGCCCACCTGGAAGCTCTCCATGTGCTGAACCTACGGGAGGCTCCAGGGAGGTGGTGCATTCGTGTTTCTTTTTCTCGTGATGCTTTGGTTTCTCCTAAACACTACCTCAGCGGGAACGCCAAGCTGCCCTCCCCAGCCGGCTCAGGTCTTAGCCCTCAGGGGAAGGGAACGGCCTACCTGTCCGTGGGCGAAGCCTATCATGGGCTCCATCATGGCCAAGCGCTTTCTGTACTGCAGCGCGTTGAGGGCACAGTAGTACTGAAGGGAAGAAAGGTGCTGCTTCCGCCGTGCAGCCGCCACCTCCTTCACAACATCGGTCTTCACCTGAGGAGAGGTGGGAGGAAAATGTCGGCTCGTCTAACGGACATGGCAACTCTAGAAGAGCACGAAGCTTCAAAGATGTCCCTTTATTCACAAAACCCATTTCTGTGACAAATACAATAAAACCCAGATAAGGTTCCACCTTATGCTTTATTTATTTTTTTAATTTAATTTTTTTTGAGGGGGCGGGGAGAGAGAGAGAATCCCAAGCAGGCTCTGCACTCAGCACGGAGTCCCACGAGGGGCTCGATCTCACAACCTAAAATCATGACCTGAGCCGAAATCAAGAATTGAATGCTTAGCTGACTGAGCCATCCAGGCTCACCCCTGCCTCCTGTTCTAAAACTCTAAACTAAAAATACCAAAGTCCTAGCATCTTTGTGCTTGTGAGGCTGCGCTGGGGTGAAGCCAATTCCTGTCTGCTGGCAGGACTACAAAGTGCTGTGATCCTTTGGGAAAACAATATGGCGGCGTGCACTGAAAGCCACCACCATTTTAGTTCACTCATAAGATTGTATTCCAAGGAAATAATTTAGCTCAAGGAAATTATGTAATGGAAGTAAAAAGTCACATGTGTTAAAAAAAAGTTTCATATCATCTATAATACCAAAAAACTTGAGCTAAAGAATCAGAGTGGGGGCACTTGGGTGGTTCACCTGGTTAAGCGTCTGACTTCAGCTCAGGTCATGATCTCATGGTTTGTGAGTTCAAGCCCCACATCAGCTCACTGCTGTCAGCACAGAGCCTACTTTGGTTCCTCTATCCCCCTCTGTCCCTGCCCTTCCCTCGCCTCACACACTCTTTCTCAAAAATAAAGTAAACGTTAAAAAAAAAAATAAAAGAATCAGAGTCAACACCCAGGGCAAGAAATTGAAGTGACCTGAATACATATGAGGAACCAAGCTTACGTGGAAATCAGTGAAATTTTACAAAGGTTCCAAGCTGGTGTTCAATAAACCAGTTTGAAAAGCTAGAACAGGGAGGCAGAAGTCTACTTATAAGATTCAGAATAAATAATTTAAAAATTTATGTATATGAAAGAAGAGAAAGGATTCATCAAGATGCTCTCACTGCCACAAATTCACAACAGGAAACTAGAAAAGGAGCTTAAGCAAATGATGTGAAAAACAAAATATAAGGTAGGTACTCTTACCTTTTCATTCTCCTTTTTTTTTGGAAGCCTGCTATATTTTGCCATCGAGAGGTCATGCTCTAAAAATAAAGGTGTTTAAAAAAATTTTTTTAATGTTTATTTATTATTGAGAGACAGGGAGAGACAGAGTATGAGCACGGGAGGGGCAGTCAGACAGGGAGACACAGAATCCAAAGCAGGCTCCAGGCTCCGAGCTGTCAGCACAGAGCCCGACGCGGGCCTCAAATTCACAGACCACGAGATCGTGACCTGAGCTGAAGTCGGACGCCTCAACCGACCGAGCCACCCAGGCGCCCCAAAATAAAGGCATTTTAGCACGCAGATAAGTTGAAAGGCCAGAGCATTTGGTCAGCACCTCTGCCCACACGCATGCCACACCCACACTAAACCCACGCACCAAGAACAGAGAGGATGCCTACCTACCATTACTGGCGAGTCCAAAAAGATCCTTTAAAGTGCTTACTTCTGAATGAGAAAAACAAAACAAAACAAAACATCTTAGAGCAAAGAAAAATAAAACGCACCCACCCAGAGCTCTGCGCTTCCCCAAGAAAACAGAAGTACATGCACGGTAGGAGGCAGGCTCTGTGGGCACCAACTCAGGGCCTCCGCCCTCACGAGGCACCGCCCTGTGGGCTCGGAATCCCGGTCTGACTGGAGCTGGTGGCTTCGGCTGCCTCCCATACCTGGTGACCCTGACTGCTCCTAGGGCCACTCGTCTTAGACAGCATCCAGGGATCTGTGAAGCAGGGGGCACTGTGGGGACGTGGGCTGGAATGTGTGGTGGCCAGGTACTATTCATGGGACCTGGAGTATACGGCTAAGCTCATATTCTCCAGCCCCTAAAAAAGAGCGTTTTAATACAGCTTTCCTCAGAATATCCTGACAGTATCCAGAACCTAGAAATGTCCTGTTGCTGCCATTGTAACGTCTGGCAAGGCCACCATTAATAAAGGAATATGAGGTACTTGTTTTAACGAAAAACTCTGGAGCAATCTAGTATATGGTACCTGTGACAAGCCAACAGACATCACTATTACCCCACGTGGGTGCCACAGCCATCATCACGCACAGACAGGCCTAACAAAGTCCAAGACCAAAAACACCAAAAACACGAAGAGATAGATGAGGGTGATGCTGTCCAAGGTTACAAACTTAAAAACACAGAGACATCTACAAGAAAGCAATACTTTGTACAACTCTAGAACAATCCAGTTTTGCTTCATCAAAGGAAATCGTTTTCACATCACATCTTTTATGCCGCTTTTCAGTTTGCCTCAAAATTCCCTCACAGCTTTTAAATCTCTCTTCACGTTATTCTTACCCTTTCTGGAATCAGAATGCTTTCTGCCTTTGTTGGGTTTCATCTCCCTTTCTCTCTGTCTCCCCTTTTACTTCCTACTGGAGCTGTGTTGGGGTTTTCCCTTATGGGGTTAAATAACTTCGTTAAGATCTTTAGTGTTTTCTTCATTCAGATTGGTGCGTAAATGAAAAAGGCATTAAAACCTAAGATAAAAATGGGGCGCCTGGGTGACTCAGTCAGTTAGGCGGCCAACTTCGGCTCAGGTCATGATCTCGGGGTTCACGAGTTCAAGCCCCGCGTCGGGCTCTGTGCTGACAGCTTAGAGGAGGGGGCCTGCTTTGGATTCTGGGTCTCCCTCTCCCTCTGCCACTCCCCTGCTCACGCTCTGACTCTGACTTTCAATAATAAATAAACATTAACAAAAACAAAAACAAAAACCTAAGATAAAAACCACTAAGCAGAGAAGAGGCCGAATTCTAATCTGTTTCTCAGGCTGACTCAAGTATGACCCAGGCCAAACACTTCAAACCTACGTGTTGGTGTCGTCAGAAAAGGTTACTTTGATACTTAGATACTCTAAGATACTCTCTAAAACAGATAACTCTGTTTTCATAGCTTCTCGGTTTACTACCACTAGATAGTTTTATTGTCTTAAAAAACAAAAGAAAACAAACGCCATCCCAGGCAAATACTACTAATCCACACCTGAGCCATTCAGGATTAAGGAAGGCCCCGGTCATTGCTGCTGCTGGGCACCCCCAGATGGGGGCTCACTTCCCAGGCACAAAGCTGAAAGATACAAATCTGACAACACAGGTCTCCAGGGTGATTATTTTCTATCTAAAGAACTTGGAGTTTGGTTCTTAAATGGTATCTCCACACATTTCCACTGATTGTATTTAGAGGAAATCTTTATGAAACAAGGCACTCAATAAGGCTTTCAGTTCGTATTGGCTGATCAGCACGCAACCACATTTAGATTTGGAATTTCATGCAATTATAGATGAGCAACACCAAAAACACTAAAAGTCTTTCTCCAGCAAGGTTTCTCTTGACACAAGGTAACTGACATGCCATTTACTGTTCTTCTGTCAAGTCTCAGTGCTGTCAAGCTGCCCTGGGGCAAAGTTGATGCCAGTCCTCCCCCTGTCCCCTATAGCCTCATATGACATGATCACAGGGAATCTCCAAGTGAGGGGCGAAAAGAACATCGTCTCTAAGATATACTGCATCTTTTCTGCCTAAACAGATTTTACACTTTAAGGTGTTATATTTTTAAAGAGGAAGTACGATACTGAACAGATCTCTTAGTACTCAGGTTTAGACTTTTTTGGCCACTGACTTTTGTACTAGTGTTCTACAAAATATAATTCTTTAATCTCGAAGCAACGACTATTTTCAAGGATATAAAGAGCAAAAAGACTACAAAGTTTGGATTCCTTTTTGTAACATCCAACTACATTTTTTCAAGATTATTTTTTTATATCCATATTTTGACTAACTTCATTTCCAAGAGATATAAAATTATTCTAAGGTTTTTAGTTGAAGAACCAAAACTAGTCAAAAAGGGCAACCAGGCTCTCTGAACCAGTCTCAGATACACCCACCCACTAAAATGTGAGCTCCAGGAGAACAGGGAGCTGGTCTGCCTTGTTCACAGAATCCAGCACAGGTAAAGCATGGTCCCTGCCCTCCTTCCCTGAGCCACCCTCTTTCCATTCCAAAGCACTCATGGCTCCCCAGGAACAGCATGCCTTTACAAATGCTCCCACAGTAATATTAGCCTTGCCATCTCTGTCCCTTTGGTAATCTCTCAAAACCCAGCACACAGATCACCTTCTCCAGGAAGCCCTCTCTGGTACCCAAAAATCAAAAGGGTAATCACACCTTTCTGTGTATATTTATTCCTTGTACCTCTCTGTCCTGCTGTCCTACTCACATGATGTTATGATTGCTTCCAAGTCTGTTTTCTCATTAGCCCGTAACCTCCTTTAGGGGAGCTAAGAACATAGTGGGAATTCAATAAAAGTTAGCTAAACTGAAGTGCTAAATAAAAGGAGGGCATTTCTCAATGATGCACGTATTTAAAGAAATTAGTACAGTCCGAAGTATCATGAAATGAACTGATATTTTGAAGGTAACTGGCACTGAACTCAGGAACATTACCTGTGAGATCCTTTTCTCGAAACTGTATAATAGGTAGAACCATTGTGTCTGCCAACTGTTTAGCCAGCTCTGTGTGAAGAACATTAAGCTGAAAAAAAAAAAAAAAGAAATCTTGCTGAAAAAAAATTATACCCACTATTATGGCAGCTATCTGATTTCCGCACAGGATCACATTGAACACTTCCACGTGGCTAGAATTCAGGTACACTTCCTTAGCAAATAAACACCCTTCATTTAAGCCGCAAATGATCCAGGCCTAGAGGTACTAAAACTAAATGCAAGGTTGCAACTGACCTGGCATCAGTTAGGTTTGCTAAAGGAGTTTCTGAGCTGAGCCCACGTTGTGGTCTGTTTACTGTGCCGACCCTGGTTCTATGTTCCCAGTCGGAGCCACACCGGCTGGAGGAGAACGCTTTCGTGTACTTGCAGCAAACATAGGTCACCACAAGCGCTCAGCTCTGGTCACACTTTACCAGGCCACCGTGAGCTCTCTACCTCTCAGACGGGGCCAAGGTCACGCCTGAAAGACCAGCCTGCTGGGAGCCTACTAACCCTAAAACCACAGCAGCTACGGGCCTGGAAATTATTCTGGAGAAAGAAGGCTCCCCACTGAAACCTCAGATCCCAGGCCTCTGTTCTTCAGAAAAGGATCTTTCAAGAACAAGATAACTGTTCAAATGTGATCTTCCTCACCAGATAATTTTAACGGCCCCTGATTCTTTCTTTCCTTCCGGCTTGTCAGGGCCTTTCTAAATCCTGTCATAAATGGCATAGGAGAAATAAAGTCATCCACCTCAGCACTACCACTTTTGAATACTTCCTGTGTGCCAGAGTTACATGCTTTGTATCATTTGGTTCTCAGCCACTCTGGGAGCTCGTTTTTATTATACTCACTTAACAGACAGGCAAATTCTCCAAAACCAGACAGCAAAGACGTGGCATAGCTGGGATTTTCATCCTGGGCTATTGGAATCTGAGCTCCAGACTTTTCCTACTACACCCTGTTGGATACAGAGCCTGTCTTACGTGCTCGCAAAGTTGCCGAAACTTCAAATGTTTGGTAGTCTAGACATTAGCAATAAATGTAGACGTTACTGAGGATGCTCTGGGATTCCTGCCGGGTGAACAAAGAGTAAACCACCCAGCAATCTTTTTTGCCGTACACATTTGGCAAAGTTGCTTTCAGCGGTGATGGCAGTTACATACGAAGCCCCCGTGTGCCCAGAGCTCTCCCTCCAACAGATCTGGACCTTTAGGACTGTGCCTCCAGAGGCTGCTTTGAGAAGCTTACAGACAATCGCTTGCCAGGCAGGGGAGCTATGGGCCAAACAGTTAATGTCGTAGCTTTCGGTTAAGCCAAAGCTGGCAGCTTTGTTCTGCTGAGAACACATGAAGACACCATGCCAATAAATGCCACCGGGACAGAATGCGTTAACTATTTCTCTCGAATACCTTCAGTAAAAAAGTACTGCTTTTTTTTACTAACAGTTAAGTGAATGAAAGTCACCAAATGTACCTACTATGTGTCTGGCTATGTGCTCAATGCTCTGATAGACATTATCTAATTTAACCTTTACAAAAGCCCAATTAAATGGGCTTTCTCGCCTGCTGCTGCCATTTACAGATGAAGAAACCAAAACTCAGGGAGATTAAGTGGCTTTCCAATGATCATGCACTTCAGGAATGACCAACTTCCTAGCTACTCATTTTCTTCCTCGTTTCTTCTTAAGGATCAAGGGGATTGTCGTCAACTTTTGGCCGTGGGGCTTTTGAACGGTATGGGACGATGGCTTCTAAACACGGCGCCTTCACTCAGGAGAGTGGCAAGAGACCACCTCTTGGCACTCCAGTATCATCATACCAAAAATAAGGATAACACCATCTTCCTTGCATGGCTACTGTGAGGACAAAACAGTAACCGGAACAGAAGACACTCAGAGTAGAGAGTTTGGCTGACACATACTCGTTAATGTAATCTAGAATGATGACGACTTCCTGTCTTAGGTGCACTCCATGGTAGTGACCTAGAAACCCTGCCCGTGGGGAAATCAATAAGGACAAAATCTCTGCATGCCTACAACATGGAATGTCTGATTCCAAGGCATTCCAAGGTAAGCCACATGATTCTCTACTTTTAGTTGGGTTTTTGATTTCTGAGTCAAATGACTTTTCTTGAAAACTTTCAACCTGGTATAGGCCCAGACAGACAAAACCACCTGAAAAGCTACTTAAAAGCTTCCCACCTGAGCTAACAGCTTTCACACATGTAGGTCTCTACACCACGAGGTTTGTTTGAAAGCCCCTTACACTGCCAAGCTTGGGCGGGGCCGGGGGGACGACGACATGATACTACCTATAAAATCACATTTCCAGCCTTCCAGCCTTTGGGAATGATTCACTCCCTACCAAAAGAATCATCATCCCTGCCCGTGAAAATCTGGTTGTAAGTAAATATCCTAAACTGGAAACCTTGGTTCTGGGGTTTTGACGACTAACCACATTTGCTTAGCAACTGTCTTCTGCTCGGGAAAACACATGACTTCAGTGGGTGGAGTCTGCTCCTTCTCCTCCTGGGTTATTTATTCATAGTCAATTAGGAAACATTCATCTCCTCACCTTCCAAAAAAACTACTTTTTGCTCCCCTCTAATTACTTTTTCCATTTATTCTCCTCTTCTGGAAAAGATACCCATCCATTTTAACATACACTTTGAAGACAGTCAAGGTCATGGGAGAGAGGACGAAGCTTACAAAGAACCAGATGTCATGTTCTCTATTGTATCGCCAGTGCCCAGAACAGCATCTACTAAACAGTGGTGCTCAGTACATGTTTGCTGAACGAATAACACCTTGTTGGTCTGATTTGTTGAATGAACAAAAATGCAATCAGTACAATGTCATGTTAGTTTCTCATTTTATTTTTTTTCATGTTTATGTATTTTGAGAAAGAGAGAAACAGAGCACTGAGCAGGGAAGGGGCAGAGAGAGAGGGAGACACAGAATCCAAAGCAGGCTCCAGGTCTGAGCTGTCAACACAGAGCCTGATTTGAGAATGGACCTCATGAACCGTGAGACCATGACCTGAGCCGAAGTCAGATGCTCAACTGAGCCACCCAGGCGTCCCTCATTTTCTTTATTTTTAAAGTTTATTTACTTTGAGTGAGAGAGAGAGAAAACACACATGAGGGGTGGGGAAGGGGCACAGAGAGAGAAAGAGGATCCCAAGCAGGCTCTTTGCTGTCAGTGTGGAGCCTGACATGGGGCTCGATCTCAGAAACTGTGAGATCATGACCTGAGCTGAAGTCGAACGCTTAACTGACTGAGCCACCACAGTGCCCTAGTTTCTCATTTTATAACCTGAAGACAGTATCTACTTTATATCAGTTAAATGGCATCTGCATTTTTTATCATGATTTTCTACTATATAAGTATTGCAAACTCCTTGCAAGATGAAATACCAAGTTCATACCAACCCAGTTTTGCAGAAGGTTCTGCCCAGCACCAGTAGCATTTGAGCTGGAATGTTTATTACGATGAGGGTTTATGCACTTTTCTCATAACAATACCTGTTTTCCACAAATATTCATGTATTATACAATATATGTATTATACAATACAGCTGTAAGAGCAGTTATGTGAAACCCTTTGTAGTGGGGTGAACTGTGCCCACTCTCCTCCTCCCCCTAAAAACGTCCATCCAGAACATGAATATTTGGAAACAAGGTCTTCGCAGATGTAACGAAGGATCTCCCAGTGAGATCATCCTAGGTTATCCTGGTTGGCCTAACTCCAATGACAAATGTCATTGAGAAGAGAAGACACAGATGGAAGGGGTGAAGTGCAGTGTGGGGAGAAGGCCATGGAAGTCAGAGGGAGAGACTGGACAGATGCAACCATCTGCCAAGGGACACGCAGGGTCACCAGAAGCCAGAAGAAGTCAAGAAGGATTCCCCCTGGGGTCTCTGGAGGGAGCCCGGCCCTGCCAACAACTTGATTTCATACTTCTGGCCTCCAGAACTGTGAAAGAATACATTTCTACTGTTTTAAGCCACCGACTTGTAATTTATTACTAGCATCCCGAGAAACTAATATACTCTCCTTAGGAAACTGAATTCTTAGAAATCTTTCATTTGGTCCATCATTCATGTATACCAAAGCCCTTCCCTCACACCAGAAACAAACTAATCACATACAACCAGTCTTACGAAATGGACCTAGGAAGAGCAACAAGTTGAGTTACCTTCTCAGATATTTAAGCAAGTATCTAAAAATGGAAAGTGGGCCAAAACAAACATGAAAGAAAATTCAAGAAAGAATACAATTTTGCCATGTTGTGATCTTACCTCATCTACCACTTTGGAAAAATAGTGGAGTGTAGAAATTACTTCTTCGTCGCCTTTGCCAAGAGCAAAATTCTAAGACCAGAGAATAAAAGATCCAGGTGTTAATGCTCGGGGCAACGCCCGCGTCACCCACGTTGCGCCGCCCCCCACGCCAGCTCCCACTCTCCTCCCAAGTGCACGTCAAAGCGTCCACGCACAGAAAAGCGGTGCACTCGCCTTGTCCTACCTCAGCGATGCACTTAATCGCCCCTCCCTGACCGCTGCTTTGGTGGTCACCACCCTTCTCCTGTCTGGATGTAACGGCATCTTTGAGTTTATTTCCTGGTATTGGGTTATTTCCTGGAATTTGATTCATTTGTAGCCCCTCAGACTATAAACTCTCAAGGCAGTGAGTTACTTCTGTGCTAATTAGAAAATATCATACTTTGGGATGATCACCAGTTAGAATTTATCAGTGGAAAGGAAAAGGCAAGACAAAAAATAAATAAATAAGACTGGACTATGGACAAAAAGAAAGAAGGAAATCAAGGTCTCTCTAGGACGCCTTTGGAGAACTCCTTAAAAGAACCCCACTTATGACAGTCCTGAGCGCCACATGACATGCCACATAAACATCAAGTTACCTGTTTTTCATATGCCAGCAGCTGCTTAGAAAGCTGTTGAGTGGCCAGGCACATCTCATTCTGCAGGGAGAAGAGAAAAGCAGGTAAGATTTGTCCAACACATGTATTTCAGTGATGACCAAAAAAAGAGGTCACCTCAGAGAATCCCTTAAGAATGTATGTTTGTGTCTGTAAAATAATAGCGTGTTCAGAAATTATTTGGAAAACAAGACCAAAGCAAATTAAAAGGTTAAAACAGCCTGCATTCCCCCTGCCCGCCAACCATTTGCAAGTTACTGCTCCTTCTGGTCAGTATAAAAACAGTTATATTGTGCCCAATATCCAACAAAGACGTGATCTTCTCACTGAGGAAGCACACATCAAAAAATTGTTACAAGCATGATGAGAACTGCAAAGGAAATCACGGACATGTTAGGAGGCTCTAACAAGAGGACCCAGATGGTCTCCAAGGAAGAGAGGTTCTAAGCAGACACTGAAGACAGACTAGGAGCTAGCGATGGGAATCAGCTTTCCAGAAGGGACCGGGATGGGGAGAAGATGCACAGTCTGAAGAGCTACGGAGCAGAGTAGCTGGAGCCAGGGGTGCAGGAGTGGGAGCAAGACAAGGCTGGGGAGCAGGCAGCGTGAGGGCACGCAGGCCTTCGGTCCAGAGCTAGCCTCGACTCTATGTGCAATGGGAATTTCAACAGCACCGTGACATGATCAGATCCAGCAAACTTAAGACTACTAGGTCAGTAGTGCCGGATGGTAACATGGAAGCACAGCTGTGACATCCCAGGAGGCCTGTTTTGTGCCATTTTTCACTGGCCCCTACTGTTCATCTTCCTCTTCTCCGATTTATCGCTGTAACCTCTGGCAACAGGGCAGTTTTCCATCACTAGTCTCCCACCATCGATGCACTCAGCCCAGAAAGCGTGTCTTACGTTTCTAAAACTCAGTGAAAGCCTGTCTTCAGATTCAGGACTCACTCCTAACAGAGGGGCAGAGCCACAGGGTCTGACCTGGAGAGAATGAGGGGAGGGCACTGGCCAGCCTCGGCCTTAGCCTTCACTTACTTTCTAATTCCCCTGGGCTTACTATTCCTTTAGAGGCAAGGCCTGAACTCTGCAGGAGCTTGTTTTCTTTACCGTGGTTCTCCTTTGCAAGCCCCATCAGAGCCCTAATCCTACTTTTTTCAGCCCCCTTTGCTGACAACTAGCCAACCTGTTCCTTGACTTCCTTCATCGGCCTCAAGGAACAGTTATTAACAGACCCTGAAACATGGCTCTCTTCTTCCCCAGAATAAGATCAAACAAATAAAAGTTCTCAGCTTTGGCAGTCTACCAGCATGCCATCCCTTTCAAAACTATCCAGAACTGGTGGCCAAGAGCAAGGCAAGTGAGCACCTGCACGAGCACCAAGCCCTGCACTTAGGGAGGGGCACGCAACAGCTCCCAGTACAAGGCAGGCTCCCAACGAAAGCGTGATGAATGAATGAATGAACAATCAAGGTTAGAAGACTCCTCTAAGTCGCCAGCTTAAAGCAATACTTGGAATCAGGGAGTCGGGAAAATACTTCCTAACCCTACGAGGAAACATCACAAATGGGGAGGGGGCAATAAAATACAGACTGGACAGGCATGAAACAATCAGCCATGAAACACTGCCTGTTGAGCATCTTCAGCAGTGCTGTTTGGAAGGTCAGTGTGCACAGGACCGCGGGTCTTGGCCCACTCTGTGGGCTGAGAGCCTCTTAGATCAGAAAATCCCTTGCTCCTCCTCTTGGAGTTAGTAGCTGAGGCTTTAGGGTCGATTTGCTCAAGCTACTTTGGCATCTGCCTAGGGATAGCATCATGTGCACTGGGATTTGCAGATTCACAGAATCATCCTAACAACAGCACCTAACACTGACAGCATTTAATCCGTGACAGATGCCACGCTGAGTGGATTCCATGCATTACCTCATTTAATTCTGACAACCCTATAAGGTAGGTTCTGATTATTAACTCAAATTTACAGATGAATAAACTGAGGAACGGAAAGGTTAAGACACTTGCCCAGGGTCACACAGCTAGTTAGCAGCAGGGCTGGGATGTGAACCCAGGTCTGTCCCATTCTAAAATCAACACTCTTAAACACCACTCTCTAAGATCCCAAGTCCTGCTAAGAGCTGAGGCCTATGCTTTAGCCTAGAGTTGACAAACTTCCTATAAAGGGCCAGATAGACACGATTTTTGGCTTGTGAGATATGGTCTCTGCTGTGACTACTCAACTCTGCTGTTGTAATCCTAACACAGCCATAAACAAGACATAAATGAATGAGTGTGGCTACCCTCAGTTAAGCAGTTATTTACAGGGGTGCCTGGGTGGCTCAGTGGGTTAAGCCTCCAACTTTGGCTCAGGTCATGATCCCACAGTTCATGAATTCAAGCCCCACGTCAGGCTCTGTGCTGACAGCTCAGAGCCTGGAGCCTGCTTCAGATTCTGTGCCTCCCTCTCTCTCTGCCCCTTCCCCACTCACACTCTGTTTCTCTCTCTAAAAAAGACACATTAAAAAAAAATTTAAACAGTTATTTACAGAAACAGGAGGCCAGCCCAAGGGTGTAAATTGCTGATGCTGCTTTAGATGGTAAACGTCTCCAAAGACCCACCCTTCAGGAGACTCTCCATTAAGCTACAGTATTTCCAATTCAAGGAACATCTTCTACTCCTTCAAGTCATTCTTTTATTTTAACTAAGTCTAAAATATTACTCCCCCATACCTGTATCCTTTAGACACTGGTCAACAGACATAACTACCCTCCATGCCTTCCAAACAAGCAGGAACCACGGACTACTTGAATTCCTCTCTCTACAGCTCGGTGGCAAATGCTCCAAGTGTAGTGGGAAAACCTGCCTGAATGCTGCCAGTGTCAGACTGCCCAGGCTGGCAGGGAGCGCCCGTGGGCCACCCACACAGCAGGAAGATGGGGCACAACGCACAGCACTCAGCCGCTGCTTTCTGGAACTCCCGTGTACAACTGAGCTCTGCCGAGCCTCTCCTAGAAATACCTTACGAAAATGCCGTGTATTTTCAGATGTGTGTGGTTGCAGGCTGCAAGATTCTGTTCTGCCAGTACGATCTCACCGGGAACAAAGCACAGATGCAAAATGGGCTGTCACCTGCCCCGAAAAGAAGTGAACTTCTGTACAGAGCACATCACATGAAAAATCTTTTGAACTAGACCAACTTTAACCTTACTCACACTTAATCTATCGTACACAAAGGTTTTATGAAATGCTTTGTCAACATCGGCCAATTAATCCACACCCTGTAAGGTAAACCCACACCATTATCTCTGCAGAAGGCTTGCAAAACTGGAGCTTGGGTGCAGAGTAAATATTAGTAATGACGATAATAGAGGCAGCTGCTAACATTCAGTCTTTCCTGGGTCCTTGAGAGGGCTGTTGAACGTTTTTCAAACAGTATCACATTTAATCCTTATAATGCACCTGGGAGGTAAGAACTATTATCATTATTGTTTTACAAATGAGGAGACAGAGGCTCAAAAAGGGGGATTACTTTCTAAAATCACAACTAGTAATGGCAAGGCAAAGATTCCACTCAGGTCTGGCAGACCTGCAATCTAGAGCCCAAGTTTTTAACGCTATGCTATTTCCAAGCCCTGTCGGGCCTTTGGATAGGAACATTAATCCCACACTTGACCAGCTGTGGTTCGGCACAGAGGTGGCCTAGAATTTAGACTCTAAATGGAGTTCCACGAGTAAGATTTCTGTGACATTCTGGAACCGCTCTCTGGCTATTATCTATGGTATCTGATGCCCATGAGAATCCTTAAAAAAGATAACCTGACAAACTGATGACTGACAGCATCTCCTATATTAAATAGGACTTCCATGGCTCCTGCCAAGGCAGAAAATAGCAGTGGTGAGCAAACCTGAAAGGAAAGGAAAACCAAGCTTTTAGCAAAGGAATGTTTATCTCATAGTGGCCCAGAGTGCTTACAGAACTGTAACTGTCATCCCAAGCCACCCAAAGGCCTCTGCTGGTGGCACAGCCACGGTGACTAGCAAGGGACAGGCTGGGAGCAGGGGCAGAGGAAATCCACTGGGGTCGAAGTCACAACGGAGGCACTTGCTTCAATCTCAGCAATGCTGCTGGCAAGCCGGTAGGGGGAAGTCTCTGTCACCATGGTGCTCACCACAAAGCCAGGGTCCAGGAGCCCTCGAGCTGGGCCGCACACAGAAGTAGTGAGAAGCGTGGGGAACAGAGGCAGGAAGCTGTGTTGGGGGGCAGGCTGTGAGGGGTGCCTGCTGAGGCTGTGGACATTAATCTGTAGAATCTGCTCTCTGGGATCTCACGGTCTAGAGGGTCAAGAAAACTTCACACTCGCTACAGCGTAAGCAATCTGACCAACAAGCGTATGGGGCATCCGGGCATGCTGCTGTGCTTTGGCCAGGAAGGGAAGAAAGGAAGAAAGGAAGGAAGGAAAGGTGCCAGAGACCTCGAACGTGAGGTCCTAAAGCCAGAAAGGCTATTTGTCAGGGCAAGGGTTTGATGGGGATTCCTGGCAGCAGGAACGGCAGAGCAAAGTCTCAAGACATGTAGAGGGTCTGGCATAATCTGGAAAAACCAAACATGAGCCTAGAAGAGTAGGCTGATACTCAGTTCATGAAGTATGAAGCGCTTTGCACATACCTTGCTGAGGAGTTTAATCTCCACCTTGCAGTTACAGGGAGCCACGGAAACATCTGAAGACAGGGAGGGAAGGGAGGTTTGGAAGTGATTCATTTAGCTGTAGGGTAGAGGAGGGACTGAAGGGGGGCAGACACCTCCCTACACGCAGGAAGATGGATCAGGAAAGAGCTGAGCACTCACTCCCACGGCACCAATAGGCAAATGTTTTTGCAATAAAGACCCAGAGACAAGGACTACAAACAGATTCTGAGATGGCCAGGCTTGCTGAAGTGATCTTAGCCCTGGAACCAAATAGAGACTAAACAGAGAAGGGTTCCAATGGGATTCTGGAGAACACCAAGACTTAAGGGTAGGCAGCAACAGGGTGCCAGGAAAGGAGAAAGACCTAGAAGGACGGTCAGAGAACTAGGAGGGGACCAGAGGGGGCCTTGTCAGAGGAACCAAAGAAAGACTGCTTTAAGAGGGGTGTTGTTAAAGAATCAGGTGCTACCCAGGGCCTGAGGGTGGAGAGGGTATGATTAAGGCATTAAGCGGCCCCCACTGTAAGGTGAAGAGGGAGGCCAGACCCAGGTGGCTTGAAGAGTGAGTATCAAGCATCAAGTGACACAGGGAAGAAACCAAGTATAAACTGCTCCTTTAAGAAAGTCAGGATCAGAGGGCCAGGCTCCTATTTAACCCAAATAAGAGTCCCAGAGTAACGTGCCATCTCAAGTACTGTTATTATAAGACTTCAAAGATGATGAACACCCAGGGGCGCCTGGGTGGCTCAGTCGGTTAAGTGTCTGACTCTTGATTTCAGCTCAGGTCAGGATCTCTCAGTCATGGGATGGGGCCCCACACTGGGCTCTGTACTGAGCTGAGCATGGTACTTGCTTGAGATCCACCCCCCAAGCCCCTGCATGCTCTCTTACTCTCTCTCTCACAAATAAAAATAAATAAATAAATAAATAAATAAATAAATAAATAAAAAAGATGATTAACACCCAGAGGCCTTCGTGCCAGGAACTGATCTTAACTTCACAGGTAAACTCTATTAACCCTCACAACAACTTGATGAGGCAGCCATTATTACGGCCTCTGTCAACTGATAAGGAAATTCAGGCAAATAAGGGACCTGCCCAACATCACACAGCAAGTGGCCAACACTGGAGCTCAGATCTGCTGAGTCCAAGGCCAAACACTTAACCCCTGTACCTAAGTGAATGACTCTCACCCAGAATCATCTTTGACCCCAACAGAAAGCCTTCAAAGCCATCATGAGGGGAAGCTGTAGGCCCTCCATGCAAATCGAGTGCAGGATTCCAGGTCTCCAAAGCTGTTTTCAGAGACCACTCAGGCTCTCTGCTCCCTTACACCTTAAGCTACATACATATTTTTTTCTCAGTCCCTGTCATATCCACGTCAACTTGACTTTTTCAGGGCTATGCACTGACTAAAAACAATTATGCATAAAGACCAATCCAACAAGGAATTGGCTCCCACTTCTAACTTACAGGGGGCCCCCCTTTCCATGGGGGACACACTTCCAGACCCCCGGCGGATGCCTGAAATAGTGGCTAGCAATGAACTCTACATATGCCATGCTTTTTCCTACACGTACGTACTTACAATAAAGCTTTAATATATAAATTAGGCACAGTGAGAAATTAACAATACCTAATAGCAAAATGGAAAAATTACAATACAGCTGACCCTTGAAAAACATGGGTTTGAACTATGCAGGTCAACTTACATGAATTTTTTTCAATACATACAGAGCTGTAAATGTATTTTCTCCTCGTGATTTTCTTAACATCTTCTTTTCTCTAGATTATTTTATTGTAAGCATACAATATCCGATACATACAACATACAAAATATGTGTCAGTTGACTCTTTATGTTATTGAAAGGCTTCTGGTCAACAGAAGGCTATTAGTAGTTAAATCTGGGAGGAGTCAAAAGTTACATGAGGATTTTCAACGGTGTGGGGGTCAGCGCCCCAGCCCCTGCATTGTTTAAGGGTCAACTGTATACTGTAATAAAAGCTACGTGAACGTGGTCTCTCTCTCTCGCTCTCAAAATACCTCGTGCTGTACTCGCCCTCCTTGTGGCGGTGTGAGATGATAAGATGCCTACGAGGGGAGATGAAGTGAGGCGAACGAGGTAGCACTAGGCTACCAGTGACCTTGTGGTGAAGTGTCGGGAGGAGGAGCGCTTGCTTCCAGACTGCCGATGACCGCAGGGAAACTGTTCAGAAAGCGAGCCCGCAGCTGAAGGGGGACCACCGTGCTACAAAGCGGTTTGGCTGTTCTAGAGTGGGGGTTATTCTACGATGACAGGAACAACCTCTGAACGCTCCTACTTCCGTAGCCTCTGCCGCCACTTCCGGAGACCGGTACGTCCAAAGAGTCCAGTGCAGTGGTTCAGAGTTGAGAGTGCGGGTTTTGGAGTCAAAGACCCGAGTGCAAATTCCAGTTGTGCCCCTGTGACATTAGGCAAGCCACATAACCTGATCTGCAAACACATGCTAGAGTAGCTCCTTTCTTGTGAAAGCTAAATGAGACTCTACAAAGGAAATGCTGAGCCTGGTGTGTGGTATGTTTATGTGCCCAACAAATGGAGACTACTATTTATTTCTATTACTAAAACACGCAGCTCTGACCCTACCTGCCTTCCAAACCCATCCCCATCCCTATTACAAGCTCACACTCCTGGAAGTCCACTCCTCTCATTTTGTTTCCCAGTAGGTACATTAGGTTGCTTAACTTGATATCTCTATACTCTGGACCCGTGAACAACGGAGGGGTTAGAGGGACCGACCCTACACCATGCAGCCCAAAATCTTTTAATTCCCCCAAAACTTAATAGCCTACTATTTTGTTTTGTATTTTTGTGGGGGGAGGCAAAGAGAGAGGGAGGGAGAATCCCAAGCAGGGTCCGTATAGTCAGTGCAGAGTCCAACTCGGGGCTCGATCTCACGAACCGTGGGATCCTGACCTGAGCTGAAATCAAGAGTCAAACAACGACTGAGCCACCCTGGCACCCCAAAGACTTAAAAATTTTTAACCTCTCCAAGAAAGAGACAAAATTATGGCAGATCTACTTGATTGTATATGTTATTCTGTATACCAAATGTATTAAATGCAAAATTTGAGATTGACCGAGTACGTGTACATGAGCATGTATTCAGACATTATGGAGATTTTCAAGGTAGTTAGCCAACAGTTTGCAGGACAGCACATGTTTTTAAGTAACCCATCTCTGCTGTGTTAGTGCTGCTCCCTTCACTCAAATGACTCACAATGAGGTCCTTAGTTCTCACAATGTGCAAAGGCACATCTGACAGTTAAGAGACCAGATGTGACTTCAGGGACTGGCGTAAACTGCTGAGAACAGCTCAGAGACCACGGCTTCATTCTACCGCTTAAGTCAAAATTCAACATTTCCCCCAAAGCAGCTACAATCAGCAAAACTGTTCCCATAACTTTCCTCTAGTTTTTCTCACTCTTCCTCTTTCTAAAACTGAGGTCCAAGGGCATTCCTCCTAGCAGAATACAGAAATTTACCAATTGGTCTGATTCAAAGTATCTCTCATAAACATTTATCTTTTATCAGCTGCATAAATCTGGTTTTTTTAAATATAATAAAAAAACATCTTACTAAGTGCCTGTGTTGTTAAAAAGATCATAAAACCCTATTAATTTAATCCGCCATGTCTAGGTATAAAATATGTAAGGAATAATGTTAAATAAACAAAACACAACTCGGAGAAAAAGTTAAATGAAAACAGATAGGTCATTACTATACACACACACAATCATCCACATGTGTATACACACACACACACACACACACACACACACACACACAAACTGATCAAAGGGTCAGAAAAGTTCTTTTCTTTTAATTAAAAAGAAACAAAACAAAACACCTAAGAGTTCAAATAGACCTGGAAACCAACTGACGCTGACCCAAACGATCTGGATGCTGACGGCCGCTGCTAGGCTCTGTCGCTGAGTTTGGCACCACTGACCGGCCGTTCCCACGAGCCTCTGCTGCAGGAAATGCCGAGGCAGGAGGAACGGTTTCCGGCCAGTAGAGGACCCGTGTGCTGATCATGTGGTGTGAATGAAAAGCCAGTGTACAGACTCTTGGAATGTACGACCCACTTAATTTTGGCAAAATGTAGTTTTCTGGCTCAAAAGAAAAAACACGTAAAGAAAGCATTTGGACATCTCCAAGTAAATGACTCTGACAGACGTGGAAAGGCAGAACAGATACTCTTGAAGTGACAGAGACACAGTCCCTAAGTCTTCGGGATCCTGAACCTTTACAAGAGGTAAATCATTTAATGACGATATTCAAATTACTGAACAGCAAGTTCAGGTGTTAAGTCCAGTTAAAAAAAAATCCTATTTTTGGGGGTGCCTGGGTGGCTCAGTCGGTTAAGCGTCCGACTTTAGCTCAGGTCATGATCTCGCAGTTCACAAGTTCGAGCCCCGCATCGGGCTCTGTGCTGACAGCTCAGAGCCTGGAGCCTGCTTTGGATTCTGTGTCTCCCTCTCTCTGCTCCTCCCTCGCTCATGCTCACTCTCTCTCTCTCTCTCAGAAATAAACTTAAAAAAAAAAAAATCCTATTTTCTTAAATTTTGACTATGTAGAGAAAAACATAAAAACATACAATATAAATAAGTAGGGTTTAAAAAAATCAAAATAATATGTCCCCAGTTTCTGAATGTCTCAGCCAAATAAGTAAAATCACACAAAAACACATGATTTGTTTGGGTTTTATAATTAATTCCAATTAAGTTGCACTTGTATAATACAGTCTAGTTTGCAACTCTGTATCTCCAGCCTGAACTCTAGATCTGAACTTTCAACAAGCTCTTTCTCCACTTTGGACATCCCCAATCAGCCTTTCAAGAAAGAATTATGACCGGCATCCCTGTCATTCCTGACACACACACACACACACACACACACACACACACACACACACACCCCTTCCATCTCTTCCTCTGTGCTCCCAACCATCCACCCTGTTGTTCAAGTCAAAGACCTGGACATCATTCCTGACTCATCCTTTACACATCTGACCCCTTCACATCCAATCAATCACCAACCCGCCTCCTAAACACCTCTGAATTTCATCCACTTCTTTCCACCTCTACTGCCACTTTCTAGTTCAGGCCACCCCATGCTCAGTGGCTGAGAGTTTGGGCTCTGGCTTCAGGCGGACTTGCTCTGCCACGTATGAACAGGGTGCACTTGGTCATGGTCCTGGTCGTTGGAATCCTTCAGTCTCCTGAACTATAAAACGAGGACAATGACAACAGTGCCCATCTCACAGAGTTGCTGGGGAATTTAAACGAAATATCCATGTAAAAGTCCTGAAATGTTCAGTCAATGTCAACGACCACCATCATCCTCTCTTTGGGTGCTGAGCACAATTCCTCAGGGTTAGGTGACCTCCTTTCCTAGTGGTGCAAACACTCTTAGATAATTGTTTTCTCTGTCCTCCACCCCAAATGTAAGCAACTTGATGGCAAGCACTAATAAAACAATGACAATAACAAATCATCATATATGAATGTTAAGAGCTATATAATAATAATAACTGACTATACACTATTATTAATGTATACATATTATATACTGAATGTGGCATTTCTTTAGAGGTCATTAGTGAGAAAAAGAAACATTAACACACACAGATTTAAGTCGGCAAGGAATCAATACTCAAAAGCATCGGCTGCCATATTTTGATGTGTGACACTCAACATTTTAAGCAATTCGCAAGTCTTCCCTGAGAAAGTAACATACATGGACACTTCTTGATCTTGAAAAGATTCACTTTTGCTACTCAGCAATTTATTTTGCGTTGTTTTGCAAGTCAGAGAGATCTGTTCCCCAAAACAAAGAAGCCGCCCAACAGTTTCACAAGTGTGACTCAAGTCTTTTCAGAGGAAGCACTTGAAAAGAGCCTCTCTAGCCGCCTGCACTGACATCTAAGACTCCCATTTAGGAGAAAGACAAAGAGCATGTCTCAGAATACTGACCTCCCGCATTCACAAGTAGGAAGAGGAGAGTCAAATGTTTCCCTGTGGGGCTGAATTTAAAAAAAAAAAAAAAAACAAAACAAAAAACAAAACTAAAAGCAGTGACATGGTCCTTCTCTACTGGTTTTACTAGTCACGGGAAAATTACCCTCTTTCTTAAGCAATGAAAACAGATCGTCCTCGGTTTTTGAAAGTGAACGGAAGCAATTCTGATTTTATTTCCAAATTTTAAATGGTGTTTTTCTGACTCAAATTCCTCAACCTCCTGAGAGAAGTTCAAGATGAGGGCAGAGGGCTCCTACTCCCCCCGCCCAGGTGAGGGCGCAGCTGTGGATACCTGGGCTCCGTAGACGCGCTGCATTGCCTGGAGCAGCTGGTTGGTATAATCCGTGAGGGTGGCAGCATCTTCTTCAAAAACACTCAGTAAAGAGCGAGTCTACAAGAAAAGAAGAAATGAAGTCGACTTGATTTCTAAGTAGAAAAGTTACAGAGGAGGTAGAAAACCCACACCTCTGAAACGTGGACAGAGAAGGGGCCTATTCTCTGGCTTCATTCTTTTACTGATGATAGTAGGAAGAGTTGATTTCTGGAGCTTTCATTTAGAACTGCTTTTCTAGGGGCGCTTGGGTGGGCTCAGTTGGTTAAGCCTGTGACTTCAGCTCAGGTCATCATCTCGAGGTCCGCAGGCTCAAGCCCCTGGGCTGACATCTCAGAGCCTGGAGCCTGCTTCAGGTTCTGTGTCCCCTCTCTCTCTCTGCTCTTCCCCCTCTCATGCTCTCTCAAAAATAAATAAATGTTTTAAAAAAAAAAAAAAAAGGCATTAGAACTGCTTTTCTAATCCTTCAGACTGCAACGCAGGGACAAACAATAGAATTCGAGTGTCGAGGCCAGAGAAGGAAAGCCAATTTTTAAAGAGTTAAGACTCCAGCACTATTACTGTTTCAACTTAGCCCCTACCCAAGCATCAGGAGAGTCTATGCAATTAAATAAAAAAAATTAAAAAAAAAAAAAAAGAGGTAAAAAGGCAGCCTCTCCTTTCCAGCCCATAAACTGAACACGACGTCAGGCCTGCGTGTTTACCTGGGGTGTGGACGCCCAGCAGTATACCACCCCAACAGCCAGCCATCTGTCTGGTTTTCTGCAGTCTTGGACATCTTGCAGGAGTGTGTCATTCTTTCCTCTTCAGACACTATGGTCAATTTTCATGTCTTTTGTCGTCTTTTATTCAACCAATTTAAAACTCACAGCCAGGACATTTCCAGATCTACCCTGGGTCCACCAGCAGATCTGGGCACAACACCGAGACAGCAACTTAACGAGAACGTGAACTCGGTTCCCTTTACGAAGACTAAACCACTCAGTGCCCTGGAGCAGCTGAACAATGTCACCAGATGAAAGGTACTTCCTACCGTTCTTATGCACAGAGCCCGACACATGGCGAACTCTGAAGAAGTATTTACATATTGATGGCATCTAAAGAAGTATCAAGGTGTCACATAAGTGACTATATCTACTCAGGGGACTTTACTTACTGTGTCCAGCGCAGTGGGAATTTAAACTATTATGCCAGGGATAATGGAATCTCTGAGAATAACCCATGAGGCACAGAACGAACAGTGAGTTACAGAAATGCTTTTAATAAGATGGTATCAAAGCACGTTACAAAGAATACCCTCTTAAGGCTCATTATTTCCCTGAAAAATGAATTTCAATTCCTTCTTTTTCTCAGCTCAGGTAAGAGAGCAATAACCGGCCTCCAAGCGCCCTCAATTATCTGGGCGTTTGGGTGGTTCAGTCTGCCCTTGATCTTGTTCCACAAACTGGTACGCTTCACAGTAACACACACTTGTCCTGGCTTTGCCTGAGGCCTTTAAGGCTAAAAATACCTGCTGAGACCAGTATACTCTCTTTACTATCAGTCCTTTTTAACAGAGGGACCAGAGGCAACGAATAAGGAAGATGTCGGATAGGTTTTTAAAAAGCTCTCAATGACAGCAAAATATCAGAGTTCCTACAGTGTGTAATTCGCGTGCTAAAGCAGAGTCCATCAAACTTTTTAAAATGAAAAACGACGGTGCGCAACACATTTTACCAATGTTCGTCATTAGTACGCATACGCGCTGATTTCTATTCTATTCCATTTGTAAACAAAAATCATGATTGTGACTCACTGGATCTCATAATTGACTCATGGATGTCAACCAGTAGGTGAAAAACACTGGGTTAGAACTCTTCATTCTGTCTTCTTAAAATATACTTTTTTTTCAGGGGCGCCTGGGTGGCTCAGTCAGTTAAACATCCAACTCTTGGTTTCAGCTCAGGTCATGATCTCAAGGTTGGTGAGTTCAAGCCCCACATCAGGCTCCACGCTGACAGCACAGAGCCTGCTTGAGATTCTCTCTTTCTCTCTCTCTCTCTCTCCCCCTCCCCTGCTCATGCTCTCGCTCTCAAAATAAATAAATAAAACTTAAAATTAAATAAATATAATTTTTATTTTGGAAAATAAAAAAAGACTGCATTCATTCATTGATGCATGCGTCTCTGCCTTCATCTAATATCTGACAAAACATTGTGATGGGAACTGGGATTCAAAGGTGATCAGAATCGACTCTATGTTCTCCAGGAGCTTATAGCCTGCTGCACCTCTCAAAGGACCTGGGAGCACCTTGGGGGACCATGTCAGTGCTGAGTCCAAATTCAAGCTCTGACACTAATTTGCAGGGTTACTGAGATCATGAATATACATAAAGTGCCTACTACTGTGTGACCTAGAGTTACAGCAGATGACGCTGATTATGACGATAATGAGCGCTGATTACTTACTAAAGATAATAGAGGCTTTACACGTAGGATTTCATTTTGTCAACCGAGAGCAGAGTTTGCTGAAGATACCGAGAGCAGCTACAGACGAAGCCTCTGGGAGACTCGGAAAGGGAAGGAGCACGGGTCTGTGTATGATTTCACTTTAACACCACAGCAATGGTTATCTATAAATGTTATCTAAGAGTGAAGGACCTTGTCATCTTTTTGTAGTCATGGTGTCAATGCTGTAGGAACTCACCCATGTCTATTATGATCCTGGTATCTTTCTTCGCTGTACCTACCATGTCTAGGATACTGAGAAGAATGATACAACTGGATTGAGGATATTTAATTTTTTAAAATACTATAAATATCCATTTAGTCAAGTCCTACTCCTTGTTTTCAAAACTCTTAGGAATAAAATTGAGTGGAAAATGATAGGTAAGATGAAAAGAGAATGCTTGTGTTAATGTCCTCCACAAAGAGAACAGGGAAAAAAACGAAAACTCCTTTACTCTGTACCTCCTAGGTGTGAGACACTGTGGTGGGCATTAAATATTTGTTATTTCACTGAATCCTTCCAACAACTTTAGGAGACAGATACCATGGATACATAACCCCTTTCACAGACGATAAAACTAAGGCTCATCAAGGTTAAGAAACTTGCTCAACCTCCCGTGGTGGGGAAGCAGCAGGGCTGGGATGTAAATCCAGGTTTGTCTGGACCGATGGCCATGCTTCCTCCACCGCAGGAGGCTGTACCTGTCACCCAGCAGGCTGAGCTTTACCAGTGGGCGTGCTCTGTGGTCCACAGCCCAAGTCCTTCCTGCCTGGAGCTGGCTTCCCTTTGGTCATCCTACTGCCACGCTCTCACCTATAATAACTGCTAAATACTTGTATCAGAAGAGTTTTGTTTTGTTTCCTTACACTCTGGACATGTTTACCATGACCCCCATTAGCACTGGCAAGAAAAATCCAGTCTTTCTAATTTAACTAGGTCATGGTCACAGCTGAAAAATACACCCAGCTATCTTAGGCACTGTTTTGATATCCACATTATCAGCTCCATATCTGCTTAAATTTATATTTGGAACAGGAATGTTCTTAGTCATAAGGAATGAGACCAAGCACCAGGCACAGGTACATCAGACATCAAAGACTCTACTTAAAAGTCTGAAAGACGATGGTGCGTGTCACTTATAAAGATAACAGCAATCATTTATGGCGTGACTATGACAAGCAGGCATAAATAACTTTAGCACGTTATTTATTCTTCATAAGAAGCCCATTAAGTAATTACTTTTATTCTAATTTTACACATCTCAAAACACAAGCTCAGAGAGGTTGAGTAACCTGCATAACGTAACAGAGGCAGAATCAGGATTTCAATCCCATCCTTTCTCTACTATGCACTCTTAAGAGTATGTCCAGCCAGAAAAACCAAACCAGACACTCCAAGGATACAGCCTCAGCTCCACATCACCCCTCCATCTTAAAGAAACTGGCTGTTCCCTAATAAAAGAGTCCCAGACATGGTTTACTCTCCAGAGTAGTATCTGATTATATAACGGCACAGCCTTAATAACTCTGATTGTAAAATACATGCATTGTTCTTCACAAAGAAGACATAACCACAGGCTGTTCTGAGGCATCTTGCTTGAGGAAAGAAAAGCCTGGCTTGGTCAAGGACGGCCGTTCCCAGTTGGGCCACTCAGTGCATAAGCTCAGAACTAAGTCTTTTTCTCTGGGCTTCAGTTATGCCAAGGGCAAAGGAAATAAACAAACAAAAATCAAGAAAACAGCCAGCAATAGTGCCTTTGTCTGCACCTTATCTCAAAAGCATGCTATCACGCAAAAGACAGTAAGCCCCTGGGGGCTGCAGCTGCCCGCATCAGTCCTTATCTGTCTCCCGGAACAGACTGTGCACCAGTGGCAGGCAGGCATTCTCACCATGTCACTATATTCCCGGCATCTAGCAGAGCCTGGCAAGGAGCCAAGGCTCGTAATCGGCCATGGAGACAAGTATGTTAGTCCCTAAAACACTGTGCATCTCACATATCAGATGTAACTAGAAATAACGTGTGTGTGCACAGACGGGGTCTTACAATACACCCCGCAGAACTAAAAAGGAGGAAATGAATAGATGTGTCTAAGGGAGGTCAACTGCTATTCAGCTCTTCTTGGGTCACTGAGTTCAAATACAAAAGCTTTTGTGTTCACTAATCAATCCTGCGCAGGCTGCTGTGGCAACCCTCATAACTACTCTTCAGAAAACTAGAACAAACAAATGATAGATGGTTTCTCAGGACCTTTTCCTTTCAGCGGAAAAACATTTTAGGTCACCGATGACAGAAAATCCAGGTGCCAGGTAGCTGGGTCAACTTGAACAATATACTCAGACTCCCTGGTTCCAATCCTGGCTCGGCCGCTGCAGTGTGTATAATCTGGGGCAAGTTATTTAACTTCTCTGCTCCTTTTGTACTTTTAATACTTTTAATAGGAACTTTTAATAGGAAGTTTTAATACTTTTAATAGGAAGCCTACTACTTCAAAAGACTGTCGGGAACATGAAGTGAATTAATACAGGTGAAGGATTTAGAATGGTGCCTGGCACACAAAATGCATGCGTGATATAGGGATTTGTTACTGTTTTTACTCTGCACACATAAAACGAAGGACTCTGATTAGCTTCTCTCCAGTTCCAAATCTATGAGTCTCCTTGGAAGAAGGGCCGCTTTAGGCACATGCCCCCTGTAAGACTGCTAAATAAATATATTCTGATGAGTATCAAAGGCCTTCTTGAAAGTTAGCTTCCACTGAACAACCTCGTGAAGAACCCCAGCAGGGTTACACCCAAGTCCCAAAGGCAGTAGCAACTTCCCCACGTGAAGAGGAACATCACATAGGAAGGGCAATGCCACACAACCTCCTCTTTCACATAACAAGCTCAAAGTTATAAACCTTGCACTATGATAGAATTTTAAGCTTCGAAAGCCCCTTAGAGGTCATCTGCTCCAGGTCCCTCATTCTGCAGACGAGAAAACGGACTCAGTCACAGGGTGGAGATGGCTGACATGCCCCAGTCACACGACGAGTCAGTGGGAGAGCAAGAATCAGGACCCAGGTTTCCTGACTTGCTTGCCTCACTGCTGAGCAAACCCTGTAAATGACTCAGAAATTGTGCCTGTTCACTTATGCGAGAGGCAAAAATGCAGCATGTGACTTACCAGCAACATGGAGAGTCAGTTAGTACAACCTCTCTGACCTGGCTCAGCCCATCACCATGATCAGTTAGGAAAGCAAGAGATCTTTGCACTGTTTCTCCAACTACAAAGCAAATGGAAATCCTAAATTCTACCTTATTATCTTCACATCTCACACTATGTGTGAGGATGCACAAAATGACTTCTCCAAAGAGCTTTGGTCCCATTAAAATGCCACCAGTCTGAAGCCTTCAAAGAGCCCTTTGAAAAGTCAATCAGACCAGCGGATGCCAATTAAAAAAAAAAAAGTCACAGCTTGATCAAGTTTCTCACTTGCCTACCTAAAGATCAAAAAAAAAAAAAAAAAAAGGGGGGGGGGGGGAGAGGGCAGAAGAAAACTAAGCACGCAGCCCTTTTACTACTTATTCTGAACTGGCAAGATGCAGAGTGGGTGTAGCTAAGTCCATCAAAAGGTCATTGAACCAGGAGTTCAATCCGCTAAGAAAAAGGAAAGGAACCGAAAAGAGAAGGAAAACAGGTTAATATCATAAGAATTTTTCACGAGTCGAGACACCTGGGCATAAAGAGACTTCTTTAAACAACTCAGAACCAGGAGAGCGGATACGAAGCTGGGGAAATGCTAATGGGGAACAAAAGTTCCCTGAAGAGAAGCCCATTGGATTATAAACTAATGTCATTCTGCACTCCTCTGCCATATTTACGCAGCCCCTTTCATCTGCACAACTCAAAGGACTTAACTTCCATCTCGAGCGTGCTAATGAAGTTCCCCCGTGCCACAAATAGGGCAGGTGCTGTCATTTTCTCTTGACAAATGGGAAAACTGCCGAAGGGTACCGCTGAGAAAGAGATCTAGGCTCTCTGCCTCCCATCTTGGCCCTAAATCCACCAGGACCTATCCCATCAGTGGTAGTAGCGGGGATAATAATAACTAAGATTGACTACTTCTTTTCTACCAGACGTTACCCGCTAACAACCTGACAGGCTTTCCCTTACTTAATTCTGACAACTCTACCAGGCGGATACAATTATTACCCCTGGGTTACAGATGACAAAACTGCAGCACAAAAAGGTTAAATTATCTGCCCGAGGCGCTCAGCGAAGCGGGGGAGCCGGAGTTTAGGCCGGGCAGCGTCAGTTTCAGCTGACTTTGGGAAGGGGTCGCGCCACAAAGACTCCGGCCGTGGGGTGCCCTCCCGGGTTCTCCAGCCCCGCCTGAGGGGTGCCCCCTCCCGGCCGGCCCAACCCGCGTGCTCCAGGCCTTCATCCCGGGGCTTGAGGGGCCTCCCCGGCCTCCGGCCCCCGGGCGAGGTGACCGGAGCGGCGGGAGGTACCTGGGGGCTGTCCTGCAACGCCTCCTCCAGCAGGAGCTTGTCCACCGCGGGCATGGTGGCGCGGAGCCGGACCGGAGGGCGCAGGGCGGGAGGCGCGGCCGCCGAGGGTGCTCGGGACTGAAGCGACGAGGCTGACGCTCCGTGCCCGCCGCGGCCCCGCGCGCGCCCACGCCTGGCCACAGGACGCCACCCCCGCAGCCTCCCGCCCACCCGCCGGCCCTCCTCCCAGCCCAACCCTCGGCGGGGCTGAATCAACAGGAAGTGTGGCGAGCGCATGGGTGAGCCACCGGAAGTGTGGCTGCCCCGCTTCCGCCGCACCGCACCTCACGGGAAGCCGCAGAGCCTCGCGCGGGTCCGGCTGCTCAGTGCTGGCCGCGGGTGTTAAGGTCTGCGGTTAGGGAGCCGGATGTTTAACGCTGGTCCGTGTCGTTAGCGCCCCAAACCACACCTCGAGAGCGGAACGATAGGGTTTTATCTACTTGTGGTTGCCCAGAAGACTTTTGAATCGAAGGAGATAGGAGCGAACAGATTTTTGCCGCGGCGACTCTCGCCGCTTTTTTACTGGAGGGAAAAAGCTTACGCTTGCCACGCCACTTTTTTCTAGATAAATCCCGTTGGCCCCGTAGCAGCTCTGAGCGCAGAGTCACCTAATTCTAGAGAAGAAAATGGGTAACGGAATCATCTGTTTTTCAGAAGTAGCCATTTGTCATTTTGGAAAATTTCATAATCTAGTTTTTAGACTTGGAAGGAATAGGTAATATAGTTCGATTCTCATCTGGAGGTAAGAAAGCTGGCCCCAGAGAATGAGTGATTTGGTCAGGGTCCAACAACGAAAGGTATTGGAAGAAGAGACCGAAGCAGTGGGGAGTACTGGCAAACGGAACTTGATGTCTTCTTATCCCAAAGGCAAGGGTTTCAGAAGTTCTTTCTTTAAGAATCAGTGGGGTTTGTCTAATAGAACGCATTACCAGAAACAACAGGCAGGATATGATAAAATTATACAAATGCTATAGAAACACCTAGGTATATTAAGGCACAACCTGAGTTGCAAACACCTGTGAAATTCTGGTGGCGTACTGCCTGGTCCCTTGGAGATTTTAAGGCCATTATTCCTAGTTGGCTCTGGCCAGTACCAACTTTTCCTGAGCCGTTGTACAGCTTCCATGGGGGAAATCATCCAGCATCCATTTCCCCACCGTATTCTTTCTCCTTAGGTATCATGTTCAAACCATGTCTCTTCCTTTCCTTATATATTCTGTTAAGTACCGTTCAGTTAATTTCACCTCCTGCGCTCTCCCAGCCCTCTCCTGACTGAAATCCTCTCCCAAAGGCCAGATTCAAGTTCTTCTTTCCTCCTCCCTGGCCCCAAAGATCACTCCCTACTCTGAACAGCCCCCTCCTTCATTGACACCCAAGGCGTCTTACCAGGTGGTGCTTTTTCTTTCCGTGTAGAGCTCACTCCCTGTGTAAATAGAAAACCTCTCAAGAGCATAGTACATCTTTTTTTTTTTTAATCTGAATACTGATACATGTGATAAATACTTGTTTGCTGTTTATGACATGTTCATCTCTTACAACTCTTTTCCAATTACTTTTTTTTAAACGTTTATTTATTTTTGAGACAGAGAGCATGAATGGGGGAGGGTCAGAGAGAGGGAGACACAGAACCTGAAACAGGCTCCAGGCTCTGAGCTGTCAGCACAGAACCCAACATGGGGCTCGAACTCACAGACCGCGAGGTCATGACCTGAGCCAGAGTCCCCTGCTTAACCGACTGAGCCACCCAGGCGCCCCCCCAATTACTTAAGAGAAATTTCCCCCAGCTTCCATCTTGCGTTGTTTCTACCCTTCCAGCCAATTGAAAACAAAACAGTTATCAATTGCCTACCAGGCAAACAATAATGATCCTGCTGATAAGAATAGTATAAGATTGTACCAAGAGAAAGAAATGCATACATTTTAATTTTTTAATGTTTATTTTTGAGAGAGACATAGCGTGAGTGGGGGAGGGGCAGACAGAGAGGGAGACACAGAATCTGAAGGCGGCTCCAGGCTCTAAGCTGTCAGCACAGAGCCTAATGAGGGGTTTGAACCCACAAGCTGTGAGATCATGACCTGAGCCGAAGTTGGAAGCTTAACTGACTGAGCCACCCAGGCACCCCAGAAATGCATATATTTTAATATTAAAATAGATGTTAAAAAAGTCACAATGCCCTCCATGATCCTTGAAAGGGCTCAGAAATCCCTTGGGAATCACTACGCTATTTTTCATGTGCCATCTCCTCTCTCTCCTAATTAAAGTCACTTTTCCTCAAACACCTGTATTCAAAAATGTTGAAGCATTCTTACACAATGCCATTACTTTCTTACATTTTATTGCTACATTATGGGTAAACAGCCTTAGTGGGATTTCTTGACCCTTAAGTATCATTTATAACATTGTTTCTATGGGAGAATGCATCCCAAATTCAAACCAACTGAGTTACAGAACAAACTCTGGGAATACAACACATTTGCAAAGTGTTAATTCATTTTCATTAGTTCAACTAATCATTCATTAAATACAGACTGCTCAATGTTAAACACTGTGTCTCCCACTTATTTTACTGTCGTTATTATGCCTCTCATTTAAATTCTGAAGCCAAGTATCCTCCTTTTCAACAGATAATCCTTGAAAAACTATGTAAGAGGAATTTTTATGCAAACATGAGAACAATTTTAAATGTCTCATGTAAAAGTTTCTGTCCCTATTAAACTATTGCAAGGGTTGGGGCGCCTGGGTGGCTCGGTCGGATAGGTGTCTGACTTTGACTCAGCTCATGATCTTGTGGTCGGTGAGTTTGATCCCTGTGTTGGACTCTGTGCTGACAGCTCGGAGCCTGGAGCCTGCTTTGGATTCTGTGTCTCTCTCTCTCTCTCTCTCTTTGCCCCTCCCCTGCTTGCTCTCTTTCTCTCTCTCTCTCTCTCTCTCTCTCTCTCTCTCTCTCTCTCTCTCTCTCAAAAATAAATAAACATTAAAATAAAAAGAGAGAGAGATGAGCATGCTGTTAGGTGAGGCACGGGCCACAAGAGAGCACGTGGTAGAAGGCTACCGTTGACATTTCTGGGAATCGGGAGAGGAGCATGGGCCAGAAGAGTGACTGCCACTCTTCAGTCCATCTTGCTCGGAGCCAGTGCCATGTCTGTCTGTCTCTCTGTCCGCTGCTGCATCATCCTTGGAAGGAAAATAAATGTTAGTAAGTTTATACGTATAGTATACTGTATATGAATCTTTTGAGCAGCGTTCCAAGAAATAACAAATCCTGGAAGAGGAAGTGCATCCTAGAATTGACAATGTTGACACAAGCTGCAGTGGAGTGCTGTTAGCCTTGTTAGAGGAGATCAGTGATACGTTACTCAAGTATCACCCAGGAACGTTCCCTGCTGGCTCCCAGTGTTTGCATAATGACTAGAGGCGATGGTTCTTCATAAATACCACCCGACTTAATTTTTCTTATGTGTTGAACAATTGTGGATAGCCATAATAGTGAGGAAAGAGCCTATAATACTGGGAATATGTTAGGAATAGCTTATGATATTAGGAATTTCTGAGATTTCCCAGGAATTCTGATTTCTGGAATTTGGAAACGCCAATGTGGGCCTGTAGGCTAAACGAAGACCTTCTCTGAGTTGCCTTATGCCGATTCTGCCTGTCTTTCCTCCGTCTGCCCATGAGACTTGGTACATGCTTTTAGTAGCACTTGTCCCATCATCTTATTTATTTACCTGCCTCTCCACTTAACTGTGAGACCCTAAATTACAAGTTCACTTCATGCATCTTTATTTCTGTAACTCCAAGCTCAGAACCTGACATTCAATTGGCTTTCAGTGAAAATTTGCTCAGTGACTGAAGGAATTCAGTAATGGCATCAGTTACGGTTCGATTTGCCTGTAACTAATTAGAAAAAAAAAAATAATAGTGTGTTAAACACAATGGAAGTTCTCTCTTCCGTATTTAAGAAGTCCACAGGTGGTCAGTCCAGGCCTAGTACGGCCTCCAGAGTGTCAGCCACAGATTCCTCCTAATCTTGTTCCAGCTTCCCTTCCCAAAGTCATCCCACGGTCCCATCCCATGATCCAGGATGGCTGCTGGCTCTCCTGTCACTAAGTCAGCTTTCCAACTAGCAGGTTGGACAAAGCAACAGAGGACATGCTTCCACCCACATACCACTTCTGCTCACATCGCATCCCACAAGCCAGGACTTAATTGTAGTATGGCCATACCTAACTGCAAGGGAAGCTAGAAAGTCGACCTTTTTCTAGGCTCCATATGCCCAGTTAAAAACCAAGGTTTCTCCTCATATTCTGCTGATGGGAACGTACAATGGAGCAATCACTGCGGAAAATAGTTGAGCAGCTCTTCAAATTGTGAAACATAAAGTCATCACATGACCCAGCAAGGCCCTCCTAGTGTCCACCCAAGAGACTAAAAACATCTGTCCGCGGAAAAACTTGTACATGGAGGTTTGTAGCAGCATTATTCGTAACAGCCAAACAGTGGGAAACAGTGGGAAACAACCCAAATGTCCGTCAACTACAGATGGGTAAATAAAATATGGTATTATGGTATAGCCATGCAATGGAACACTATTATTATTATCTGGCAATAAAAAAAAAAGAGTAAATCTTGAAAACAATATGCCAAATAAGAGAAACCAGACACAAAAAGCCATGTGTCATACGACTCCAGCTACATGGAATGTCCATAATAGAGAAATCAGCAGAGACTGGAAGTGGGTGAACGGTAGCCAGGGAGGCGGCGGGGAGGAGGGAATGGGGAGGAACTGCTACGTGTGGGGTTTATTCTGGGGTGATGAAATAATCTGGAGTTTGTAGTGACGATCATACAACCTTGTGAATGCATTAAAAAAAAAATTGAATGGTAGACTTCAAAATGATGAATTTCATGATATGCGAATTATATCTGAATTAAAAATATATTTTTTTAAAACTGGGATTCTACTATTGAAAGAAGAGAGGGAGAATAACAACTTGGGACAATGGTCTCTGCCATAATTCCCTAGGATCAGTGAATCAGAGAAGATTCTCTTTAGACTACCTTTTGATTAATGGAATAGGAGGAAAAGAAGGTTCGGTAAAGAAGAGAGTGTGGCAATTGACAGAGAATCAGGCTCAAGAAATGGTCACAGAGAAATGTTCTCAAGTTCCAAAGCCTTGGGCTCAGTGTGTTGTCACATCCTTGTGACTCTCACTGGGAATTAAGACTTGACTCTCCATTTGAACTCATAAAAGAAGACAAAGTTTAGAAAAATGTTTCACTCATAAGGTCACTGACTTTAGACTTCCACAAAATTAGCAACTAAGGCCCTCTGCAACCAGTGACTTTTAAAGTGGGAATAGTTAGAGCCTGGGAATCACTGCCGAGAAATCATTGGCCTATGAGGCCTTTGGTCATTAATCAAGAAACGTGGAAGTTCGGTAGCATGAATGTCCCCAAATTTGAAACAGAGCTTCAACTTTATAGAAATTTATAGAAAAGAATGCTAAGACTAATGAACAGATTTGAAAGAAAGGATGATATCACAGAAAGATCCCGACTTTAGAGCTAGGCCTGCATCTGAGTGCTGGCATCGTGGTTGGCCAGCCATGAGATTCTATCTAACCTTCCTGAGCCTCGGTTCGCTTCTCTGTGATATGGGAGTGACGTCTATCACAAGCTGTTTCCATGGGCACCTAGCCACGTGTCCTGTATTCGTCAGGACTCTTTCAGTCGCAAAAGACAGAAACCTAAGTCCAACTAGCTTAAGGAAAACATGAAAGGCTGGAGAGATTACCGCAGAGCAAGGGAAGACTGGATTTCTTAGACTGTGTAACTAGGAAGGGCAAAGGTGAGTGGAAACCTCCCCAACTGGGAGCTCAAAGCTCTCAGGGCTTTCTCTCCCTGATCATCTCTCTATTGGCTTCACTTTCTCAGATCTGAGTCTCCAAGGTGCTAGAAACATGTCTACCGACAGTTGCAGACTCCCTTCTGGCACTAGAAAGGAACGGGTTGATTCCTGGCTTTAGTTTGAAGATCCTAGTTAAGGACTCATTATCCTGGCTGAGGACAGACACCTACCTGCCTACTCCTTGGACCACTAGCTGTGGCCGTGTGTGCACAGGTGGGCATGCTACTAAGTCCAAGGATGATGTCCAGAAGAGGTGGGGTCTGTGACCAGAAGAAGGTGGAGGGGGGAAGTACTGCACAGATCCAGGCATGAGAAGTCTACCCCATGTCCCAGACCAAGCTTCACCTTCACCCCAGCCTGCCTCCCTCACCCATCCACACTCTCTCTTCCTCCTCCTCCACATCTCAGGGGATGGCATCAGCCAGTGGCTGGAACCGGAAATGCAGAAGTCAAGCTGTATTCCGCCCTCTTGCTTGCTTAATTCCCGTTGGAATGAATCACCCAGCCCTCATATGGTGCCCATGAACTCCTCACACATCTATTCCTTTCTCCACCCCCCACTCCCCTCCCTGCACCTGCTCTAGCGTAGAATTTCAATCTTTGCCTGTGATGCAATGAGAATGGGTCTTCTTTCTCCTTGTTGTACCTCCCTCTATTCTAACTTCCACACTCCGGCAACAGTTATTTTTTTCCCAAATGATACAAGTGATTAAGAGACATTTTCTGTGTCTCTTCCCTGCTCAATATTTTTTTAATGGCTCCCCATTAAGGGTAGCTACATAATTTCTGGGGCTTGGAAAAATATTCAGAAAGCAAGGGAAAAGTGAATTGAATGTCCTAAAATATGAAGATTTTTCCTTTTTGTTTTCTTTCTTTTCTTTCTTTCTTTCTTTCTTTCTTACTAGTCTGTGTCTCAATTTGTCATGGTGTTTTTATTGGCCATTTAATGTTGTTCTAAGTAAAGAAATACTTGAATTATAAGTTCTTAGCATGAATTCTACTGTTCATGTTTATATTGTGTAATGCCAGCTTTAAATGCAAATGTAAGAGCATTTAACTCATATGTGGAATCTCTGAAAGGATACAATTGATATTTTGTGACCCATTGCACAAAGTAACCCAACTGTTTTTATCTCACTTTTTTAAGCTTCATTTATTTTGAGAGAGAGAGAGAGAGAAAGGGGGAGGGGCATAGAGAGGGGGCAAGAGAGGATCTCAAGCAGGCTCCTCACTGTCAGTGCAGAGCCGGCTGCAGGGCTCTATCTCACGAACTGTGAGATCATGACCTGAGTTGAAATCAAGAGTTGGATGCTTAACCGACTGAGCCACCCAAGTACCTCTGTCTCGCTTCTTAATATGGACACACAGTGGAAGATGGTGGCTTCCATAATATGCTTCCCTTGGCCTTGTTTTGAGCTGCTAAACCCCCATGCATAGTAGGTCCGCTGGAATTCTGTGCTCCCAGAGCATGAGGAATACTACATGTGAATGAAACAGCAAGATAATGCAGCCACAAATACTGCACATATTTCCACTGCTCACATGCCTGCTCCAATGTCCCACTGGACTTCACTTACAGGGCACAAGTAGAAAGAAAAAATTATTAAGAATTTCAAGATGGCCGACAGCAGAACAGTAAACCAAGCAAGGGGCCCATCTTATCATGGAATCCCGGGGGAATGTACAGAGTCACATCAGCCCGAGAAGCTAGTTCTGCTTCCTATTTTCCATAGGGTGGGTTCAAACCACTTCAGAGGAAATACTGGACCCTTCACGATAAAACCTGAGCCTCATCTTTTTCCTTTATCCTGTCACCTACTTTCTCTGTTCCACAGAATTTTTTCTCCTGCAAGGATGAACATCTTTGTATTTTCTCTCACACCATTCTCGTTGCCTGAAATGTCTCAGACCCTCTGCTCATCTTGTCTCAGTGCAAAGGCCCCCTTCTCTGTAAAGACTGTCTTCACGCCCCTAAGAAGACTGAGTTCTTCTGCATTTCCCTGCACTCTGAGACAGCCTGTGGTCATCATGCATTGCATCACCATTGCTAAGACTGTAAGCTCTTTGGGGACAGGAATGGTCTCTTTTCTGATTTGAGTTCTCAGTGTCCAGCAGGGTGTCTGGCAAATGAGGGGAGGTCACACAATGGAATAGTTATGAATGGAAAGAATGAAACAATGTCTGGCAGTAGGCATTCATTCACTAAGCCATTCTTTCAAAAATATCTACTGAAAGCCTATGAAATAGTGGGGTCTGTGCCATATCTGTCCTTCCTTCAACAAATAGTGTCTACAGCATGTCAGGACTCACATTGGTTGCTGGGAACACAGGGTGAGCAAGGCAGGCAGAGGCCTCTTCCTTCTAAGACCTTACACTCCAGTTGGCTCTCGGTAAATGTCATTTCACCTCCTCCCCCTTTCCCTGCCCCTCCCAAGAGGTAACCAAATCAGTCATACATATTTTAGGACTTTCTCTGCTTCCACCTTCTGCTCTGGATTCCCTTTCTCTGTAACATTCTCGGCTACCAAAAGATGAATGCTTGATCATGCCAGAGCTGTTCGGTTTTCTTTTTTGTTTTCAACCACTACAGAGGTTACCGTGGAATGGACATGAAGCCGGCTCCGAAACCCCTGCACCAGCCTGGGTCATCTCACTAGATTATTCTGGAGGTTATTCCCCTGAGGCTCAACAAAGTCACTAACTGCTGACCACTGTTTTCATTCCCTTCCTCTCACCTAATCATTTCTCTCACACATTTGAGAGAACACAAACCATATCTGTTACAAGAACACAAACCATATCTGGTCATGAAAACTGTGTGTGTCTCACAGGGAGTGCAGCTGACTCCAGAGCTCAGCTCAGGCTAACTGGAGAAAGGACGGAACTGTTGCCTGGGTGCTGGAGTTCTCGCTGACATAGGCCATTTTCCCTTCTCCCTTCTCTTCTCCCTGACCCTCCCTGTAGAAGTGTTTTCAGCGGAGAAGAATGTTATGAAAGTCTTCTTTATACAAGTACCCTTACTCATACAGAGCTTATGTTACCCAGTGTTCTCTCAGCTGAGATGAAATGTTTCATCCTTAATCATGGCTAAGAGGGGAAATATTTTGGAAAGTCTGAGCAAACTTACTTCAGAGACTATTTATGACTTAGAGAATTCAACTGTAGAAATCTTTTAGGTGAAGAAGTTGTGGAAAGGTTATACTATGGACAGAATTGTGTCTCCCCTGCCCCAAATCATATATTGAAGCCCTGACCCCAATGTGATGATATTTGGAGATGGGTCCTTTGGGAGGTAATTAGGGTTAGGTGGGTCTTGAGGGTGGGCCTCTCATGATGAAATTAGTGCCTTTATGAGGAGAGGAAGAGAGAGAGATTCTCCCTTCCCCCATGTGAGGAGACAGTGAGAAGGTGGCCACCTATAAGCCAGGAAGAAGGCTCTGACCAGGAACTGAAATGGCCAGCACTTTGATCTTGGACTTCTCAGCCTCCAGAGGCCGTAATTAATTTCTACTCACTTCGGTTAAGTGCTGATCACTGCTGAATAGTTTGAGTCCCTACAGGGCATGTCAGAGGCTAGACTGACCACATCAACCGTTGTAGCCACTCACTGCACATTATTGATTTAAATGATGACTAGGGTGGCTCAGTCAGTTGAGCGTCCAACTTGGGCTCAAGTCATGATCTCACAGTTTGTGGGTTCAAGACCCGTGTCAGGCTCTTGTGCTGACAGCTCAGAGCCTGGAGCCTGCTTCGGTTTCTGTGTCTCCCTCTCTCTCTGCCCCTCCCCCACTCACACTCTGTCCCTTTCAAAAATAAATAAACGTTAAAAAAAAAATTTTTTTTTAAATGACTGACTCCAGCTGAGCTCTGACACATTGAAAGTGACAATGGATTCCTGGATCCAGTGACCGCTTGAAATCATTCCCAATACATAGATAGGTTTTCATAGAATTCTTGTTCCTAAAGAAACATTGTTATGGAGAACTCAGCTCTTAGTCACAGCATTTTGGCTCACTCTGCTCCCCCAGAAAGTGTTGGAGGAGGTAATTGGGAGGACATGACCAGCAGTCGACCAGCAAGCTGGACTCAGGCAATCAGAGCCTCCTCGCCCTCTCCCCTGTCTGTGGAATGTATATTCTGCTCACTGTTCCCACAGTGGGAGCTGTTCCAGGGATGTAGCCTTGGGACAGTACGATGCTGTTGAGACCACCTGGATGGTGTATGTGACCAAACCAAGTTAAGGCCTATCTATAAATATGAAGATGCTGGTGGGCAGGGATTGACTCTCTCATGGCCGCCCAAATAAGCCTCATGAGTAACTTCCCTTGCTTATTAAACCTGCCACCTACCAATCTGGAGTGGCTTGCCTCTTTCTTCCACCTCTCTCTGCCCTCCATGTATGGGGCCAGTTTGCGGACCAAGGTCACTGAAGATTTAAACAAGGCGAAGGGATGATTCCTCTCTAGCTCGAAATCGCTCTCTAGCACCTTTACCTATCAAATACAACACTTTGCTTGGCATAGAATGATGATAATAATAGCAATAATAATAATAGGCAGTGATACCTTACACAAATGGAGGTCTAATACATGCCAGATGTTGTGCTAGATATCTATCATCTACCTATCTATCTATCTATCTATCTATCTATCTATCTATCTATCTCAACAGCCGTCCAAGATACATGCCATTATTTCTGTCTTGTGTGTTAGGAAACAGAGGCCTACCTAGCGAGCTTGGAGGTGGGTTTGAGATTTGGATTCAGATCTATCTGATTCCAACGCACATGCTTTGCTCACACACTGCACTGCCCCCCTGCATCCAAAATATGTTTCTATACCCGGATCCTGCTTTCTGGGATACTATACAATTAACAACTGAAGTTAGGAACACACAATTCTGCTGGTCCAGAGAACAATGAAAATGTGTCCTGAAGTAGGACTCCTCTTGCAAGGATTCCTGTGATCCAGCATCTCAGGAACAAGGTGTGTGCCCCACATCATCAAATTGCCAGTTTGTCATTAAGAGAAAGTGTTTTTGAGGAGGGTTAGAAAATCTTGAGGAAAGAAAACATATGTTTTCTTCACTTTTTAAAATGTTTTTATTTTTTTTATTTTATTTATTTAAAAAAAAATTTTTTTTGACGTTTATTTATTTTTGAGACAGAGAGACAGAGCATGAAGGGGGGAGGGGCAGAGAGAGAAGGAGACACAGATCGGAAGCAGGCTCCAGGCTCTGAGCCATCAGCCCAGAGCCTGACGCGGGGCTCGAACTCACGGACCGCGTGATCGTGACCTGAGCTGAAGTCGGACGCTTAACCGACTGTGCCACCCAGGCGCCCCTAAAATGTTTTTTAATTATTTTTAAGACAGAGACAGAGCCTGATCAGGGGAGGGGCAGAGAGAGAGGGAGACAGAGAATCCGAAGCAGGCGCCAGGCTCTGAGCTCTCAGCACAGAGCCTGATACGGGCACGAACTCACAAACCTCGAGATGATGACCTGAGCTGAAGTTGGATGCTTAACCGAATGAGCCACCCAGGTACCCCCCCCCCCCCCTTTTTTTTCCTTATTAAAGAGAGTAGACTGGATGTAATGAATTCTATTCTTGGTGTGTCAAGGCTATTTTTTATAAGCATGAGTTGTGATTGTCTAACATAAATAGCGTCATCCCTGCAGCTATTGTGGGCTGCTTATAGGGAGATTTTGCCTCTGTTAGCCGGCACGGGTCGCCTTGTTTTGCTTTGTTTCTGTTGCTTCTGTCTTTATGCCTCCTTTTATGCAGTCAGCCGTCACTTTTCCTGATGTCAAAGGGATTTCTTCCGGTAGTTTTTCTCCACTTCCCCAGTTCCCAATTTACTATATCTAATCTGCTATTCTTCAAAAACCATCTTGAGTTTATTGAATCGGGAGCTTTGTTTTTCAAAGAACTTTAATCACAGGGAGGAAGGGTGTACCGTTGCCTCCATATTCTTGCTGGAGACAAAGTATGCAGGCTTATGAAGGTGCTCATTCTTGCCACCATCTTCTTTGTTTTTTTTTCTAGATTTGTGCCCATGCTTTAGGTATTTCAACCTGCTGCAAGTCTGGTCTTTGGACAAGATGTCATTACTCATATAGTAATGATAGATGCTTTTACTTCCAAGGAAGAGACAGCCTTACCCAAACTGGCTTAAACAATAAGGAAATGTGTTATATCATATGACATTCAGTCCAGATAGGGCAGGCTTCAGGGTTGCTTGATTTAATGACTCCACGGTGTTATCGGAGACCCAGATCTTTCTATCTCCTAGTTTCCATCTCTAGAATGGCTCGTGGTTATAAGATGGCTGTTAGCAGCAATGGAGGCCTCATCTGACGGAAGTGAAAGAATCATTGCTACAAACATGAAATGTAAGTTCTTCTCTTTAATCTGATTGGCCAGTTTAAGTAACAAGCCCACCTCTGGACCAATGACATCTGCTGGGGGAATTCAGTGCTCTGATTGGCCTAGACTAAAAGTCAGCAAATGTTTTCTAAAGAGGACCAGGCAGGAAATGTTTACTTAGGTTTTGGGAGCCCCACAATCTCTGCCACACTACTCAACTCTGCGGTTGTATCACAAAAGCAGCCAGATGGAAATAATGGGTGTGGTTGTTTTCAAACAAACATCATTTTCAAAAACAAGTAATAGGGCCACGGGCTGACCTCTGGTCCATACTAACAAGGATCCACCCCGGAGCCTAGAGATGAATCAGTGTCTCCAGAGTCAGGTGGGGTAGGACTGGACATGTATGAAGACCCAGGGCATGTTCTGTTGGGAAGGAAGGGGGTGCCAGTAGCGGCCAATGGTTTACTGCATTGCCCTTTGCAGGAGTGGAGTTTAAAACCAATACCATATACCTTTTTCAATGGCCATGAAGGTAGAGAGAAGGACTTTTGAATGCTGGCTGACCATATGCATTTGATACAGCTTATCATTGAACTGATCACTTTAAGAACCGCTCTCTTCTTGCTGGGTCTTTCCTTACCTGGGGGCTCTAGCCTTACACACTTCCTGGAAGGTGACAGGTTCTCCTGAGTCTTTCCACTCCTTTCTTAGAAACACACTCTCTCCTCCTCCCTACTATTCTCTTGGTTATATCCTAGTCATCCCTTAAAACCATGCTGCATCATCTTGGAAACCTTCCCTAAGGTGGGATCCTTCTCATTTAAGGTCCACACAGCCCTGTACATAACTCTATTAAGGCACGTGGCACCCTGTGCTGTAAAGATCTGTTTACAGGTGGGTTTTCCCACCTGGCTGCACCATCCATTTGTTCCATTGTGTGTCGCAGTCCCTGGTTAACACAGCCCTTGCCTTTAGCAGTTCCTCAATACGTGTGTCTTTTTTTTTTTTTTTAGTAGTTTTATTTTTTTAATGTTTATTTTTGAGAGAGAGAGAGCGAGCGAGCAGGGGAGGTGCAGAGAGAGACAGAGACATAGAATCTGAAACAGGCTCCAGGCTCTGAGCTGTCAGCACAGAGCCCGACGCGGGGCTCGAACTCACAAACCGTGAGATCATGATTTGAGGCGAAATTGGACGCTTAACTGACTGAGCCACCCCGGTGCCCCTATCAATATGTGTTTCTCAACTGAAGGAGCATTCATGTCTTGGATGATGAAACTAATTATGTGTGAGGTGATATCATTGAGATCAGAGTAGGAACATGGATACAACAAAACCTTGGTTTGTGAGCGTAATTCATTCTTTGCAATCCAAAGCACTTGTATATCAAAGCGAATTTCAAGAGCCATCGGCTCGGTTGTGATCACGTGATATTTGGTGTCACGTACTACACCTATTGCAAGACATCGCTCCTTCATCAAGTTGAAATTTATTAGAAATGTTTGCTCGTCTTGTGGAACACTTGCAGAACGAGTTACTCGCAATCCAAGGCTTTACTGGTACGTTATTTTTGTTCCGAATGCTTTTCTCGTTAAACTGGAATTACTGAAGTTTGACCCCTCTGGTCTCCACACGTGAGTCAGATTTGATGGCTTCCATGTGCCTGTGTCATTAGGTGTGACTTCAGCTTCCATTCTGCAGCTCTGCCCGTGCTGTGAGACCCCGCCCAATCCATATTCCCATATTCACACGCCCCACCCCCAATCTACACATGAAGAAGTGAGGTCCCCTGGCCTCTGGCTCGCTATAGAGAAGTCAGTGCAGGAGGTTCTGACTTTTCAGTCTCTCTGGATTTCTTCCTGAGGTGTGTCCTTGCTGAGAGTGGAGCTCCACTCCTGAATGACTTGGGACTGAGTGGATTTGCAAGGTGAAGCAAGCACACCGGTGGGCAGAGGAAGGTTTCTCCTGAACCCCTCCTGCAGCAAGTGTCCAGGAGTGGGCTTGGAGGGAAAAACCACCCTGCCCTGGGACCTGCCTGGTTGTGTAGCTTCTCTAATCTTCGGCTATCTCACTGATAAGGTGAAGATAATAGAAGTCTCTACATCATAAGATTTTTATGAGGATTCAGTAAAATAACATATGTATAGTTACTCCTTGCTTCCTGGCATACAGTGAGTTACTTATTGGCATACAGTAAGCGCTCAATAACAAGCTACTAATAGATACCCAAAATGTGCATGCATGTGTGTGTAATTGACGATTTTAAGAAATTTAATTTTCCGGTCTAGAGATTCCAGATATGACTCATCTAAACCTCTCGGGCAAGGTTTTTTTAATATGAGACATTACAAAACACGCCAACTAAGAAGCAAGAAAACGCAATTCAAGATCAGGATTAAGTTCAGCTGTAACAGCAACTTCAATTAACCATGGTTTAAACAACACAGAAGCTTGTGTTTCACATAAAAGCCTAAAATTGGCAGTCTCGAGCTGGTATGGTGGCTTTATTCTATGACGTTCTTAGAAATGCAGGCTCTCTGTAAGCTTTTTTTCTCCCCAGTTTTTTAAAAAAAATAATTTATTTACTTTTTAAATTTATATCCAAGTTAGTTAGCATATAGTGCAATAATGATTTCAGGAGTAGATTCCTTAATCCCTCTTACCCATTTAGCCCATCCCCCCCTCCCAAAACCCCTCCAGTAACCCTCAGTTTGTTCTCTATATTTAAGAGTCTCTTATGTTTTGTCCCCCTGCCTGTTTTTATATTATTTTTGCTTCCCTTCCCTTATGTTCATCTGTTTTGTATCTTAAAGTCCTCATATGAGTGAAGTCATGATATTTGTCTTTCTCTGACTGATTTCGCTTAGCATAATACCCTCTAGTTCCATCCACGTTGTTGCAAATGGCAAGATTTCATTCTTTTTGATACTCTATTGTGTATATATATATACACCACATCTTCTTTATCCATTCATCCGTCGATGGACATTTGGGTTCTTTCCATACTTTGGCCATTGTTGATAGTTGCTGCTATAAACATGGGGGTGCATGTGTCCCTTCGAAACAGTACACCTGTATCCCTTAGATAAATACCTAGTAGTGCAATTGCTGGGTCGTAGGGTAGTTCTATTTTTAATTTTTTTTGAGGAACCTCCATACTGTTTTCCAGAGTGGCTGCACCAGTCTGCATTCCCACCAGCAGTGCCAAAGAGATCCTCTTTCTCCACATCCTCGCCAACCTCTGTCATTGCCTGAGTTTGTTAATGTTAGTCACTCTGATAGGTGTGAGGTGGTATCTCATTGTGGTTTTGATTTGTATTTCCCTGATGATGAGTGAAGTTGAACATTTTTTCATGTGTCAGTTGGCCATCTGGATGTCTTCTTTGGAGAAGTGTCTATTCATGTCTTTTGCCTATTTCTTTACTGGATTATTTTTTTGGGGGGTATTGAGTTTGACAAGTTCTTTATAGATTTTGCATACTAACGCTTCATATGATATGTCATTTGCAAATATCTTCTCCCATTCTGTCGGTTGCCTTTTACTTTTGCTGATTGTTTCCTTTGCTGTGCAGAAGCTCTTTATTTTGATGAGGTCCCAATAGTTCGTTTTTGCTTTCGTTTCCCTTGCCTCTAGAGACATGTCGAGTAAGAAGTTGCTGTGGCCAAGATCAAAGAGGTTTTTGCCTGCTTTCCCCTTGAGGATTTTGATGGCTTCCTGTCTTACATTTAGGTCTTTCATCCATTTTGAGTTTATTTTTGTGTCTGGTGTAAGAAAGTGGTCCAGGTTCATTCTTCTGCATGTCGCTGTCCAGTTTTCCCAGCACCACTTGCTGAAGAGACTGTCTTTATTCCATTGGATATTCTTTCCTGCTTTGTCAAAGATTAGTTGGCCATATGTTTGTGGGTACATTTCTGGGTTCTCTATTCTGTTCCATTGAGCTGAGTGTCTGTTTTTGTGCCAGTACCATACTGTCTTGATGATTACAGCTTTGTAGTATAGCTGGAAGTCTGCGATTGTGATGCCTCCTGCTTTGGTTTTCTTTTTCAAGATTGCTTTGGCTAATCGGAAGTCTTTTCTGGTTTGATACAAATTCTAGGATTGTTTGTTCTAGCTCTGTGAAGAATGCTGGTGTTATTTTGATAGGGATCGATTAAGGGTATAATCGACAAAAAAAATTATATATACTTAAAGTATACAACTTGATGATTGATACATTGTGAAATGACAACCACAATCAAATTAATTAATGGATCCATCATCTTATAGTTACTTTTGGGGGGGGGGTAGAATCCTTGAGATCTACTTTCTTAGCAAATTTCAAGTATATATTATTATTAACTATACTCACCATATTTCCACCATAGATCCTCCAAACTAATTCATCTTATAACTGTAAGTTTGTACTCTTGGACCAACATTTCTCCATTTCCTCCACCTCCCAGGCAACCAGCATTCTATTCTCTTTTTCCGATGAGTTCGACCTTTTGTTTTGTTTTGTTTTTTTAAAGATTCCACACAGGAGAGGTGCCTGGGTGGCTCTGTCAATTAAGTGTCCAACTCTTGATTTTGGCTCAGGTTGTAATCTCATGGTTTGTGGGTTCAAGCCCCGAGTCAGGCTCCGTGCTGACAGCTTGGAGCCTGCTCGGTATTCTCTCTCTCCCTCTCTCTTTGCCCCTCCCCCACTTGCGATCTCTCTCTCTCTCTCTCTCTCTCTCAAAAATAAGTAAATAAACATTAAAAAAAGATACCACATATGAGTGGAGTACACCATATTTGTCTTTGTCTGTCATATCTGTCTTTGTCTTATTTAATTTAGCATACTCTCCTCCAGGTTCATCTATGTTGTTATAAATGGCAGGATTTCATTCTTTTTTATGTGAAATATATAAGAGGCCTACTCGGCTTGAGCCATCAAATCTAAGGTCCAGGTGGTAGGAAGTAAAAAAAGGGCAAAGAAGACAAAGTAAGTGTTACATGCCAGTTCTCTCTCTTTTTATTTATGGGGCCCCTGGGTGGCTCAGTTGGTTAAGCATCTGACTTTAGCTCAGGTCATGATCTTATGGTTCGTGGGTTCAAGCCCTACAGCGGGCTCCGTGCTGACAGCTCAGAGCCTGACGCGGGGCTCGAACTCACGGACCGCGAGATCGTGACCTGGCTGAAGTCGGACGCTTAACCGACTGCGCCACCCAGGCGCCCCAACATTAAAATTTTTTTAAAAAATTATTTATTTAAGTAATCTCTATATCCAATGTAGGGCTCCACCTCACAGCCCTGAGATTCAGGGTCACACACTCCCTCCAGCTGAGCCAGCCAGGTGCCCCCATGCCAGTTCTCTTTTAAGGAAGATTCCTGAAAGCTGCCACGGGACACTTCAGCTTACATCCTTACAGCCAGAATTGAGTCACATGGCCTCATCTAGCTGCAAAGGAGGCTGAGAAATCCAGTCTTTATTCCGTATTGCCCTGTGCCCCTGCCAAAGTCAGGACTTCTGTTGCAATGGAGGAAAAGGGAAGATAAATACCGAAAACAATCTTTGCCACAAAACCCCATCCATGTCTCCTTGTAATATTCATATACTTAGCGACTTTGAGCGAACTCCCCAAATTTCACTGTATTCTTTGTGATACATTCAATAAATAGGGCATTATACTTGCACCAATACACAGGCAATAAATCTAGGCACTGCGGTACAAGGATAAACAAGAAAAAGTTTCTCCCCAGATGAAATTAGTACAATGTTTCACGTGCTGAACCAGTGGGGGTAACAGAGTGTTACTAGACAAGAAGGAAGAAATTATTAAAGCTTCTGGAGGTCATAGGGGAGGGCCTGAGGATGCTTCAAAGAAAATGGCTTTTGTTTGGGATGTTGGCAGATAAAGAGAACTCTTCTAGAAATGAGCAGATACAAGCCAAAAATCAGTGGCTGGGAGCATTCTCAGCTGTAGGCAAGAGATTCTTGGCTCAACTAAGTGAATTCAAGCAAAGAGTTAGGGAGAAATGGAAAAACCCTCTCCCTCCCCATTCTGTGCGCCCTAAGGGGCCAGCAGGAAAGAATGGAATACAATGATTTTTTTTTTTTTATTTTCAATGATGAAACTTGGCTAGATCACTTACTGCCTTAGTCCAAATTCTTTCCCCTGAAATATTGGATACTTTTCATGCTGAAGAACAAATACAGTATAATGTGAATGGGGCAGAGAGCCCCTTTTAAGAGACAGATCAAGAGTATCGTGCTGTAGAAATAGCAGATGTATGTATGATATAAAGTTTCTTCTAAAATAATAGAAAATAATCTCATTGAAAGAGTGTCAGAGGTCTGGGAAAAAATTGATGCCCAAAATGTGCGTGCGTGTGTAATGATGTTAATAAAAGCAATCTCACCTACTTTATTAGTATGAATGGAGAAATGGAGTGGTAATGTTAAATAGCTTTCCCAAATCATGGGGCATTATTGTGGAAAAAACCCCAACTTTCTCCTTCTTGGCAATGTTGGTTTTTTTTGTTTGTTTGTTTTGTTTTGTTTTGTTTTGTTTTTTTAAATTTATTTATTTATTTTAATGTTTTATTTATTTTTGAGACAGGGAGAGACAGAGCATGAACAGGGGAGGGTCAGAGAGAGGGAGACACAGAATCTGAAACAGGCTCCAGGCTCTGAGCTGTCAGCACAGAGCCTGACGCGGGGCTTGAGCTCACTGACCGTGAGATCATGACCTGAGCCGATGTCGGACGCTTAACCGACTGAGCCACCCAGGCGCCCCTGTTTTGTTTTGTTTTTGAGAGAGAGAGAGAGCACAAGCAGGGGAGAGGGGCAGAGAGAGAGCAAAAAAAAATTTTTAAGCAACCTCCATACTCAGGATGGAGAGACCTAAGGGATCATGACCTAAGCCGAAATCAAAAGTCAGATGCTCAACCAGGCACCCCCTCATTCTTGGCAGTGTTTGGTTCCCCCAGTTACTAAGCCTCTTTTGAATGTGGACATAGGGTTATTTCCTATGCTGCATTCACGTAACATTTCAGGTTATAGTTATATAATTTTTCATTACTCATTTAACAAATATTTCTTGAGCACTTAATATTCATCTACAAAATCTATGTGGTGGCTTTAAATCTTCTATATTGCCCAGGTTCATCCCAGGTACTACTTTTTCAAGTGGAGTTGTTTGTTAGGGGCTCACATCACATTTCCTCATGCAGAGGAGCAGTGAATTTTATGTTCCCATGGCTTAGGGATCTCTCTGGGAAACTGATGGATGTTGGGGGAGGTCTCTCCACACACCGATGTACCCAAAGGCATAACCTTAGGGACTGACTGACAATTTTGTGGCCCATTCGTGGGCTCTCTGGGCCCTTAAAAACAAGTCACAGATTGGGGAGTTGTACCAATAAGATTCCCTCTAACTGGGAATTCCAAGAATCATTTGTGATAAGAACCGGGTGGCCTCTACCTGTTTGAAGGTCAGCTGGATAAAACACCAACACCGGTGGAAAGGTCTCTATCAACCACTGGGGGACTCCTGCTATAGGCAGAGAAATCAGGGAATGAAAATCTTTTCAAAATGTGAAATAGATCCTCTTACCTGTTCAAACTAAGGTTCCCCCATTACGGGCACTGTAAAATCCAGTCTTTCCCATAGCCTGAAGGTTCTACCTTTTCTGGCCCCTGCCTCGCTCCACCCCTGCCCCTGACTCCCTTCACTCCAACAACACAGCCCTATTGTCTGGTCTCAAGCTCATGAAGCTGATGCCTGTCTCTTCTGCTTGGAGTTCTCTTATTCCAGACCTTCTCATGGAACCTCTTCCTGCCATTCAGGTCTCAGTCCAAGACTCTTGCCTTCTGAATCTAAAGGAGCCCCATTCATTCTCTATTGTTTACAGTTATTTTATTCCTGGCACTTGTCATTGTCACACTTTTCTTCTTTCTTTATATGTTTATTGTTAATTCTGAACCCAAAGGATGAGATCCCAAGAGAGTGGGAGGGATCTTGTCTGTCTCATTCCCTGCTGTATTCTCAAATTTGAGGACAATACCTAGCACACAGTTGGTGCTCAATATAAAAGTTATCATTTAAATAAATGAACAAATAAATAAATGAATGAGGGCAGTAGTAGAAAAACTTGCTTCCTTTCTATTCTAATTTCATCCTATTAACAGAAGAAGTGGTTTGGGGAATGAAGGATTTATACAGAGAAAGTCCATGAATGGTCTCAGCATCAAAGTGATGGGGTGTAGTGAGCCTACAGAATCAGGAGTCAGACTTGCCGAGTTCAGTTCCCAGCTCTGCTGCTATATGACCTCTGGTAAGTTCTTTAAACTCTCTGCAAAATGGGCATGATGGCAAAATTACCTGTTGTTGTTTTGAGTGTTCAATGAACACAAACAAAGCTCTTAGGATAGTGACTAGCCCATACTAAATTATTATTATTGAGCAGATGTTTGGTAAACTTCAAGCCTCTTCTTGCATGCCCACCTTCTGCCCCCACCTCATGGTCAGCTTTCCCAAATGCCAAGCATTGCCTAGGAAGACTGGAGGCTACCCCAATTCCCAAACTCTCCCTATGACACTCCCATGGGCTAAAGAAATTTCTAAGTGCCTTGGGTTTAACTTTCATTCCATTCCTTTTTCTCTTACTGAAGAAAACACTTTGGAAGACAAGGGTAGTTATTAGAAGGACACCTCGAATCTTTTCAAACTTGAAAACAAAAGTGTAAATCATTAGAAAAGTTGGTCATCTCTGAAGTGACCAAGACAAATGAGATTTGAGAGCTACTGGCTTCATGGCATACTGAGAAAGGAAGGGATTGAAAATGAAATGAGAAGAAATCTCTGAGCAGTAACACTTGTGGTCCCAGGCTAGAGCTGATGACCTTGTCTGCAAGTGTCATGGAAGCAGGTCCCAGAGAGGAATCTTCCCTGAATCCCATCTGGGAAGTTACACTGTCCACCAACCATAATGGAATTGGATCCCTTCTCCTCCATAGGGGAAATGCCAAACATGTGTCCTCAAGTAAACAGAAAGAGAAGCCATCCCCTTAGTAATAAAACATAAATGGTTGACACCAAATTCCTTCAGCAACATAATTAATTAAAAAACGTTAAAGCTTGGGGCGCCTGGGTGGCGCAGTCGGTTAAGCGTCCGACTTCAGCCAGGTCACGATCTCGCAGTCTGTGAGTTCGAGCCCCGCGTCGGGCTCTGTGCTGACGGCTCGGAGCCTGGAGCCTGTTTCCGATTCTGTGTCTCCCTCTCTCTCTGCCCCTCCCCCGTTCATGCTCTGTCTCTCTCTGTCCCAAAAATAAATAAAAAACGTTGAAAAAAATTAAAAAAAAAACAAAACACCGTTAAAGCTTGAAAAAGTCTATTAGCAGAGATAAGAATAAATAGCCCATATACCCAAAGCTAGCAGAAGGAAGAAAATAATAAAGATTAGTTCAGGGATTTAAAAAATAAAGAATAGAAAAGAGACAGAGAAAATCAACAAAACAAAGAGTTGGTTCTTCAAAAAGAGCTTTGACAAATCTTTAGCTAGATTAACTAAGAAAGATAAGAGAAGGGTCACATAACTAAAATCAGAAAGAGCAGACATTACTACAGATCTTACAGAAAAAGGATTATAAAAGAGTATTATGAGGGTGCCTGGGGTGACTCAGTTGCTTAAGCATCCGACTTTGGCTCAGGTCATGATCTCATGGGTTTGTGGTTCTAGCTTCATATAAGGCTCTCTGACATCAGCACGGAGCCCTCTTCAGATCCTCTGTCACCCTCTCTCTCTGCCCCTCCCTTGCTTGTGCATGCAACTGTGTGCACGCGCACACGCACGCTCTCTCTCTCTCAAAAATCAACATTAAAAAATGAGTACTATGAACAGCACTAGCAAATTTGATAAGCTAAATGAAATAGACAAATTCTTAGAAACTCACAACCTACAAAGACCAACTCATGAAGAAATGTAAAATCTGAACAGACTTATAACTAATAAGAAAATTGAATCAGTGTTCAAAAACCTCATCTCCTCTCTGGCTTAGAGCATAGGACTCTTGATCTCAAGATTATGACTTTGCGTATGCAACGGGCACAGAGATTACTTAAAAAACAAACAAACCAAAAAACCTCACAACAAAGAAAAGCCCTAGGACAGGATGACTTCATCAGTGTAATGCCCTAAAGATTTAAAGAAGAATTAACACAAATCCTTCTCCAACTCTTCCAAAAACCTAAAGAGGAGGGACACTTTCAAATTCATTCTATAAGGTTAGCATTGACCTGATACCATAGCCAAACAAAGATGTTGCAAAAACAGAAAACTACAGATGAATATCCCTTATGAAAATTGAGTAAAAAATTCTCAACAAAATGCTAGCAAACAAAACACAACAGGACACAAAAGGATTATATACCATGACCAGGTGGCATTTATTCCAGCACCGTAAGGATGGTTCAACAAATGAATATCAGTTAATGTAATTCACTACATAAACAGAATGAAAGGGGAGAGCAAAAACACTTGAAAAATTCAATAGACTTTCATGAAAAAGAATAATCAAGAAACTAAAAATGGAAGGAAACTACCACTATTAACAAAGATCATATATGAAAAGCCCAAAGCTAACATCATACTCAATGGTGAAAAATTAAAACTTTTCCTATAAGATCAGGAGCAAGATCTGACTGCAATTGCCTTGACCCCATCAATTCAACATAGTATTGGAAAAAGCAAGTAGGCAAGAATTAGAAATAAAAGGAATTCAAACTAGAAAGGAATAAGTAAAAGTATCTCTGTTTGTGGAGGACATAATCTTTTTTTTAATATTTATTTATTTACTTTGAGAGAGAGAGAGCATGAGCAGAGGAGAAGTAGAGAGAGGGGGAGAGAGAGAATCCCAAGCAGGCTCTGCACTGTCAGCATGGAACCTGACATGGGGATTGATCCCATGAGCTGTGAGATCATGACCTGAACCCAAATCAAGGGTCAGATGTTTAACTGACTGAGCCATCCAGGCACCCCATGGATGACATAAGCTTATATGCAAAAACTCCAAAGATTCCACACATGCATCCAAACTGTTAGAGCTAACAAATGAGTTCAGCAAAGTTGCAGGATACCAAGTCAACATACAAAAATTAGTTTTTCTTTGCACTAACAATGAACAATCTGAAGAGGAAATAAACAATCCCAGGGGCACCTGGGTGGCTCAGTGGGTTAAGTGTCTGACTTTGGCTCAGGTCACAGTCTCGCTGCTCATGAGCTCGAGCCCTGCGTCAGGCTCTGTGCTGACACCTCAGAGCCTGGAGCCTGCTTTGGATTCTGTGTCTCCCTCTCTCTCTGTCCTTTCCCCGCTCATATTGTCTCTCTCTGCCTCTCAAAAAATAAATGAATGCTAAAATAAACAATCCCATTCACAATAATATCAAAAGGATAAAATACTCGGGAATAAACTTAACCAAGGAGGTGTAAGACTTGTACACTGACAAGCACAAAACATTGGTGAAAGTAATTAAAGAAGCCCTAAATAAATGGAAAGATATACCATGTTCATGGTTAGAAGGCTTAATATTGTTGAGATGCCCATGTTACTCAAAGCAGTCTGGAGATTCAATGCAATCTCTTTCAAAATCCCAATGACATTTTGTGCAGAAATAGAAAATCCCATCCTAAAATTCAGATAGAATCTCAAGGTAACCCAAATAGCCAAAATAATCTTGAAAAAGAATAAAGTTCGTGGCTTCACACTTCCTGATTTCAACTTACTACAAAACTATAGTAATGAAAGATATAAAGCCCAGTGGAGTAGAATAGAGTCCAGAAATAAACTTTTACATATATATTTGAATGATTTTTAACAAGGATGTCAGGACCATTCAATGGAGAAACAATGGACCTGGGAAAACCGGATACTCACAGGCAAAACAATGAAGTTGAAGTACACAATTCTCTATGTTGTGTTCTATCACAATCCTCATTTTTTGGTCTTTGTAAAGTCCTGCAAGGAGGTACTCCTAAAGACTAGTTATAGATCTGAATTCTAGTTCTGTATGTGAACTAGGTTATTTGACTGTCTTAGTTTGTGTTCTTTCCAAGCCAGACTCCATGACAAGGATTCGAACGTAAGTTGTTTCCTTGGCAAGTGCAAGAAAAGTGGGCAGGTGCTCCAGGAAGGGAAAGAAGCCAGTAAAGAGTGTGTTATGGAACCAGCGACTTCAACAACTGAAATTTAATTCCACAGAAAAATTCTGGGCAATGGTGTAAAACACACATCTTGGAATAATCCTACACAAGGGGCAAGGGACTTGGACATGCTGTGGGAGGAGGAAGAGGCTGTAGGAATTTTCTGGTGCTTCTGGCCTGCTGCAAGCACATGCCAGCTAAAGGGCCTTCAATAGTTCCAAAAAGAACCTTCAGATCCCTACATGTCCTTGCCGGGAGCTCCGTCAGCCTGACTACAGAGCTGGGTGAGGGCTGCAGGTGGGACATCCAGAGCAGCTGTCAATCAAGGCAGGCTAATCTGGTTCATACCCCAGCCCTACCATCATTAGCTGTAAGGTCTGTGCAAAGTTTACACCTTGCTTAAGCCTCAGTATTTAATCCTAAAAATTAACACCAGCCTTTATGAAGTTGTTGGGAACATTAGTTAAGAAAATGTATGTCAAGCGGTGCCTGGGTGGCTCAGTCAAGTGTCCAACTTCCACTCAGGTCATGATCTCTGTTGGTGAATTCGAGCCCCCGTCCACCCCCTGAAGGGCTTTGTGCTGACAGCTCAGAGCCTGGAGTCTGCTTCAGATTCTATGTCTCCCTCTCTCTCTGCTTCTTCCCTGCTTGGGATTTGTCTTTCTCTCTCTCTCTCTCTCTCAAAAATAAATAAACATTAAAAAGAAAAAAAGAAAAGAAAAGAAAAGAAAAGAATATGCACGTCAAGGTACGCCTGGATGGCTCACTCTGCTGAGGGTCTGACTCTTGATTTCAGCTCAGGTCACTGTCTCACAGTTGGTGGGATCAAGCCCTGCATCGGACTCTGTGCTGACAGTGCGGAGCCTGCTTGAGGTTCTCTCTTTGTCCTTCCCCTGTTCACGTGTTTTCGCTCGCTCTCTCTCTCTCTCTCTCTCTCAGCTCTTTCTCTCTCAAAATAAGTAAACTTAAAAACAATCTATTAAAAAAAGGGAAATGTACGTCAAGTAAACCCTGGCACATAGCAAGTGTTCAATACATTATATATATATATAAAATATATAACATATAATATATATATATGCTATATACACACACACAATATATATATTCTCTTTCTTTATCTCTCTCTCTCCACTATATATATATACATGTATATACATGTATATACATGTATATACATGTATATATGTGTGTGTGTGTGTGTGTGTGTATATATATATATATATATATATATATATATATATATATATAAAGTTCTGGGGGTAGCGAGACCAGGCAAACTGCCTTCTTGTTGAAAGGTAGCTTTAATAAGGCTTATTTTGGTCGAGGGGTGCTGCCTACTACCAACCACATCGGTAGCGGAAAGGCCCATTTGTATGTCAGACCATCACCCTATTGAGTATATACAACACAAACAGGATCTAGATTGTGATTCCAGAGCTTTCTGCAACTTTTGAAAAAGTAACACAAGAGAGATCACGTGGCCTGGCAGATGGCTTCCTGGCCCTCTCTGTCCTCAGTCTGTGGTTTAGTCCCATACCCAAGTCCCAGTTCAAGCCTTCCAGGTACCAGATGTGTGACCCTCCTCCCTGGGCAGCAGACGTGGGGAAACTGGGTGTGGGGGTGGGGAGGGTGCTTGCAGTTTTCCAAGGGAACCGTTTCCCTCAGGACACCTGAAAGACCTCCATGTGCTCTTTTTAGTTTGTGGCCGTGGGTCATTCCATTCCTAAACCATGAAATTTGTCTGGACAATAGTTTTTCACTGAAAGAAGAATGCTATCAAAGAGAAAACCTTTGTTTACAAAACCTCTAAAGGAACCAGATATAAATTGTTGATTTACCTGTGTGCTTATTTTTCAAATGAAAAAAGAAATATCTTTTAAAAAATTGCTCGTCATACAAAACATATTGACATTACAGGTTTGTCTTGTTTTTTTGTTTTTGTTTTTGTTTTTTGTTTTATTTTTTGCTATACTATTGAGAGGCTGAGGAAAGTCCTGTTACATTTAAAATTCTTTTTGTATTAAAAAAAGGGACTGGAAATAACTACATTTGGATGGCTCAAGGATATCAGAATGAGGGGCGCCCGGGTGGCTCAGGTGGTTAAGCATCCGACTTTGGCTCAGGTCATGAGCTTACGGTTTGGGAGTTTGAGCCCCGCATTGGATTCTGTGTTGAGAGTTCAAAGCCTGGAGCCTGCTTCGGATCCTGTGTCTCCCTCTCTCTCTGCCCCTTCCCTGCTCACATTCTCTCTCTCAAAAACAAATAAACATTAAAAAAAATTAGGGGTGCCTGGGTGGCTCAGTCAGTTGAGCGTCCCATTTTGGCTCAGGTCATGATCTCACAGTTTGTGAGTTTGAGCCCCGCTTCCGGCTCTGGGCTGACCGTTTGGAGCCTGGAACCTGCTTCAGATTCTGTGTCTCCCTTTCTCTCTGCCCCTTCCCCACTCATGGTCTGTCTCTCTGTGTCTCTCAAAAACAAATATTAAAAAAAAAAATTTTTTTTAATTAAAAAAGAAAAGAATATCAGAGTGAGAATCTGATTTGGATTTTAAAGCCTATCAGTGTCCCAAGCAACACTGTCGGTGACTACTTTGCAAGAGTACAAGCTAAAAGATACAAACTGTTCAATAAACATAGAAAATTACTGAGTTTGGAAAAGAGTGTCACTTTCTAGCTATTGCTGCTGAGAAGTGCTTTGCAGCATCTTCTGGGTATTTTAAAGCAAACAGGTCAAGATTTGCTTTCTGGTTTGAGGTAAGAGCAGCCTGAGCCGCAACCAGCAAATGTTACTGGTTTGTTCACTTTTCACATACTCTTCCTAAAGAACACCATGGAAAGTCACTAGTTTGATGGGTCTCCTTCTGACATTCTTTAGTATTACCCTTTTGTTCATAGACTGATTTCATTCAAGCCTTGTCAACAAGTTGTTAGTTTTGTTTTTTTACCTGCTGATTTCTCCTAACTTACATTTCATAGGCTGTGTCTCATGATACATTTTAACTCTTCTTGATTTCAGCCTTTTTACTTACCCAGTTACTCGAACTATCTACTGCGTGTAATACCCAAGGTTTCACACCCTATTCTGTTCAAAGAAATGACCAGAAAACCCCAAATAGAGTTCTTTTTACTTGCAAACTCACATAAGCCCTCATTTGGGACCGAGATTTCCTATTTGCTTCTCCATTTGGCAGAGCTTTGATTTTTACTTCCTGTCTGTTTGGTTCCAGAGTTCATGCATTTTCTTTAATATCACACACCTCTCTGGTTGAGTGCAAAACTAAAAAAAAAAAAAAAAAAAAAAAAAAGAAAAAAAAACCTTTATCTTTTTTTAAAATGGGTTTTTAATTTTTTTTTAAGTTTATTTATTTATTTTGAGAGAGACAGAGACAGCACGAGGTGAGGGGGTCAGAGAGAGAGAGACACAGAGAGAGAGAGAATCCTAAGTAGGGTCCATGCTGCCAGCGCAGGGCCCGATGTGGGACTCGAACCCACAAAGCCATGACATCATGACCTGGGCGGAAACCAAGACTCAGACGCTGAACCTACTGAGTCACCCAGGTACCCCCAAAATCTTTATCTTTTTTGTATGATTATATGATCAGTATTGCTGATATATCAGGACCAAGAGATAGGAAATTCATAACAAACAGCCAGCAGTAATCACCTCTGAAGCGCTTGAAATTGGTTGGGAAGTATTTTCATAATCTTAACAAAAATTTTTATTTCTTTCATTTACCTTTTCTAGTCATTTTGGAGTTGTTCCCCAGCACAGGTATTTAAGATGAAAAAAAAAAAAAAAAAGCATTCCTTACTCACTGTGTTTGCTTTTATATTTACTTTCATTACTGCCATTGAAACATCTCGTTCCTACCATTTTCCCCACAAGTAGGTAGAATTTGAGCAAAATCAAGGCATAAATAGGCTTTTGAGGGCTGATCCAGGAACCCTACCCCTTAGAAATTGCTTTTATGAGAAAAGATGTTCCAATTCTAAAAAAACAAAACCAAACCAAAGCAACCAACCAATCAATCAAACAAACAAAAAAACCAATTAGAACACAATGCTTTTGTACTTTGGACATGGCTGATTTGTACCAGGTTAATGGAATGGATTGAAAGATAAACTGAATTCACATCCTGGCTTTGCTTCCAGTTAGCTGTGCCATTTTGAGCAAGTTTCTGAATTCCCAACCTCTATTTCCTCTTTTATATCTTGGGGGAAATACGAGCTAGTTACTGCAGAGGGCTGCTATGGGGTATGAATGATATAATGTATATGAAGCACATAGTAAAAGCTCAACAAATACTATCAGGATCATGTTCCTAAGGTCACCTTTAGACCCTGAACTACGCAAGTTGGAACTAGAAAGATCAGGGCTCAGACCAAAAGTCCTTTCTAAGAGATACCCAGTGATTTATTACAGAGAGATTTGCACTAGTAAGGATTCCTTGTATGACCCTGGAAAATTTCAGTCTTTTGTGTCTCTTTTTTCTTCTTTAGGAGAGGTGTCATAATAATACCTGCCTCTCTCTTCTTTTTTCCTCCACCTTCATAGCGCTATACATGGATACATGTAAGATTGTATAAGTTTGATGTATACATTGTCATGATTTGACACATGTATATACTGAGAAATGATTACTACAATAAAGTTAGCTGACACATCCATCACCTCACATAATTGCCACTCTTTCAGTGGTAATAACACTTAAGGTCTACTCTCTCAACAACTTTCAAGGATAAAATACAGCGTTGTTAACCATAGCCACCATGCTGCACATTAGATTCTCAGAACTTATTCATCTTATAATTGAAAGTTTGTAGGGGCACCCTGCTGGCTCAGTCAGAAGAGCATGTGACTCTTGATCTGGGGGGTAGTGAGTTCGAGCCTCACATTGGGTGTAAAGATTACTTAAAACAAACAAACAAACAAACAAACAAAACAAACTTAAAGAAAAGGAAGTTTGTAACCTTTCACCAACCTGTCTCCAGTTCCCCTACCCCCATCCCCTGACATCCACCATTCTGCTATTTCTATAAGTTCAAAACCCTGCCTCACTTTAACTGACAGGACTACTGAGAAAATAAGGAAAGAGTCTTTGCTCAAGGTCTTTGAACTAAACAATGCCACACGTAAGGTGTCATGAACCTCAGACGTGGGCAACTTTACATATACACTCATTCTTCTTTGGCGAGTAAGCGGCTAAGAGCACAAATGAGAGAGGGCGCTGCAGCCACGTGGATCTGTGCTGGGATGATTGGGTTCCTCACATTCCACACTTTCTCACAAGCTTCAGTGGCATTGAAGAACTTTGGAGATGGATTGATTCAAGAGCTGGTCCCAGCTCTGCCACTTACCAGCTATGTGACCTTGAGCAAGTCAGTTCATTGCTCACGGGTAACAGCAGTATTTCCCTCAGAGGGACATGGTGAAGATGAAATGAGATGTTGTACACGGCACACTTATGACAGTGTTTGACACAGGCTCAGCACTCAAAACATTAGAGATGATGATGGTGGTGATGATGGTGGTGGTGACAGTGATGATGGTGATGATGGTGATGATGTTGGTGATGATACTGGTGATGATGGTGATGGTGGTGATGATGATGGTGGTGATGGTGGTGATAGTGGTAATAATAGTGGTGACAGTAACGGTGATGACAATGATGGTGGTAATGATTATGATGGTGATGGTGATGATGGTGGTGGTGATGATGATGGTAAAGATAGTGTGATGGGGATGATCATGGTGATAGTAATGGTGATGATGGAGATGGTGGTGGTGATGATGGTGATGATGGTGGTGATTTTGCTAATTTACTGCTTAGCTGTCTGCTCTTAAATATCACAGCTACTCATTTTTGGCTTTGAGTTACTGCTGTTACTATAGCCACAGGGGCTTAAAGTATAGACCTGAGCTCTCCAAAGGTATTCCCTTCTCTATTTTCTTTTTGAAACTGTTGCCCAGTTAAATTACAGTGTTGTTTCCATATCTACCTTCTATTTTATAATGCACATAATTGTTAAAGCAGAGAGCAAGGGAAAGAGAGGATATTAGACAGTATCTTTCTACATTTTCTTTTTTCATTTAATGTAATGAGTTTTCTGTGGGTTTTTTGTTTGTTTTTTTAAGAAATGATGATGCTGACAGAGTGTGCAGATTGTCATTTTGATGGGTCCTCCTAGCATATGACAAGATTTGATCAAGTTTTCAAAAACTGTTAGGTTTGTCAAAAGTCTACCCTGTACTTTGTCCAGACCTGCCATCTTCCACTACAAACATAGGACTCATCAGATAAAAGTGTTATCACAGCAGGGGTTGGCAGTCAGTGCTCCTTGGGCCCCCGTGCCACCTTCAACCTTAATAGCTACAATTTTAGGGGCGCCTGGGTGACTCAGTTGGTTGAGCATCTGATTTCAGCTCAGGTCGTGATCTTGCAGTTCGCGAGTTTGAGCCCCACATCAGGCTCACTGCTGTCAGCGCAGAGCCCGTTTCAGATCCTCTGTCCCCGTCTCTCTCTGCCCCTCCCCTGCTTGTGCTTTCTCTCTCTCTCTCAAAACTAAAATAAAACATTTTTAAAAATAGCTATAATTTTATATCCTGCAATTACAGATAAGATTTCACTTGAAAAGAGGTTCCACAGCTAAAATGTTTACACTTTTATATATGCATGTCTTCCCATGGGCTTACACAAGATACATATTTTACAAACAGGGAAAAACAATTCTAATTAGCCAGTTGTAGTGGGTCAGAAATGTAAGGGAGGAATGATGAGAAGCATAAGGAAAAAAGTGAGGGAGATAAAGACAGACAAATGCACTTGAGCAAGGAGGTACAGTTTTAAACATGTTTTGTTGATGGAGGTTTAACACATCCATGAAATCTGAGTCAACCACCAGCTAGCTCCTTAAGGATGGGAAACTGGGTTTTGAACATCCTTAGGAACTCATCTGGTAGCATGCAGGTGTGGCTGAATCCAGAAACTCAAAGACTGATTAGTTACTGCTCCCTTTCTTCCACCTCTAGGTCCTGCTTCCTTTGACTTCATGTTCAGACAGGATTTTGCCAACAGCAGTGGTGCCTGCTGCTTCCACAGTCCTTCTTTAGTGATCCCGGGGGTAGAGGATTAAGGGCTGGAAAAATACTCTTCCAGGGGCACCTGGGTGGCTCAGTCGGTTAAGTGTCCAGCTTCGGCTCAAGTCATGATCTCACGACTCAGGAGTTTGAGCCCCGTGTGGGGTTCTGTGGTAACGCTCGGAATCTGGAGCCGGCTTTGTATTCTGTGTCTCCCTCTCTCTTTGCCCCTCCCCCTCTCAAAAATAAATAAACATTAAAAAAAAAAAAGAAAAGAAAAATACTCTTCCAATATTACACGGAACAGTTCTAGGCTTGACTCTCATTAGCCTGACTTGAGTCCCGTGCCCATCCCTCAACCAATCACTGTGGTTAACAGGACAAAGCACTCTCATTAGACATTTCTGGGTCACATGTTCACTCGTGGAGCTAGAGTGAGAAAGCGAATCCCACCTGACATTCATGAATGTGAGTGCAAAAAGGAGGTGTTACCCCAAAGGAAAATCAGGATGCTATTCTCAAAGAGGAAAACAATTGATATCTATTACAGCCCTGAGGTTACCCTCTCGTTTCTCCTCTGGTTCACTCCAAAAATTCTTTTTTTTTATTTAAAAAAAAAATTTTTTTTAACATTTATTTTTGAGACAGAGAGAGACAGAGCATGAACGGGGGAGGGTCAGAGAGAGAGGGAGACACAGAATCTGAAACAGGTTCCAGGCTCTGAGCCGTCAGCACAGAGCCCGACACAGGGCTTGAACTCACAGACCACGAGATCATGACCTGAGCCGAAGTCGGACGCTTAACTGACTGAGCCACCCAGGCGCCCCCACTACAAAAATTCTTAAAAGTGAATATTGTAAAGAAGCCGTCAAAAACACCAGCTTTGAAATAAGACATTCTGTGTTTAAATTCTGTTACTGCCACTTGGTGAGTCCTGGGACAAATGACTTAACCTCATTGTGTTTCAGTGTTCTCTTTTCTAAAATAAAGATAATAGTGGCATTCATTTCATTGTTTGCCGAGAAGAGTAAATGAGAGGAGGCTAAAGTAACACTTGGATGCTTGGATCTAGTCAGTATATAATCAATGTCATATCTCACAGAAACTTTGTTAACTATTGTCTACTTAACCCATCCATCTGATAAATGTCTGTTCTTTTCTTTTTTAAGTTTATTTATTTATTCTTGAAAGAGAGAGAGAGTGTGTGCATGGGTACACATGCAAGTGGGGGAGAGGCAGAGAGAGAGAGGGAGAGGAAGAATCCCAAGCAGGCTCTGCACTGTCAGCGCAGAGCCCGATGTGGGGATCGAACCTGCGAAACTGTTGGATCATGACCTGAGCTGAGATCGAGAGTCAGACACTCAACCGACTGAGCCACTCACGTGCCCCTGGAGTCCATGCTTCATTCTCTCTTAAAACATACAGACAGACACCCACAACGCGTCCATGGTATGCTAAATATCTGGGCACTTCTGTTCTCACCTTCTGAGTTCCAATTGGTCCAAGACCTGTTTATTCCAGTTGTGCCTGTTGTGATTACATATTAATTATATTAAACCAAGGTCATGTAAATGTGAACAGAGAATTGTTTCTCTGAAACCTCTTTTGGATGCTTTGTGGATGTTTTGGAAAGACTTGGTTAAAAGGGAATTGCTAAAAAGAATAGCTACAAAGCAAGATATGAGCATGGCTGTGTTGTAAAACATTGGGGGAAATCGTAAAGCTCCAGAAGGATCCCACCTGCAAAATGGTTTACGAGTGTGGTTTATTCAAGAAACATGATACGGAACTCTAATCACAGACCTACACTCAAGTAAAATTTTGGCTGTAGTGTATCAATTGATTGGTGATTGCATATAAAATTACATGTTTCAAATTTTATTTTATTTTTAAGTAGGCTCCATCCAGCATGGAGCCCAAGGAGGGGCTTGAACTCACAACCCTGAGATCAAGACTTGAGCTGAGATCAAGAGTTGGATGCTTAACTGACTGAGCCACCCAGGTGCCCCGGTATATGTTTTAAATTTTAAATTCAAATAATGTCTGAGGCGTTTATGGTTTTTTTATGAATCCATGCTCTAGCTAGTTTTTTAAAATTAAGTGTACAATAACCAATCTCAATCTCGCTAATAGAAAATGGCATCTGCTGATTATTAAAACCTTCCTATACTTCCTATACCTACAGTACCTATACTCATTACCATCACGTTTTAGTCTCCCATCTACCTCTCAGCTGTTTACCATCCGGCATCTATAACCGTGACTCTCCTGAAACTTGTATCTAAGAAATGGCCAACCTCAGTTCTCTATTTGCTGTTTAAACATCGAGGCGTCTCAGAATTCTGCCCCCGCTGAAATATTCAGACCACAAGGGATTACTTCCAAATGAAAGAACTAGAAGAAGTCTATTAGGTACGGGTCCACTTTTCAGTACTACCAATGCATCCACCGACGACTCACCTGGTACAGTCCCTGGATCCTTGTCCTCTTCTGTAGCACGCCCTTGTTGGCCCAAATACAGGCATAGGTCTCTATCATGGCCGCCAACATTCCTAGTCCTGGATTTACCCTCACATACTCTGTCACGGCGCCTGCAACAGGTGCACCTTGGCAGGGGCTCCGGAGCCATGGAACTGCCTTAGCCACATGCTGGGATGAGCCCCGCCCCGGGACCCTGGTGTCGAGCCTGGGCCTCCCCGTCCTTCTGGAGGATTCCTCCAAGCCCCTCTGCTGCCTTTCTCTCTCAGCTGAATGTGATTAGAACAATCTGTGTCCGGAGAGGTTTGCAGGAAAAATGGTCAAAGACTTTAAAATGAAGCAAAAGATTCCTGAGTGTCTTTAATGAAAAAACAAAGTGCTATCTAGCTGGTTTTTTTTCTGGATTATCTGATTCTGTGCGAGCTCTGTGCCTTTCATTGTCTTTGAGGGATTTTATAACTGTAATGGGTCAACAACTGCTAGCAATGTGTGTAAATCGTCTGTTGTAAAGACAAGCGTCCCCCTCTCTTCACCAGGAGAAGCCAGTTTTGCATTTCTTTGTAAATTCGTTTTAGTACTTACATCCGATCTTTGCAAGTGTGGCACTTTGAATTGTTTCGAGCAGACTGCAGCTTCTTCTGGCTCCCTAATTAATTAATGAGTTAAATAAAAGTTTTTAACCAGCGTCCATTTTACATTTAGATGAGAGTCGCGATTTTACCTTCTTTAAAAAAGCATTCTTTAACAGCTTTTGATATTTTTGATCCTCCAACAGCAGGGTCCTGTTACAACCTCCCCCAGGACAATAGGTACCAACCAACCTTCCTCCCTTTTACACCACCAAGAGGAGCCGCCTACGCATTTCTTCCCAGAACAGAGAAACTCTGCACCAAGATGATATGCTCTTTCCATTTTTAAAAGGATCTGGCAACTCTTAAAGGGCGGCTTCTCTCCCTCAAGTAACTTCTAACCAGGGACCTCCTTAAAGAAGTTCACAGAAGCATTTTTCACGTTCTGTGGGAATGTGTTCATTTGTACCTCAGATCACCCAACCCTGCCGCCCACTCTTTGACTCTTTTGGACTGAAGACCTGTCTTTTTCATCTTTATAGTCCCCACAGTGCCTAAAACTGTCCCTTGCAAATAGTAGGTGCTCATGAAAATGTAGGCTGAATTTATTTCCTACTGTGGGGTGAAGAAAAATAAAATGGCAGCCAGTTAGAGGAAGGCTCTTAAGCTATAATATTAGGCTGCCGGAATTTTATAATTAAAAGGAACCATAACCATCTTCTGGTGGATATGATGAGAGGAGAAATAAAGTGGGAGTGATAGCCAACAGTCATTTCTGATGTCCCTTCATAATGCCAAGGTCACTGGTTCCCTCATTGCTCCAAGGGACAATGTGTCCCTACACTCCTATGGGGCCTCACTGTACTTGGATCAAGAATGGGCCTTTACAATAAACAAGGGTAAAACTTTGTATCGTTTCAAATCTGGGACACCCTGAACTAACAAAGGCTGAGTGATTATGGGCCAAATAATAACTTGGCCCTGGCTGTGCAGGAATTCTAGATAAAGAGAAAAATATTCTGTAATACTTCGAGATTCCTTGTTAGCTAGCACTCGCTGATCCCAGAAGAGATTAAAAATACCACCAAAACTTCTTTTCGCGAAACGAATCCACAATGTCATGAGTTTAATGGAGAACACATGGCTTTGGCCATTCTTCTGAAACTTATTTTTATTACAGAAAAATATAAAAACAGTGCTGTGCATGAGCATATCAAGGAGATGTTTGTTCTTTTTATACTTGTAAATGAAATAATATAGGATAAGTTAATCAGTCCCATTCATTTGGGGAGTGCCAAATTTAAAATCATAGACTTTCAGGGGTACCTGGGTGGCTCAGTTTGTTAGGAGTCCGACTCTTGATTTTGGCTCAGGTCATGATCTCACGGTTTGAGAGACTGAGCCCCGGGTTGGCTCCTCGCTGTTGGCACAGAGCCTCTTGGGATTCTCTTTTTCCCTCTGTCTCTCTGTCCCTTCTCTGCCCGTGTTCTCGCTCCCTCTCAACATAAATAAACTTAAAATACATAAATAAAATTACAGGCTTTCAGAACCACAGAGCTAGGATTATCTTAGATTTTCCAACTTAACACCAATGAAAAATACAATGTTTATATTTTGTGAATGTGTTCCAACGTCAACAGAGGAAAAGACTCTAACTTCCCAAGTAATAACCATCATTAACTGAGCACTGTCAGTGTCCTTCAGCCAAAGGAACTTGTTCAGACCCCAGGAACACACCCTGTGGTTGAGCAGCCTGGGTTTATTACTCACTGCAGCCACGGAGATCACATACCATGGGGAACCGTGCAGCATCTCAGTAAGAAGAAGTGTTAGAAAAAACTTACAGGATTGGTGCATTGGTTGGGTATTTGGGGGAGGGTCTGATGAAGCAAAGACTCACTCTAGACTGGGTACCATCAGAAAGCCAGAGCAATTCCAAGATTGAGCATCTCAAGAAATCTAACCTCTAGGGAGGGCATACTAGAGTTGGGGAAAAGCTGTAACTGGTAAAGGAGTTGTGGTCGCTAGCTTTAGCAGAGAGAGGGGGATGTTGGGTACTTTGTGGGCTGCACAGAAACCTTGTTTTGTCTTTATCATGGTCTTCGAGTGACCTTGTCTAGGTCAGCGTGCTGTGAGATTGTGTTCCATAGGAGAACCATGTGGTCTGGCCGAGAGACCAGTGCCCCGATGCTACAGGCTGCTTTCTCAGTACGAAGTAGGTGCTAAGTGCTTCCCACACAGCATTTCATTTAATTCCTTTCATTATTCTGTGAGGCATATATTCTGAGTCCCATTTCTCAAGTGAGAAAATAGGGATGTGAAGAATTTAACGTTAGCAGCAAGGAAATGGCAGGCAGAGTCAGGAGTGACGGAGCCTGACTCCAAAGTCCCACCCTGGGAACACACAACACATGATGCCCAGGGGTCTGAGAACTGAGGGAAGGACAGAGGGCGTGTGTGTTGGGGAGGGGTGGTGGGGGAACACAAGCTGGACCACAGAACCTTGGCCTCTGACTTTTTGTTTCCTGCCTTTACTATCTCTGGGACCTTCACCATCCCTTACATCAGCCACCTACTGTCCCCGTCCTCCCAGAGTCTGGACCCCCAGAAATTCTGCTCCAATAACATTTCTCTCCAACCCTTTTGGCCACCTCTACTTGTCTCCACAGCCCCCATCACACCTTGGGACCTGCCATTTCATCTCTAGAAATTAAAATTCTGAAGTTTCTTTCTTACCCCAGCAACATATCAGCCCACCTCTTCCTTATACTCCTTTTATCTTCCCCTCTTTGCCCCTCCCTATCCTTCAAGCCTGTCTCCCCACTCATGGCTTTACTCTATTTCCTCCCCCGTCTCCCTTGAGCCATATGACCCATCAATTAATTCCCCAGATCTCCAAACCTGCTCACCTCCTTGACCTTTTGGTGGCTGTCCTCCCTGACTCAGTGATGGTTTTCAACTTTTGGACACGTTTCTCAGCTCTTTTCAATGATTAACCCATTTAACTATCACAACAATTCTGTGAGCTAAATCCTATTATACCCTCATTTTACAAGCGAGGAACGGAGACGTTCAGAGCCCTTAAATAACTTGCCTAAGGTCAAACTGCCAATAGGTGGCAGAGTCAGGACTGGAACCTAGGCGGTCTTGCTCCAGAGTACCTGCCGATGAGAGCAGTACTCTGCTGCCTTAACTACAGTACTCTCCTGCTGCTCCTCTCTGTCCTTCAGAGCTGCCTCTGGTTATTGAATAGTTTCCTAAATCGGCTTCGTTCAGTGCCTGCAAGAAGTCCTCACTTCACTCACAAAGCTAAGTTCACCAAGACCTGTGCCTTCTGCCTCAAATTTCTCTGCATGCTTATGATCTCTTCTCTCCTTTCATCAGGGAGAAAGAGCCATTATTTGTAATATAGTAATTTGATCTTCTGTGTACCTATCTCCCCATGCTGCAAGCTAACCGACCCCCAAAGACATGAATGCCAAGGGTACACTCAGCCACATTTACAACCTATAGGCTCAGATTTTAAGCCAGTGCTCACCAAGCACATATAATGCCCCCACTTGCGTGGCAAGTAGGAATTGGAATTTTAGTTCTTCCCAGGATGGGTATTTATTGGCCCTGCTACCCCAGGAGCCACCAGCTCTAGCTAGCCTTCCTTTTTCACCCACCCTGTGTGTCTGTTTTGACTGGCAGAGCTAACTCGTGACTTGGGTGACCATAACTCTTGCCAATCTTTCCCCGGGGGGGGGGGGTGGTGGTGAGGGCTGAACCATCTTCTCTTTCTTGTCCATTGGCTGGAATCTCCCTTCACCCCTGATGAAGTTCCTCCTGGAAGCAAAATAATGCCACCACCTTGAGATGCATTGTGTTGCTGCCTAAAAACCACTGTGGCCACCCCCTACCCGTGGGCATGGACCACTCTGATCAGTGAGTCATTGTTTTGTGTCATGAACACACATGGATATGCTTGAGAATCTACTGAAGGTTTAAAAGATCTGTTTATAAATATATGACTCATTTAAGAAAGTATCTTGAAGTTTTGCAAAAATTTTAGGGGTTTTCAGACTTCCCTGAAATTTTTTTTGTAGAACTACTCATTTCTGTACACAGTATAGTGTCTCAGATGCAGCCCATAGTAAATATTTATGGAATTGAATTTCATGGACTAAATCACAACTTCATCTGAAGTACAAAATCAGATTTATTGTCTTATTCTTTGTCTTTTCCCACAAAGTAACTTAAAGTGGTTAATACTCAGACATTTGCTTTTTTAAAGTATCTTTCTCAGTACCTTGGCCTCAGTAGGAACAAATCCCCTTCTCACTTAATTCAACAAGGACTCAGAATTCTGTAAAGGCAATATCATTGGAACATGAAGTGAAAAAACAAAAGCAAGTCCCTCAAAATCCATTAAAAGGCATAAAACTGAATGTATGTACAGTCTGGATATTCCTTATCACTGTGGTTCTTAACCTTTCCCCCTAATTCAACGAAGCCATTGGGAACAGTGTCTCACAAACACACGGATTCCAATGCAGGTTGGCCTTGGCCGTGGGTCACGTGTCCTTGGAGGTCACAGCAGGATGTATGGGCAGAACTGTAGCTCAGAAAAAGCCCTTCAGGAAATTCTGGTGCCCCTACCTCTGCTCTTTACATTCTTATTTCTATCCGTATCCTAAAAGAACAATGCCTACTCAAACACTAACTCAGTTTGGCCTTTTGGCTGCTGGCCCTGCTGTGCCTCAGTTCCACTAATTCCATTGGCTGTCAACAGCCATCTCTTCCTTCCTCCCTGCTAACAGAACATGGATCTGTTCAGGTACTGTCACTACCTCACCTGACCTCAGGTGGCCCTATCTCTTATTCCAGCCGCAGGGCATGAATTCTGACTGGTCAAAAATAGTCATCGAAATCTCTGCCCTTTTGGCCGGGAATTAGTCCAAAGGTAGGCTTGTCACGGTGAGAGAGATGTGTAGGCTAATCGGCTGATGGGTGTGGTGGGGGGAGAATCCATCCCAAAGACGAGACAAATCCTTGAAAGGAGAAACTCTTCCTCATTCTCCCTGCCTGTGTGCTGACATAATATGGGAGATGTAGCAACTATCTTATGGCTTGAGAAGGAAGGGCAACACGGTGAGAAGGAAGCAGTGGAAACGGAAAGAGCTCGGTAGTTAATTGTGTTGTGGAGCTTCTGCTTCGGCTGTGAACTCAGACTTCTTATCCAGTGAGAAAAAGAAACAATTCATTTGTCAAGCCCCACGAAATTTTGTTACTTTCAGCTGAATGCGTTCCTATCTGATTTACTCAGCTTCTGATTTATAAAGCAAGAATAAAAATAGTACCAACTGAAATGAAAGAAAATTATCTGTTTTCACATAACATGGTCTTAGATGTAGAAAACCCTACAGTCCACCAAGAAACCCTGTTAGAATTAATAAACAAATTCGACAAAGTTGCAGGATGTAAAGTCAACACACAGAAATGAGTTGTGTTTCTTTGCACTAACAATGAACAATTTGAAAAAGAACTTAAGAAAATGATTCCGTTTACAATAGCACCAAAAAGAATAAAATCCTTAGATGTACACTTAACCAAGGAGGTGAAAGACTTGGAGACAGCTATAAAACGTTCCTGAAAGAAATTAAGGAAGTCACAAATAAATGGAAAGATATCGTGTGTTCATGGATCAGAAGACTTAATATTGTAAAGATGTCAATATTACCTCAAGTCTACAGATTCAGTGCAATCCGAACCCATGACTTTTTTTGCAGAAGCAGAAAAATCCATCCTAAGATTCATATGGACTCTCAAGGGATCCCAAATAGCCAAAGCAATCTTTAAAAAAATTTTTTTAATGTTTATTTATTTTTGACAGAGAGAGAGAGAGAGAGAGAGAGAGAGAGACAGAATGTGAGTGGGGGGGTGGGCAGAGAGAGAGAGGGAGGGAGTTGCAGAATCCAAAGCAGGCTCCAGGCTCTGAGCTGTCAGCACAGAGCCCGACGCAGGGCTTGAACTCTTGAACCACGAGATCATGACCTGAGTGGAAGTTGGATGCTTAACCGACTGAGCCACGCAGGGGCCCCACCGAGGCAATCTTTAAAAAGAAGAACAAAGTTGGAGTTGTCACACTTCCTCATTTCAAAAGTTACTACAGGGGCACCTGGGTGGCTCAGTTGGTTGAACGTTCAACTCTTGATTGTGGCTCAGGTCACGATCCCAGGGTCATGGGAGGGGGCCCTGGGTCAGGCTTTGCGCTGAGCATGGAGCCTGCTTAAGATTCTCTCTCTCTCCAGGGGCGCCTGGGTGGCTCAGTCGGTTAAGCGGCCGACTTCGGCTCAGGTCATGATCTCGCAGTCCGTGAGTTCAAGCCCCACGTCGGGCTCTGTGCTGACAGCTCAGAGCCTGGAGCCTGTTTCAGATTCTGTGTCTCCCTCTCTCTCTCTCTGACCCTCCCCTGTTCATGCTCTGTCTCTCTCTGTCTCAAAAATAAATAAACGTTAAAAAAAATAAAAAAAAAAAAAGATTCTCTCTCTCTCCCTCTGCCCCTCTTCCCCACTCGTGTGCTCTTTCCCTCTCTCTCATAAAAAATATAAATAAATAAATAAACAAGCAAACAAACAGGGGTAACTCCTATGAAGCACTAGGCAAAGTGCTTAACACACAGGTCAAACTCAACCTGAGTGATAACTTGTTTCTTAATGGTACTGCTTGGACTTAGTGTAAACTGAAGAAATCCTTCCTTGGGGGTGGGCTGAAGTGCTTGGTGATTAATGAGCAAGCATTAATTTCACAAGAAACTCATGTGGGTGCCCAATTATTTACACACAGGTTGTCAATGGGGCGTGATCTTTAAAATCTGAAAAGGCAAACATCAGCTTTCACATCTGCTGTGCTGTACCACATCTGGGTTCTTGAACCCCCATTTCTTACTTATTAAGAAATATTCTCTACTACCAGCAGGTAGAAAATATTCATTTTCTTTAGAGAATAGCCATCAGTATATGCTGCTTTCAATTGTTCAGACGAATTGGCCTTACCTTATAGACTCAGTTGTGGGAATTATTCCAGGATTATTTACTTTAAATAAGTTATTAAAGATAGTTAAGGCATGAAAGAAAAGTTGATTTTTTAAGGTTCAGCCAGAAAAAGGAAAAATCAGCCTCTGTGACAGTTTTTAATTTCCAAAATGCTTACATATGAAGAATACCTCCCCCCTAAATTCTTTTTTAATTTTTATTATTATTTTTAATGTGTATTTATTTTTGAGAGACAGAGAGAGGCACAGTGTGAGCAGGAGAGGGGCAGAGAGAGAGGGAGACACAGAATCAGAAGCGGGCTCCAGGCTCTGAGCGGTCAGCACAGAGCCCGACACAGGACTTGAACTGTGAGATCATGACCTGAGTCAAAGTCAGATGTTTAACTGACTGAGCCACTAAATTCCCACTAAATTCTTGAGATTACTCTGCTCATTTCAAGAGTGTCTCCTGCTGCTGAGTAATACAGATTCCTTGCTTTTGAAACATGTTAGTCTGTATAATAAAGGAAATGAATGTGAATTTACTTTGTTTAAAAAGCTAGAAAACAATTTCAAAACAATCCTCAATGCACTAATGTGACAAAATTTAAAGAAAAATGTAAAAAAATCAGTATTCTTGGAAAGGAAGAAAATTTATTTTTAGACGTTCCTGATGATTGACTGCAAATTTCTCTCACATTTATTCTGATTCTAGGTACTCCTTCTTTATGCTAAATTGTAGTAAAAATGCTCATTTCAGCAAATCAATTTTAAAGAAAGCAAAACAAACACTAGAGAAAGTAGGTGTTTCTTTTCTGAAGTCTAAAGGGGAACATTATTCTCACTGCTGGTGATCACATTCTGAGAAATCCAGGGTAACCTAACGTTCATTTGTGATTTCTGCTTTTCTTCCTTCATTTTCATCATGTCCCTTCACTGCTCAAAATCAAAAGAATACAACTTTTATTCTTTTAAACAAGATTTTTTAACTCATAAAGAACAAAAGGGTAAACAAAGAAGTATCTTCCCCTAGCTCCCTAGCCACTTAATTACCCTTCCTAGCATCAACCAACCTAGCGTTTTTACTTGACCCCTCCTTCCAGATATTTTATGCATTCTCATGCAAACACATATATGCATGCTTACGTATGTCCATGCCTTTTGAAAAACAACATGATATTTTGAACTCGTTTATGAATCACAAGAAGTTGCAAAAATGGTACAGAGAGTTCCTGGGTACACTTCACTCAGCTTCCCCGATGATAACACCTTATAAAAGCACAGCATGCAGTTAACAGCAAGGAATGTGACATTAGCATCATTGGTATAATGCTGCTGACTCAAATGCAGACGTTGTTCTATCCATTTGTTTTCATCCATTCTCTTTTCATATAACAATGTGTTATGCTATAATAATATAGCATATTGTATTAGGATAGTAGTGTGTTATTGATTCTGTTCAGCATCTCACTTTTCTACATTTAGCAAGAAAACTTGGAAATCATCTCATATCAATACATAAAGCTCTTCATTTTTAATTTTTTTTAAGTTTACGTGTTTATTTTGAGAGAGAGAGCAGGATAGGGGCAGAGAGAGAATCCCAAGCAGGCTCCTCATTTTTTTTTTTTTAATAGTTATTTATTTTTGAGACAGAGGGAGACAGAGTGGGAGTGGGGGAGGACAGAGAGAGATGGAGACACAGAATCCAAAGCAGACTCCAGTCTCTGAGCTGTCAGCACAGAGCCCGAGGCAGGCTCGAACCTACCAGCCGTGATATCATGACCTGAGGCCAAGTTGGAAGCTTAACCAACTGAGCCATCGAGGTGCCCTGAGGTGACAACTATTCATAGTTCTGTGCAGATGAAGCTGTGGTTTTTAGGAAGGGGTGTGGGAGCCCCTCCTGAGGGATCCCCTGATCACCACGCCTCTAAATTTCACGGTCCTCCAGCTGATCTTTACTCATTGTGGTTCCATGCTCACTTTGTGCTGTTCACAGATCCTAATTCAGGGACTCCAGCCACCCCCACCCCTACCCTCCCCCACCTCTCCCAACCACAGGTGATTGCCGTGTCCACAGTCCACTTCCTCATAGGGATCAGCAAGTGCATATAAACATGGAGTTTCCAATTGGGACTTTACCATTTACTTCCCTTCTCAGTATTAAATCAGAGAAAGTAGAAACCTTACTAAAGGGGCGCATACAACATTTAAAATAGCTGATAATAATTCTGGAGGCTAATCTGGCAATTTCAAAATTACAAATCCACATAGCCTTTGATTCAGTCATCCTACTTCTAAGGATTCTTTCTACAGATGTACTCATATATGTGCAAAATCACTTACGCAGAGAATTATTCATTATAAAATTGTTGATGATTGCAAAAGACTGAGAACACCCAACCTGAAAGCCTACTAATAGGAATCTGGTTAAATTGATATTCCATGCAGTGGTATCCTACAGTTTTTTTTTAAAGGATGAATATGGGGTGCCTGGGTGACTCAGTTGGTTAAGTATCTGACTTCTTATTTCATTTCAGGTCATGACCTTCGGTTTGTGAGTTTAAGCCCCATATCGGACTCCACACTAACAATGATGGGGCGCCTGGGTGGCTCAGTCGGTTGAGCGTCCGACTTCGGCTCAGGTCATGATCTCGCGGTCCGTGAGTTCGAGCCCCGCGTTGGGCTCTGTGCTGACAGCTCGGAGCCTGGAGCCTGCTTCGGATTCTGTGTCTCCCTCTCTCTTTGCCCCTCCCCCACTCGCACTCTGTCTGTCTCTCTCAAAAATATATAAACGTTAAAAAAATTTAAAAAATAGTTGTTACCTCTGGCCTATAGGATTGGGAAGGGGAAGAATCTAATTTTCGACTTGCGTACATTTCCAAATTGTCTTTTTTTTTTTTTTTTTTGCAAAAAATTTAGTACTCTGATACTGATGAGGTAAAATGTGGTTTAAAAAGTAAAGGGCACATAACTTCATAAAGACAGAAAGTAGAATGGTAGTTGCTAGGGGCCAGGAGGGGGAAGTGGGGAATCATTTAATGGGTATAGAGTTTTGCAAGATGATGTTTTGAACATGGGTCGGACAGCACTGTGAATATATTTAACACTATTGAACTGTACACTTAATAATGGTGAAGATGGTAAATTGTATGTTATGTGTATTTTATTGCACTTTAAAAAAAAAAGGGAAAGGGAAAGGGATTTTTTTGGCATTTCAGGAGGCAGAACTTAATTTACTGCTGGAATGTAGCCAAGATCCAGATAAAAAGTTTTCTAAGTGTTTAATAAGCATGTATGGGCAGTCCCTGGAAATCATGATCATCTGAAAATTTTAAGCCTTATATTTCTCAATGAGGGCAAAAGGGAGCCAGTGAAAATATCCCTGGTCATTTTTCATAAAAACGCTGTTGGATATTGATCATAGTTTTAGGCTAGAGAAGGCAAAAAAATCTAGAATTTGTTCCTTAACATTACTCTCCATCAAAATCCTGAAATCGTTAAGTCAAAGAAGCTCTGATGTGCAACCCTCCATATAAGTTTATTGTTATGAACAGCCTACTAACTAGATTTCTGAGCAAAGATTATATTACCAGGCATCAAGAAGGATAAAGGTCATTTCGTCATGATAAAGAGGCCAATTAATCAAGAGGACATAATAATCTTAGATGTTTTTAAGGGTCATGTGTCTATCCCTGATATTCTAATTGGGAGCCACCGGCAAAGCCACCTGAGGAGTGGAGGAGTTAAGAAGTTTAGAAGAGGGAGTAGTTCTTGCAAGGCTGGAGAGGCCAGTAGAAAACACAATAGATACTCATTACAGAGATGCTTGGTTTGCCTCCAAGGATATATACAGAGACACGGTACAGAATCTTTGATGTTAGAATGCTCTGGAATGTCCAAGGGCTACCTTAAGCAAATCTATACAACATCCCTTCCTTTCTGCTCTCAAGCGTGCTTATTTTTGGACACGTGCAAGACAAGAAGCTGTCAATGACACCTCTGACATTGACATTTTTATTGATTTAATTTTTCAGGGACAAGCCAAATCATTTTATGATAGAAGTATGGCTGGTTAATGATATAATACGTCTGAGAAAGCTAACAGGGTTTTAAAAATCCATGGTTGTTCGTTTATTTGACAGTACACAATACGCTTTCCACTACTCAAGGACAGTGACCTTTTGTCAAGTATAGCTCTTTGATACCTGATTACTTCCCAGCTCCAGTCCTCTAAACCTATGATTTCTAGGTTTGGTTTGCAAAGACACACTGAAGGCAATACGTGAGTGTGGAGTGACCCACAGTGTGAAAAATGTCATTGAGTTCTATGTCTATACTTATTGGACAATGATTGCACAATGTATCTCCACATGAATTTCTCTGCCTTTAACATGGCTTCACATACATGATCTCTTCGTAACTTGATTCAAAAGGTTTTCTCCCACATCAGGTTTGAGGAGGCATTGCACCCCCATTGCCGGGGACCTGGTGAAGGGAGCACCAGTCTCTTCACGCGGGCTGATTATAGTCTCCTTGGAGCGGGTTCCTTGTCAGTACACAAACAGGGTACTTAAGGAAATCATCTGCATCACCGTTGTGGAATTCTAGTTCACAGGAATGATTTGGAATCGGTTTCATATTTATTTGAGGACTTAATGGGTCTCTTGGGAAAAATTAAAAGGAGCTATTTAGAACTGAGGGTTGGACTTGGAAACATTTTCTTTCTTCTACAAATACTTTCTCACTCTCTCTCTCTCTCTCTCTCTCTCTTTTTTTTTTTTTATAAATAACCCCCCTTCTTCCAAAATAGACAAGTTTTCCTTGGGGAAAAAATGTCAGGAAACATTGATTTGCAGAAGAAAACATTCTATTTAGAAAAAACATTGTCTAGAATATTGGTCAAGCCAATTTCTATCCTCTCTAAATGATGATAAATTTTTGGCAAACCTCTTTTCTACCGCTTGGTCACCTGCTGTCTTTGCATTGTTACATAGCTGTTTCAGGCTTGTATATCTTTTATTCCCCACCTCTAGGGGAGAAGGTGGATTTTCTTCTCTTTGAATATTCTTCAGCACTTAGTATATCACCCGGCAGATAATACATATGCAACAAGCATTTGCCTCATGAATGAGTAAATGGATGAATTAATGACTGCTAAAAGAGTGACAGTAGTGAGTTTATCTACCAATACTTTTAATGCACTGTGAATTAAATTATAATTTGCTTTATAATAAAGAAGTCTGTAAGGAGGCATCTCATATTTAGGCACATTTATATCTTGAAAATATATTTTTCAAGTGTTTATTTATTTTTGAGAGAGAGAGAGAGCAGGGGTGGGGCAGAGAGAGAAGGAGACAAAGAATCCCAAGCAGGCTCCGTGCTGTCAGCACAGAGCTTGTAATGGGACTGGAACTCATAAGCTGTGAGATCATGACCTGAGCCGAAACCAAGAGTCGGGTGCTTAACTGACTGAGACACCCAGGCACCCCTACATCTTGAAAATACTAATGACAGAAAGAGGCAAGACAAACTTCTTGGATTAGGGGAGAGTTGGCCTCCCAAGTTCAAAATGTGAAAATGTGAGGAGTCTCTGGGAACAAAGAGACTTTGGGAAAAAAGAAAAGAGAGATTTTAGAGAAATGGGTGACCAGATGGCATGACACAGGGGACCACATTGGCCTGCTAACCTGTGCATTTTAGCTCTACAAATAATAGAAAACTCCAGGGGCTTAACTGACTGAGCCAATAGAAACTCATTACAGAGATCCTTGGTTTGCCTCCAAGGATATATACAGAGACACGGTACAGAATCTTTGATGTTAGAATGCTCTGGAATGTCCAAGGGCTACCTTAAACAAATCTATACAACATCCCTTCCTTTCTGCTCTCAAGGGTGTTTATTTTCGGCACATGTGCAAGACAAGAAGCTGTCAATGACATCTCTGACATTGACATTTTTATTGATTTAATTTTTCAGGGACAAGCCAAATCATTTTATGATAGAAGTATGACCTGGTGGAGGAAGAGCCAGTCTCTAGGGGGCTCAGTCCGTTAAGCGTCTGACTTCGGCTCAGGTCATGATCTCACGGTTCGTGAGTTCGAGCCCCGCATCGGGCTCTGTGCTGACAGCTCAGAGCCTGGAGCCTGCTTCGGATTCTGTGTCTCCCTCTCTCTCTGCCCCTCCCCAGGTCATGCCCCCCGCCTCCGTTTTTCTCTCTCTCTCTCAAAAATAAATAAACATTAAAAAAATAATAGAAAACTTCATTGGGTAGCTTAAACACAGATGTTTATTTGTCTCGTGTGTGGGGGGGCCAGTGCAGGACTGGTGTGGTGGCTCAGTAACACCATCAGGGTCCCAGTGTTTTCCATCATTCCATTCTCCTTCCATATAAGCCTTTATCCTCCTACATCTCATCTTGGGTTGTAACATGATTGCTGCATCATCGGGCCTCACCTCCAAATTCTAAACCAGAAAAGGAATGGGTAGGTGGTGGGCAGTGAAGAACAAAGGGGCAGGGGCATTTGCTTTTTTACTGAGGAAGGGATGTGTTCCCTGGGGACTTTTGCCTGTACCTCATTGGACAGAACTGTGTCATATGACCATCCTGGCTCCAAAGTAAACTGAGAACTTGCATATTTTCGGTTGCCTTCAACAAAACTGAGCTTCTCCTAGTAAGGACAAGGGTGAGGGTGGAAGTCGAGGAAGCAACTTCCATCTGCCAAAGCATGATTAGATGATTAGAGCAACCTGGTTGGAGAAGCTGATAACTGGAATGTATCCAAGTGACCAGAAGAGACCAGGCCGGAAGAGAGGTACCAGTTCAGGGAGACTTCCATGACTGAGAGGCCCACTGAGAATTACCGATCAGCCCTTTGGGGCAATGCTGTGGTCTTGCCTGGTCTGGCCCAGAAAATAACACTTAGAGACACCCAAAGCAAAGGACCTTGATGCTTCGGTTTCCAGGAAAGCCCATAAAGAATGTTCTTGCATGGGGTTGGTTGACAGAGAATATTTCTTCTCAATTGTAAATAGCTCTGTGTTTTTGTTTTACAGGTGGGTGGAGGGAGGGTGGGGAATATATACATTTGTTGCATGAGTAAATGAGTCAGACCTTTAGTATAAGCACGTGCCCCTTTGATGGACAGGACATTGTGTTGAACATAAGCACCTTGGTCACTAACTCCCTTTAAATAGCTATAAAGGTTTTAGTTCTGTATTGATTCAGTTGCTGTAAAAGCTTGGTTTTATTTTTTGTAGGACTTAATGGCTAAGAATTAGAACTAGCAAAGGGCTGCTCTGTTGAAGTATTGTAAAAAGTAATTATAAATAAACATGTGAGCCTTTAAAACTTAAAAAAATAATGTCCTTTCATTAAATAATGACAGAAACAGCTGGATAAGTAGGAAGCAACATGGAGAGTTTCCATAAAGGCCTGATCCCCGTGTTAATTTATAGTACCACAAAAATTTAGAGGTAGAAAAGACCTCAGAGATGATTATAATGTAATCCTTCATTCAACAGGGAGAAACTGAAGGCAGATTAAGCCAATGTGACTTGCCCCAAATAACCAAGGTAGCACCAGACTTCAGCCTATAAAATCTAAGTACTTTTAATTCTCAGTTCAAAACTGTGTTCTCTCCATTGTTTTTCACATAAGGAACAGCAAAATCATGTGGGGGACTGGCTAAAATTCAAATTCCTGGGTCCAGTACCCAACTTATTGAATCCACATTTCAGATGGGTGCTAGGGATCTGAATGTTGAACCGGCTGAGAGCCATCTATCTGTGTCTTCCTAAAGTCCTACCTGCAGGAATTTCTGTCTTGAGATTTGTTTTATGTGTCTGTTAAGTTGCTTTGATCTCTAAAGGGCTAATGGCAGGGCGGGCATTGGGCCAAGGGTCTGGCGTGGATGGAGGAAGATGAAAAAGAGCAAAAGTGTATAAAAGCTAGTATCCCAAAGCTGTCACCTAAAGAGTAGAAGATTCTTGCTCTTTGGCTCGTGGCAGTGGAATATTACTATTGAAGAATGCTAAAGAACATTACATCTGGGGCTGACTCAGCCTACCTATATCAAAATGATTACAATTCTTTAAAAAAATTTTTTTTTAACATTCGTTCATTTTTGAGAGATGGAGAGAGGCAGAGCATGAGTGGGGGAGGGGCAGAGCGAGAGAGGGAGACACAGAATCCGAAACAGGCTCCAGGCTCTGAGCTGCCAGCACAGGGCCCGATGCAGGGCTTGAACTCACAGACTGTGAGATCATGACCTGAGCCGAAGTCGGACGCTCAACCGACTGAGCCACCCAGGCACCCCAAAATGATTACAATTCTTAACAATAGCACTCCATATGTTGGCCACTGACCACCCAACTTTTCAGGAAGGAACCAAAGCAATAAAAATTTTAGCTTGCCTCATGGATCTTTTCACTAAATGAGACAAAGTATTCTGTGCATCAGACATATAAGATAGTGGGTAGGAATTTAGCTTCTCAGTTGGCCATCTCTGTAAAAGTAGTTTTAAGACTTATTTCTTCCTGAGCTATAATGTTCCCACTTCAATTTCAATGTGAGCTATTTATTCCCCCACATTATTTATTCTCTTTTTTTACTTTCTCTGCAGCTAAATGCTAGCAGGTGTCAGCGTTGCTTGGAGGTCTGGCACTCACAGGATAATTGGAAGAACCTGCATCTTGAAGGAAACCCGGTTCCTTTAATTAAGAAATTAAACTAATAGACTTTTATCTCATTTGCTTGGTGCGATGGTCCCTGAAATTGTTGATGATCAGAATGCCCTAGAAAGCTTTTAATGTACTGTCACTGTTGATTAATTAATTTCAGTTGTAAAGGCTGTTCCACGCTATCAGTTAAAATAATTCAGAAAAGTGCCAAAGGGTAAAAGTGGAAGGTAAACCCCTTCTCCTCCATTTTGCGCTTCCTAGAATAACCCCACCGTCAACATATTTTTCTGTATTGTCTTCCAAATACTTTTGTACATAGTATCATCATGGGCATGTTTATATCTTTTTTTCACAAATTTGATCATTTCCACATCTACTGTTCTGTATCATGCTTTTCCAAGCCCTTGCCTCTTGGACACTTTTGTACCTAGTCCGTTTGGTTACACTTCAGTCTTTCAAATGGACACGTGTTCTGTTAAAACAATTGATTCATTCATTCCCTGGGTCTGTGTTTTTAAAAGAAGCTCTTCTACTATTCTGGAGGTAAGCTAGTCCATGAACTAGCATTCAGAAACCACTGTCTTAGCTCATGTGGCAAAACATGTTTTAAGAAATACCATTCCCATGTTCGGCTGAAACTTTTCTTCATTGGGATTAGAAACTGTGTTTTCCTTCCCACTGCCTGATAAGAATAAGAAATAAACAATTGCCTACAAAGATTTTTTATTTATTTATTTATTTTTTTAACGTTTATTTACTTTTGAGACAGAGAGAGACAGAGCATGAACAGGGGAGGGGCAGAGAGAGAGGGAGACACAGAATCCGAAGCAGGCTCCAGGCTCTGAGCTGTCAGCACAGAGCCCGACGCGGGGCTCGAACCCACGGACTGTGAGATCATGACCTGAGCTGAAGTTGGACGCTTAACCGACCAAGCCACCCAGGCGCCCCGATTTTTTTTTTTTTATAAAGGTGATAAAATTCTATACACACAAGGCAAGGAAGTTTCCTTGGCAACTAGTGGCAAGTATGGAAGATAATAGGTGGCATTTATCATAAGAATAAGGAAACATTTGTAATGGGAGAGTGTCAGAAAGAAGTGAGCTAAACACAGTACTTACAGGTCTATGCATAGAGTCTTGGAACAAACACCTGATGTTCATAGATAAATAGATGAATCACGGCAAAGCTGTTCAAATTAAACAGCCCCTTCCCTTTTAAGCCAGAAGTCTTTAACTTCTGTCAAAATCATCTTTACCTTGAAATTGAGTCCTGGTGAACTGTCTTGACCATTTTTTTCTTGCCCAAAGATAAGACTGCAGTTTTGAAAAAATGCTATCCAAAGCCATGGTGGAGGTTTCGGACAGTCTTCTAGAAACAATTACAAGTCAGCAAACCTGCCAAGGAGCTTCTTTAGGGCTTTTCAACATTAGCAGCTTGTCACCTCCAGCAGTGAACTGTTTTTCTGTAGGATGAATCTTGGCCTGTCAGATTAAGACTTGCCAACAACACTAATTAAAGTAATATAAGTTAGAGTCTATTTTATCCCTTGGGAAATATTACAAATGGTGTGGGGGAGGGGACTTGAGATTATGGTCCATTCAATTCTTTAGCTTGGAAGAAGGGACCTGTCCCTCCAACCTGAACATCTCCCAGCTTGTGACAAGTATCAGAAACGATGGGCGCCCCAGGCATGAAGACTAAGCTTTATTTTAACTACATGTTTTCCGAATGAGAAACATAATCAAACAAAACTCCTAAGATCTTTTAGGCATTTTTTTTTTTTTTGCCATGCATATATAGGAACAACTGGAATAGAAGCCGAACACTTTTTTTTTAGTTTATTTATTTACTTTGAGAGAGAGAGTGAGAGAGAGCAGAGGAGGGGCAGAGAGAGGGAGAGACAGAATCTGAAGCAGGCTCTGTGCTGCCAGTGCAAAACCCGGTGTGGGGCTCGAACTCACAAACTGTGATATCATGACCTGAACTAGAGATCATGACCAGGTGCCCCCCAATGCTTTCAAAGAACATTCTCAGAGATTCCAATTTGGGTTTTATCAGCCATGGGACTATCCCATTTGGGAAATTACCACCTTCAGAAATCAAGCTGCATTTGAATGGATATTCTAACTTTGATCTAACTTTGCTACCTTTGGAAGAACTGCATTTTTAGTTTGCACTTCTAAGTTGATTTCTGAAGGAGCATTTATTAATTAATATATTTATTAGTCACTATGTCAGTTACATTCCTGTGGTTACAGTTACCAAGTCAGGTTAACCTAAGAAAAATGGGATATGTTGAAAGAAAATGGCATGGTTCTACAGAATCAAGGGAGGAGTTTGTCCTATGAATAGATAAATAATGGCAAAGTAATTAAAATTACACTCGATCTTAGCCAAAAGGCCGAGAAGCGATTCAAAGTAATTAAAATTAAATAAAAAAATTTTGTAAGCTAAAAGTATTCCCTTCTATCAAAATCATCTTTACTTCAAACTTGGGTCCTCGTGAATTGCTTTAACTGTTTTAGTTAACAGCGGGCCTTAGGAAAACAATAACCGTGGAAGCTTTGGAGATTCCATGAACAGGCTGCTTTGGGCATTGCCATCGGGGTGACGGCTCCAACTGCTTTCTACCCTGGTGTCACTCAGCTCACGAGCAGAGTCCCGGGAGAGAGCTGGATTGGTCCAGCTTGGACCACAGTCCACCTGTCATCCAATCCTTGTGCTTGATGAGTTCTCCTGGCTCATAATCCCATCAGGACCCCATGAAATAGGAAACAAAGGGTTACCCAAAGGAGAGTCAGGTGCTTGTGATGAGAAGAAGGGGAAGAAATGCTAAACAAACGAAAACCACCCCTGTCACTCAGTGTACCACTTGGGCTGAGTTCAGTGGCATGTAGCAACACCTGACAGTATCATGACCCGTAGACTAGGACCGCGACAGGTGTTACATGTCTCACCACCTTCCAAGTCCAGAGGTCGGTGGACCCAGAAGATCCTCAACAAATACTCATGACAAGTAGGCAGGGAGACTGTGGAAAGATAGGAAGCAGGCCATGAAGTGGGGAAGTGAGAAGAGCTAGAAGGAGCAGTGGGGAGAGAATCAAAAAGGAGAATTTATTTCTATAAATGGGAGAGATCTTCCTACTCTTAGAGCCAGAGAAGAGGTAAGAACTGATATTCCTTGTGGGGGACTTGAAAGTGGTAAAAATGAGAAGTCCTGGGGCACCTGGGTGGTTCAGCCGGTTACATGTCTGACTTCAGCTCAGGTCGTGATCTCAGAGTCCGTGGGTTCAAGCCCTGTGTTGGCCTCTGTGTGGACAGCTCAGAGCCTGGACCCTGCTTCGGATTCTATGTCTCTCTCTCTGCCCCTCCCCTACTCATGCTCTGTCTCTCAAAAATGAATAAACGTTAAAAAAATGCTGGGTGGGGTGCCTGGGTGGCTTGGTCAGTTAAGCATCTGACTTCGGCTCAGGTCATGATCTTGCAGTCCGTGAGTTCGAGCCCCACGTTGGGCTCTGTGCTGACAGCTCAGAGCCTGGAGCCTGTTTCAGATTCTGTGTCTCCCTCTCTCTGTGACCCTCCCCCGTTCATGCTCTGTCTCTCTCTGTCTCAAAAATAAATAAATGTTTAAAAAAAATTAAAAAAAAAATGAGGGGTACCTGGGTGGGCTCAGTCAGTTAAATGCCAGACTTTGGCTCAGGTCATGATCTCATAGTCCATGAGTTCGAGCCCCGCATTGGACTCTGTGCTGACAATGCCCATTTCAATTTTTCAGGAGCATGGCCACATTATGGGATGGCCCCAGCTGCCCACCCCTGGTGATGTGGTGAATGAGAGAGAAAAAAAAAGTTTGCTGGTTTTAGGTGCCCTTATTCTGCTTTTGCTGCCATAGGTGTTCTTTTGTTAGGTGTTGTTCATTCCCAGTGACGTTGGTGAAGCACTTCTCAGCACCATGTGGTATGTGACCTGGGGGCCAGCTCCCTGCTTCTAACTGGAGAGTCTGAATCGATCTCATCTATGTCCCTGGCAAGCTGTGGAGGGTAAGAATTTCTGTGCCCATGGGTGGAAATTGCTTCCAGTTTATTGTGCAGGGAAATCTAGGCCATGATTTCTAACATCTGGTGGGAGCTCACTGGATGTCAAGAGGAGGTCAGATATCAGGACTGTGTGCATCATGGGCACGTGGGACTCCCAAGGTGTAATTTATTCCATTTCTTTTTTTCTGATTGGCTGTACATTTCAAAAGCAAGTGCTCAGGAGGCTAAGGAGAGAGAAGGTCAGGAAATGGTGCTTGATTTCCCTGCACAAAACTGCTGTCAACAATCCATGAGCTGGTAGATTGACTCCTTCCCCAGCAAACATTGCTTATACTAACTTCGTGACTCAGTGAGTGTTTGCTTAGCAACCATCAGAGAAATAATAGCTCAAGTTTATCAAGAGCGTATCACGTGTTTGGCTAAGCTCTGGGAACCTAAAGTCCAATAAAACCTTGACCTTGTGGAATTTGTGTGTTAGTGGGGGCACAGGGGGAGAGAGAGAAACGAGATGTAATGATACAATGTGGTAAAGAGTGTGCCTAAGGTGTAGATGGTGGAGGAATTATTTCTTCCCAGGAAGACAGGAGAAAACTTGCCGAGGAGGTGACATTCGATGGTGCTTGAAGGTGGAGTGTGAAGGTGCAGGGTGGGGGACGGAGGAGAGGGAGGAAAGATGTCACACAGAGGCACCTGTGTGAACCAAGGTGAGAAGCCCAAATGGAATGCACAGAACATAGTGCTCACGAAGAAGAGTGGCTGTAGATGAGTTTACAAAGCAGGTAGGGCCAGATGATAAAAAAAGGCTTTGTTTTGGGGCACCTGGGTGGCTCAGTCAGTTAAGCATCCAATTCTCGATGTCAGCTCAGGTCATGAATGATCTCATGGTTGTGAGATCAAGCCCCAGGTCGGGCTCTATGCTGGCCATGAAGCTTGCTTAAGGTTCTCTCTCTCCAACTCTCTCTGCCCCTCCCCTGCTCTCTCTCTCTCTCTCTCTCAAAAAAAAATGCCTTTGTTTGAATGCCTACTAGCCTTTGTTTCCTTGGCAGTGAGAGGTCCAGATGGGATGCAAAAGAGAGAGTGATAAGATGAGGTACGTCGGGCTAGAAAGCACCCCCTGGCAGCAAGCGTGGGGTGTGGCTGCTTCCTCTCCTGGAACGCCTGTTGACTTCTCCATCTGGCTGGCACTGTACATATTTAATAGATTCAGCTCGAGTGTCCTCTTCTGTAAGGAGCCCTCCCTGATCTGCCTGCTCTGGGATGCCATGGAATCCTATATAAACATGTAGCATAGCACCCAAGACACTGTTATCGCACACTTGTTTCCCTGCCTGCGTGAGTGCTGCTGGGAGCTGGCCTCCGGTCTCTGCTTCTCTGTGTGGTCAGTGCCCGGCACAGTTGGTCGCTAGAAATGTCTATTGTCAAATGAAGGAGAATGAGCACCCCTGCCTTTATGTCTTCTGAAGCAGTAATAATAAGCACTATTGATTGAATATTTACTCCTTGTGAGGCGGTTTGTGATCTCATTCAGTTCCCATACAATTATTCAGTGACAGCGACAGTGACGTTTCTGCTACCACTACTGAAAGCTCCTATGGCCCTTGCCATGTGCCAAATACTGATGTGATTTACATATATTAACTTATTTCATTCTCAGAGCAACCTTCTGATGCAAGTACCATTCTTTTTCTTTCTTTCTTTCTTTCTTTCTTTCTTTCTTTCTTTCTTTCTTTCTTTCCAAATAAGGAAACTGAGACAGAGAGTAAGTAACTGGCTAGTAAGTGATGAATTAGATTTGGACCCAGGCAATCTGGCTCTAGAGTCTGGGTGCTCTCTGTTGTTTAGATTGGGTGCATACCATAGGTTTAAAGAGGTTAGGGGGCTTTAGGTTATTCTGTTATAAATGTCAGGAAGTGGCCCCATATCTGTCTGACTCCAGAGTCCTAAGGCTTCAATTCCTTGCCATGTTCCACTGTAAACACAGTGTGAGTGTTCACCGGGGTTATCATCGAGACATTCGGGAAACTGAAGGACCGCAAAATTAAACAAAGCAGTGTAAGGAGAAGTCTGATTCATGCTTGGGTGAGAAGCAGCCAGTTGTGGGGGCGGCTGGACAAACTCAAGGTGGGTGGATGGAGAGTCAGTAAGAAATTGGGATTCAGAGTGCAACTTCAGTCCAGGAAGTTTCCAGCATGAGGCACTGGATCTGAAATCACTGTTTAAGACCTTCAAGCTGGGAACCACTGTATTAGTTTAATCAAAACAATGTTTTTGTCATTTGTTGTTGAAGGATTTAAAATCGGAAAGTGGTGTCCTCATTATTTCTCTGAATCCTGGCAGATTTTCTCTACTAAAAGGGCTTGAATTTGGAAATCACTTCCTTTTAGAAATCCCTTTGAGTCTAGACACAGGAGTCCAAATTCCATGTGCTTTAGCTAATGATTAAATGCCTCCTTTTCACCTTCCAAGTTCCCTCCCTCTTTTCCAAGCAATTTAATCTTAATCATTCATGTATATTGTTCAGTTAGTCATGGCAACGAGGCCATTTGACCAATTAACAACTGAACTTAGACTCCATATTGATGGTCCAGCTGTGATAGCCACAGTTTTGAGATCCTAGCATAAGGGTTTGACTGACCTCCATGAATGGACAATAAACTTGGAAATTATGGTGTTGTAACTAAAGAAGTTTCCTTGGTGTTAGAATGCATCATTTTGGCTTTTAGATATACGTATAAGGCAATCACGGGGGTGAACATGCAGCTCATCTGGTTTCAGTAAAAGCAGATTATTTTTATGAAAAAAATAATCCAGAAGGGAGAGAAATTCCTTTTGAGGAAATGAACTTCTCTTTTTCTTTTTTAAATTAAAAAAAATTTTTTTAATGTTTATTTTTGAGACAGAGAGAAACAGAGCACAAACAGGGGAGGGGCAGAGAGAGAGACACATACAGAATCCGAAGCAGGCTCCAGGCTCCACACTGTCAGCACAGAGCCCCAGGCGGGGCTCAGACCCCGCGCTGATCATGACCTGAGCCAAAGTCAGACACTCAACTGACTGAGACACCCAGGTGCCCCAAGAACTTTCCAAGGGAAATGTAGATTTCAGAATTTCAATACCAAGCTCCCTTTTATTTTCCTGTTTAGAGAAACAAACATGTAATTGCTAAAAACCCCATTTTTGGGGCGCCTGGGTGGCGCAGTCGGTTGAGCGTCCGACTTCAGCCAGGTCATGATCTCGCGGTCCATGAGTTCGAGCCCCGCGTCAGGCTCTGGGCTGATGGCTCGGAGCCTGGAGCCTGTTTCCGATTCTGTGTCTCCCTCTCTCTCTGCCCCTCCCCCGTTCATGCTCTGTCTCTCTCTGTCCCAAAAATAAATAAAAAACGTTGAAAAAAATTTTTTTAAAAACCCCATTTTTAAAATCGAATTTATAAAATGACAGTCCATTGTAATGAAGACTTCATATACAAGCATCTTAACTGTCACTCACAGGTTTCCCTAAGACTCGATTGTATTTTATAATTTAAAATATATGATATTAAGTGTAATTCAAGTGAAAGAGCATTTACAAGTTTAACATTAAACTTGTAAATGAATATATAACATTCCTTGAAGGAAAGAGTCCTTCAAGGTATCAGATATTACTCTCATGTCTCAAGTCTTCAAAAATAATATGCTATAAAATACATAAACAAAGAAAATTTCAGGCAAATCACTTCCTGCTCATGGTTTGAATTCCCGATTGACCTCTCTTCCTTTCGTCATCCGCTCCACACAGGCTAACAAATGCCTTTCACATTGTGAGTGTTCAGAGATCCAGGGAAAACGTTCACAGTTGTCCCCCGGAAATGAGGATATTTTCTTAATAGTTTGCTTCAGAGAAAATGACACGGCAGTATTTATTTTACATGTGCATTAGACTTTCATCATGATGCTGATTATACACCGAGCAATAGGCTGTCACTTGCCTGCTGTAAGTCTCTACCTGGTTCCTTCTCAATTATTGTAAATAACCACTGACTTCTGAATAAAACCTTTTATCCTAGAATCTCAGTTAGAGCTAATTAGTCTATAAGTTTATGGTGGGGGAGGGACACAAAGCAATGTACAAGCTTTTATAATGTAAGAATACTATTTAAAATGCAGTAGCATCTCCATTTGTAAAAAAAAAAAAAAATTCTTAACGTTTATCTATTACTGAGAGACAGAGAGGGACAGAGCATGAGCAGGGGAGGGGCAGAGAGAGGAGGAGACACAGAATCTGAAGCAGGCTCCAGGCTCTGAGCTGTCAGCACAGAGCCTGACGCAGGGCTCGAACTCACAAACCGCGAGATCATGACCTGAGCCGAAGTCTGATGCTCAACCGACTGAGCCACCCAGGAGCCCCATAACATCTCCATTTGTAAGGAGTAGCCAGAATGGGCAAATTCATAGAGGCAGGAAGCAGATTAGAGGTTGCCAGGGGTTGGGAAACGGGGGGAGGGGGGACCGAGGAGTGACCGCTCACATGTACAACGTTTCCTTCTGGGGTGATGAAAACGGCTTGGAACTAGATCGTGGTGATGGGAATACTAATTGCCATTTAATTGAACAGTTTAAAATGGTTTATTTATGTTACAAGAATTTGACGTCAAGTTTTAAAAATTGTAGCCACATCCAGTTGTGAGGGCCAGTAATGGTGAGTGGTGAGGGAAAAGGGTGCTGGACAAGGAGACTGAAGTCACACGCCTACTTTTGACTTCTGTCCCACCCCCTCTCTTTAAAAACAGCAAACTCATTAGGTGTCAGCCTAGAGAAAGGAAAGCACACGCTTTGTGTGAGCCCTACTATGGGGTCCAGCAGGAGGGCTGGACCACATTTCCTGGGACCCCTTCTGGCTCTGAAATCCTAGGAAATTTGCTGAGCACACTTCTCTCCACTCTCGGGCACCGCAGGCTCTTTGATTCCAAGCCCAGGGTCTTGGTGCCCTGAGGTGGCCTTGTCTGAGTGAAGCACGAAGCCAAGAAGCTTAAGAGCCCAGATCCTTCCTTTCCTCAGGTGTCACCTTAACCATAACCATGACCATCTAAGTAGCTTCTCTACCTGTGTTTTTAGTCTTAACCTGTTGTGTGGATGAATAACTTCTTTGCATTTACCCTAAATGTGCTTTGGGGCATCTTTTTGATTTGGGGATTTTTTTTTTTTTTTTTTTTTTTTTTTTTTTTTGTTTTTT